>NW_027040674.1:0-338987 GCF_037179485.1 Ochlerotatus camptorhynchus
AACTTTTAAATTTAATATAAAACAAATACGATATTAATAAAGCATGATACACAATAGTTAGCTAAAAATTGCAACGCAGTAGTTTAATTCAAACGTATTTTATTTTTGGTCAACCCGTTTAGATGAATGTAGTGCTACCGAATTCGCATGCGATGGTATTTGTCTAGGTAGGGAAGCTTATTGTAACGGCGCCCTAGATTGCGAAGACGGATCTGATGAAAATAACTGTATTATATGCAATGGAGCATTCCAGTAAGTCACTTGTAACATATTTTAGATGTATATACGCTAGCTCCCAAATGGTAACGTAATCTAATATATATTTTTCTTTTACTTTAAATCGCGTTTTTTGATACACGTTGCTTTGTATATTGTAGTTGCAAGAGTAGAGAATGCATTCCGTTAAGTAAACGTTGCGATGGAGCTATGGACTGTAACGATAACAGTGACGAGCTTGATTGTAGTAAGTGTACAAAATGTATATTAGTATAGTAAGGTTTGAATACATATATAAATAATGTGTTAACCTATGTTATTGAAATATTTAACACTTCATGCAACATTTGAAAACAAAAATTGGTTACATTTGTCACTGACCTAGCGTGTTATTGCACTAATTTTGCTTTCTGATTTTTTTTCCGATCAATTTACAACTCCAACCTCCGATTTGGTTTGTATAAACAAAAACGTTCCCAAACAAAAATGCTGATTTGCTGAATTCGCTTGAAACCTTTAAACTGCACTAACTGTCACCACACCACTGACGTAAAAATGAAATACACAACTCAGACCCAAATACATCCAACGGCACAGGCGATACTTGTGGCCGTGATCAGTGGCAGTGTGACAATGGCTTCTGTATAAATAGCGAATTCCGCTGCGATGATCACATCGATTGTACAGACAGATCAGACGAGAACAACTGTCCCGGTGAGTATTTCTTGAACTGCGTGTGTTTGTCTTTTATCATGCTTCCGGTTTATAAAATGCTTAACATGGTCTGCAATATATTTAAGCCTTTATCACATAACATTAAAACACGGCAATTGTTCCAGTAATGTTTTCGTGTATCAGAACTAATTCAATGGTATCCTTGCGAACGATATAGTGATTGTGGTTAGTTAAGCACAAGCCTTCAATCGAATAATAGAATAAAGGTTATAAAAGATATAGATGTAAGTAGAATACTCAATAGGGGTGAGTCAGGGATTCCATTTAATTCCCCTACAGTGTATAATGTAAGCTGGAAAGCCAAATCTGTAATTTTTTATCTGCTTCTAAAAAATCTGTTTTGACCATTCGTTGCCATCAGGAGAGCGTTTTGTTTTTGCTGCAAGTCCTTATGCATTAAGAACTTGTCAATAAGTATCACTGGAAAATCTTAATTTTAAATTTGGTAAGTTATGCAATAGGGAAATGGATGTAATCTCGACCTAAATTACGCTAATTTGGACCCATACATAAATTCAGCGATCGACTTAATTATTCGATGTTAATTCAGATCTTACTAAAGGGGAGTATGTATTTCATTTTATCTTACGAAGTTTATCAATGGGGCAGAGTGGGTTGAAAAATTCCAACGAACTTCTTACGATGTTATTGAATTTTTCCTAAGGAGCAGTAGTAAAATTGAAGGAGGAATGTAATTATAACTGCTTCTGGAAATCCTAAAAAAATGCTCAAAAGATAGTTGTGATTTCTTACATCCTCTGTAAATGTTACTACAAGAAATGTAATTTGGTCTGAAGCGTACAAGCATTTTTTTTTTTGAAAATGTATATTTTCGTGCAAAACTTTCAAACGATGGTCAAATATCCTTCAACATTTGACCTGCTGTCCAATGCTGCACGATAACTAACTCGGTTTTTGGCTGCTTGTCTCCAGTTTCTTGAGCGATAGCACCCTTAACTTCACTTATCGCGGGAGTTGGCAACCTTCTTCGTTCATCGTACTGATGAAACTATTACTCCTGCTGTCTTGGTTCTTCAGGCTCCTTTTGCCTTCGCGAAATGCGTTGCGTTTCTTTTGGAAGTAACGCATCTCTTAAGAACGATACAGCTGTTCTATTTCTTCGCACTCTGACTCTTCCAGGTAGTTTGAACTGACTAGAAAAGTAATTTGCTGTCATCGCTTCTGTTTGTATTGCTCCATATTTTGATCGCCCGCTCTGCATTCTACTTACCTAAAACAGTCTTAATACTCCTCGTTGAACCAAACGTGTCGTCGATTTTTTTTTTCCACGAACCCAGTAGCATCTTCTGCTGCGCTGTAGATTACTGCTTTGACACTACTGCAGCAGACATCAAGAAGGGATTTGGTAAGCTCTCCAAACCCTCAATAAGTCGGAAAAAAAACTCGGGTACTACCCAAGAAATTGAAAATCTTACAGTTTCTTGTTTCGAATTTCCAATCACTAGTCCGTTTTCGTTGCATTAGTCTATATCTTCATCAATTTTCATGATTGCAAAAAGCATGAACTCGGGAGGTAGAAGGTGATAGCTTTACCCCAGAAAAACAGCATCGAACACGCATTTAACGGTCAATTAAAAACTGTCTTAGTTGATAGTTCCACCGCCAGGAGCACGCATAATCGATTTCCTTGCATTTGACGTTTACACACTACCGCCATCTGTTAAGCGTGCTACCCGTGCCGGTGTACTCAACAGATTCCAGTAGGTGTTTACCGACGATGTTTCACAGTGAAAAACATTCATTGTGTTATGCCTATTTGACTGTGGCTTTACCGTAGCTCCTATAGAAAATTTTAAGAACGCATTCTGAAGTTAATTTCACATACGACAAGCCTCGCATCAATGCATGGTCAATATTTCACAGATAATGTGCAGAAACTTACAATCAAGCACTAGTGCAATACTTTAATAACACTGTCATTTAATGGTTAAACCAAATGATTATAAAAATCAAACACGTGTCATCGCGTTCTAGGCATACTTCAATGTCCCTAGTTTAAAGATGTAGTGAAACGTTTTTGTTTCAAACCCAGGCCAACAATAAAAAGAAAGAGAGACAGCCAAACGTAAACAATGGCTTTCAATACAGCTTTGAATCAAAGGCAGCATACCAAAAAGACTGGCCAATTTCCAGTTTTCTCATATGACCGCCATGAAACAAACATTTCAACCTCAGTAGAAAGTTTGTGTAGGGTTATGATTTAATTTCCGGCATACTAAGCATTAACCGCACTAACGCACTCTCTTTTTCAAACGGGGTTAAATTTAATGTTTCTATCTACTTCTAAATGTATTTGGTATAGGGTCATTAGGCCGAATGCCATTGAGCGAAACACCATTAGGCCGGTTTTTATAAAAGTGAAATACGGAACTTAGAGTATTTCTTGGAAAAATTGTCAACACTCTGGAAGCTCAAAAGTGTTTCAAGATCTCTGTTTGAGAAGGGACATACATACATGAAACAATGAAATGCGTTTTAAAATCTTGAATTTGAAAAAAAAAATAATCAACGACTTAGAATCTTTGAAAAATATCATAATCGCACTTTAAAAAATTAAATCTTCGGGAACCATTTTCTCTGATTAATTCTAACTATCTCAATCTAAGGCATCACACTTTGTTACAAATATGAAGATTGCCAATTTGAAGATTGTGAACCTTAGAAAAATGTGAAGATAGAATTTTCTCAAAGTACTAAGACTTTGAAAATATTTGAGAGATCTCGTAAATAGGAACATTTTCAGATGAGAAATTTTTACCCATTGGTTCTTCACAACAGAAATACCCTTCTTTCAAAAATGAGCAGATCTTTCGAATTTCATAATTTTCATCTGACCCAGATTTTTCCTTCTTGAACATGAGCGGGCTTTATTGTAGCAATGGTGTTTGAAAACTTAGAGAACAATTTCAACATAATTTTGCTATCTTTAATTACTGCTGATTCTTTTATTCTGTTAAGCCCTTATTTCTAATGAATCCCATCTTCACTTAGAAAAAATAAGAGCACAAATATCTGTTCTAACATTAACCATATGAAAATGGATCCCAACGTATACTGTAGAGCAACGGTTGCAATTGCAAAGCGTGAAATTGATTTAGTTTCCGAAATTTGTAATTATAAAATAATAATGAAAATCCGTCATCGTGACGATCATATTTGAACTCCATCAAGTATATCCGTAAGTTGGAACAACGCAAATATTTAATGACGAAAGTGCCCAATTATACAAATTTCGGCTAAATGACCCATTCGGCTTTCGACCTAGTGACATCACAATTTATTTACCTTATTTACCCTATTATTTACACGGATGAAGGCAGAAAAAATGGTTTCGCCAGGAGCGCTGCTTTTGTTTTTAAGAGGAATGGATGTAAATATTCATATTATGGGTTCAGCTTTTGGAAACTATCTAGGTAGGGTTTAGGTAGATAAATTTAGAATTTTTCAAAAACAGTGAACAATTATTCAAAAAAAGCAGTTCATTTTACAATATACGAAAGCATCATTAAATCACATTTATAATGGCAATGGAATTGAATTAGTTCTGTATCAATCAAAGGAAAGACTGTGAAAACAATAAACATTATATTTCAAAATATATTTCGTTTAGGTCCACGATGCTCCACTCATCAATTCACCTGCTCTGACGGCTCATGTATTGACGGAGATCGGCGCTGTGACAGACGTCGAGACTGTGCTGACGGTCGCGACGAAGAGGATTGTGATATTTATTATCCACCACACGTTGATGTATGAGTAACACCAAAAGCTGTAGTTCTGTTTTCATTAATGCGTACTTAAAAATATTGTAGCAACCCCAGCGCTGCCCGAACAAGCATGAATGTCCGGATGGTGTCTGTATCGAACAATCCCAACTCTGCGATGGAGTTCGAAACTGTCGTGACGGATCGGATGAGTACAACTGCCGTAAGTATTTCCATCTCAGATCGAATGCTTGAATATCTCACCGAATGAACTAACCAATAACTCTTCACTATTGATTTTCAAACACCTTTCAATGCGGCTGCAATCAAATCACACCAATCGATATTTACTAATTCAAATTTGACAAATGACACACAATTCGTTCTAAACGCACCACACTATTTCATGCGTGATATCTCACACTCACTTCTCCTCTCTCTACGTATGATGCTCATTACGTGTATTGTAGGTTCATGCAATGAAACTGAATTCGCTTGTCTAGATGGCCACCACTGCATAGATGCCGCTTTAAGGTGTGATAGCTATTACGACTGCAAAGACTTCTCCGATGAACAGAACTGTTTCGGTTAATAGTGACTCACTCTGCATTATCTGTTGTTTAGATGTTATCTTCTTCCTATTCTTCTTCTTCTTCTAAAAATCAAATATCCGTTGCATGCTTCACTTCAAATCCGTTCCGATAAGTATGAGCACTACTTTATTTAACTTAGTGGCACTGTATTTTCAAAAAAGAACAGCCAAATTTAAAACGCGATTAAGGACAAGATTGACAGAATCCTTCTGCTTCGCGTGCTCAAGAACCAGATTCCATAATCTCCAGTATCGGAGACCTAAAAAATAAACTCGGTACATACTTGCTTCTCTGCTGCAAACACTTTGATACATTTTGAACTTCGCACAGGTCCATTGCAACCCAATTTATTTTTTTTTTTCAATCAACATTGGGGCTATATTGAACCTGTTGATGTTGACAAACAGAAAATAAATAAATCAATTATTTAGAGGGCCCATCTTGCCCCGCCTTACCCTAAATGGAAAATCAAATTTAATTTAATTACATAAATTACAATATGTGAGTCTGAGAAAACGTGAAGTGGTAAAACAAATTGTATGGACAATTTCCGTCAATCATGTCCGTAAAACGACCGTATTTAAAACTAATTTTTCAAGTGAATGTCATTTCGTCTCCTGAATGTTAAGAATATACATGAAATATATTTAATGTGGCTATCGGAAGATGTGCTTCTATTTATCGTGAAATTTTATCTAGATTATATTTATTTACTTGTTCGTGTCATTATTTTTTTACTTTGTTTAAACCAAAACCAAAAAAGTTAATCTGAATGTTTGATGATTCCTGCTGTTAAACAGGTTTATGTTTTAGAGTAGCAATAATGGTGGTGAGAATCATGTATATCCGATAAACGAGAGCTCTACTTTATGTATGCACCTAATGAGATCCTAGGGTGGAGATCGATCATTTCTAACATCAACTAAAATGTTAGCGTTAGCGTTGTAATGATATAGTAAATTGGATACTAGCGACACTCACGACTATTTTGAAATTCACTACTACACACTACTTTCAGGAATAATGTTGGGAAGTTAACTTTGATTCCAATCTAAACAAGAATTTTAGTAGCATGACTGTCACTTTTCCCGGTCACGCCCATCTTTACCATAACTAGGGATAGGGAAGGAAATGTTGATGTATTACTTACTTAACGAGAGGCCACCGATTTAGCGACACCCTCATAAGTGCTACGGAATTGGAGGTTCGGATAGGGTGTTCGGTCAGGGTTCGCTTCAAGTTGGCGATGCAACCAAAATTATGTTTTGTTTATGTGTTGCTCAAGTCCAGGAACAGGAAAGTAGACTATGTTGTAAGCATTTTTCTGTTTTGGTGCTTTACAACCTTAGGAATTGTACACCAAAATTTACTGCACATTACCGCTAGAGGATTTTTTTTTGTTTTTGTTTATATTTTTACATTTGAGCTGTCAAATGACAAATAGAATCTTGTGGAATGCATTAAATATCGGTAATTAAGAGAGGGTGTGACCAAAACCAGATTATTCAATGGAACTACTTCGGCCTAATCGCCCATTTTGAGCCTATCGAGCAGAAAACTTCAAATAAATCCATGATTTAAGAGCTAACAAGTCAATTATGCGTTTGATATGATATTTTAGTTAATAAGCTACCGAACGAAGTCAATGAGAACGCGTGGTATGAAGGTTTGCACCCATTATTCTCAAAAACAAAAGAAGCGCTCCGACCGAATCAATTTTTATCTTCATCCGATAGGCCGAAGTGAATTCATTGGCGTTTCAATGCGTTAGGCCGAGTTTAAAATCCGTAGGCCGAGTTTGGCGTCAAGAAGCAGTGTTGGACTTTTGACAATATCTCAACGATTGGTTTCTCGTTTTCAAATCTTACGGTACGCACGGAAAGGTAATAAATTTGGAAGTCATCAGTAATAATAACATTCCGTTAATTAAGATTAAGAACTAGATTAAGAAAGACTAAGTGCGGGTTATGCTTAATAGGCCGGATATGGGGTAGTTAACCCTACTGATGTTTTCATCAATTTTGGACACTACTTCGAAGCAGTAGAGGTTCAAACAATGTTTTATGTAGAAAAAATCACTTTTAAGGAGTTTTCAAACAATCAGGAGTCCGTCTTACCCCGAATACCCTTACGATCTTGTCCTGTGAATCAGAGAATTTATATCTAATTAATTCTTTATTTGTTTATTTCTTTCTATCTGTAAGCCCTAATTATGGTTTTTGATCTAATTTTCATCCTACTAAACACAATCCGCGCTTTACCTCTCTTTTCTGAACGAGTTTAAACAAAAAAAATTGAATATTTATATCTAAAATTACTTCTAAATTTATTCACCTTTCCATATGTACCGTTGGATTTGATAAAGAGTCACACATTGTTGAGATATTGTTTAAAATCTAATACTGCTTCTTGATTCTAAATTCGTTCTACGAGTTTCAATTCCGTTCTAACGCATTGAAACGCCATTAGATTTAGTCCTACGGATAAACGTAGAAAAAGGGTATTCGCTTAGAGCGCTTCTTTTGTTTTGAGAACACTGAGCGTAGATACCCAAGTAACAATTTTGGTTTTATGAGGGTTCTGTAGACCATGATTTAGACTTGTAGCATGCTTTAAAACCTCGATAAAACTTGCAATGTTGCTTGGGTATTCATGCAATGCGGTCTAACATGATTTATGTTGTAGGTAATGAACGAACGCATCGGAACAAACCTATTATTGATTTGTGCATGGTGAAATCATTGATATTATTGATCTTTTCTGATCTATAGAATGGAAATGGGCGATTACGACGAAGTAGTGCTCTACCCTATTTTCTTCCGCCACAATCATTCAAATGTGTGCTTGAATTCAGGAATTTTGATCCAAGCCAAATTATTGGTTGTATATTCGACACCGGTATACACTAGTTCCAAAAAAAAACATGCATATAAAACTTCATAGAACCTTTAGAACATCCAAAATTAAGAAAATTTAAACAATTCTGAGATATTTAAGCTAATCTATTTCTGACGCATCAAGCATTTTTACTATAGGAATAGAAGTAGTTAAGTGTGTTTTCTTCAAAACATTCAAATAAAAATTGCAGAAGCATGCAGAAACATGAATTATATGTGCAATACTGCATGATGCGAGATGTTTTTTTTTTTTTTTATGGAAACTCCTTAAAAGTGATTTTTTCTACATAAAACATTGTTTGAACCTCTACTGCTTCGAAGTAGTGTCCAAAATTGATGAAAACATCAGTAGGGTTAACTACCCCATATCCGGCCTATTAAGCATAACCCGCACTTAGTCTTTCTTAATCTAGTTCTTAATCTTAATTAACTGAATGTTATTATTACTGATGACTTCCAAATTTATTACCTTTCCGTGCGTACCGTAAGATTTGAAAACGAGAAACCAATCGTTGAGATATTGTCAAAAGTCCAACACTGCTTCTTGACGCCAAACTCGGCCTACGGATTTTAAACTCGGCCTAACGCATTGAAACGCAATTGAAACGCCAATGAATTCACTTCGGCCTATCGGATGAAGATAAAAATTGATTCGGTCGGAGCGCTTCTTTTGTTTTTGGTAATAATGGGTGCAAACCTTCATACCACGCGTTCTCATTGACTTCGTTCGGTAGCTTATTAACTAAAATATCATACCAAACGCATAATTGACTTGTTAGCTCTGAAATCATGGATTTATTTGAAGTTTTCTGCTCGATAGGCTCAAAATGGGCGATTAGGCCGAAGTAGTTCTCTACCCTATACACACATTTTCTGAATATTCCATCGCAATGCACACAAAATGGAGCAAAATGTATAACTCCGAAACTAAGCATTTCCACGACTGGTGTCTTCGGTAAAGTTTCTCATCATAATAAGTACCATCAATTGACATACACAAATAGTTCAAAACTCTTCCGCAAAAATGGCGCCACAATCTAACTTCTTTCTCTGACATTTTGGAGACTTCATGTCCTGGGCAAAGCTGTTTACCTTGACAAAATAAACAACTCTTTTGATGGTGTAAAATTTCTACAGCCTACTGGTTCCGAGTTATATGGAGTTAAAGAAAAAAATGTCGAAAATATGTTTTTTTCTTCTGTTTCGTTTTTTGCTTACAACCATATAATGTTATATTTTTCTCTTATGCAAATGCATTAAATAAATAACTTTTGTCAAGAAACATATTGGTTTAAGCTTCAAATTTTAAAGATATTGTTTAAAAACCGAAAAAAACAACAATTTTTGAACTTTAATATCTCACAAAGCGCAAAAAATCGCAACCTGACATTTTCAGCAAAAATTAAGCAATACTTGATAAACAAAATATCAAATTTGAGAGAGTTGTATTTTGATGTTTTTGAGATTTCATCATTTTAGTGGAGCATGTAATTTTTTTTCTACAACTTTTTGTAATGCATTGAAATGGCGCTTTGAAGACTTGACGACTTAGGCAAAGTTGTTTATCTTGATAAAATTAACAACTCTTCTGAAGGAGTCAAAACTCCGCAGCCTACTGATTCTATTCCTAAGTCAAAATTATATGAAGACAAACGATGCAAAATTGATGAATTTCATGATTTAAGAACAGTAAGCTTTGATTCCCGGAAGAATACTCCGTAGAGCATGAGCATGAGCAAAAACATGATTGACCGCCCACTGTTGCTACTCCGTTATTGTTAGACCACAGAGAACCAACAGCTGATGTTTGGGACTAACATACATCCTCAGCGTGTAAAAACTGCAGATCTCAAATTTTATATTAGGCAATACCAGCGTTAGCCACGTCTCAGTGCAGACCAATCAAGGAACGGATTGTGTTGACATGAATAAAAGTGACGTGTTCATATTACCAAATAAAGTGACTAATAAATCTTGAATGTGAAGCTGCCTGAGATTAAACTCATGATATTCTACTCAGCAAGCAAATAGGCTCGCTCTACGGTCCTTATATCACCACTTATGACCGAATTGTTGAACAACTCATTTTTAGTAACATTTATACATGTTTCTAACGTGTAATGTAGGGTGAACCTTAAAAAATCGGTTTTTCAAAAGTAAGGTTTTTACATTAATTTATCGTAAACATTACGTTCTAGATACTTTTTCAAAATTATATAGCGCACATTTTTCCTTAAGCAACTAAGGGGCTATCACTTTTTGTTGGTAATTTATGAATAAATTTCAATAAAAAATACGCCCTTTTCGAAAGTGAAATAAATTAGATAAACAAAGATGACCTGCATATTTTTTTCACCAAACATTAGCAAAAATAAATTAAAAAACATTCCCGAAGAAACTATATACCTAAAACTAATGATTTAGGCAATAATAACGTATTCCACCTAAATACGGCTTCTGGACCATAGTGCATTGAACTGCAATGCGTAGGTTCAAGAACAAACATGAAAGAACTAGGGTACACAATATTTAAATGTATTGAATACAATTATTACATATAAAACTAATATGTCAACCTACCGCGTTTGTTAAAAAGCATTTAAAACCAAAAGCTTCACCGTTTGTAGCAGTGTCTGTTTTTATCACTTACCATCACACGCTAAGAGTAGCACTTCAACCCAGTGTAGATGAATTGCCATTGTTTTGAAAATTTTCGCTGTTACGCACGAGCGAAATGAACAAATGAGTTCATTATACATCAACGAATATTTGTTGATATTCACCAGTGCTTGATTATCCAACCCAAAATTGTCTAAATCAGAAACGATTTTCAAAGGCAAAACAACCAAATTCTGTTTGGACAAAATGATTATTTTGAATATGATATTAACCTTGATATTATTATCAATTCAGCATGAGGCAATAATTTTCCATCGATCTGTGTGTAAAAACCAACCGACACGTTCTTTAGCGCTATATTTGTGTAAAATGAAAATAATCATTTTGCCTTTGATCATCCCCACCAAGATGAAAACGAATATTAATATTGACAAAACAGAGGCGATAATGAACATCCAGTCACGAATGAAGAAAAACGAATGATGACTCAGAGGTTGCCTTGATCAAGAGAATGTTATGAATTTTCAGCTAAATTGAGTGTAGTAGAAATGATTTTTATCAGCACTGGTTTGTAGTACATTTAGCAATTTAATGAAAAAGATTATCAAAAACTTGCGATTACTAGTTAATTTAGAGGGGTGTTTCAATCTTTTCCATAGAGTTTATAAAGCTATTTAGTTTATTTCTAAAACAATCTAAATTTTCGTTAACGTGAATAGGACGAAAAGTCTCATCTGTGATTTTTTTATCTAATGACAGTCAGTGACTGAAATATTACAATGCAAGAATCTATAAGGTGGCTACACCAGGTCTGGACTGATTGTATAGTGTTCCTAATTTAACAAACAATTTGGAAGCGTTTGATTTAGGTGTACATGTTAGTGTTGAGAGATGACTGCATTATTCCCCCAATATTAATTGATCCATTCCTTAGGTTTAATTATCATCTAGCACTGAGTTGGAATGCATGATTGCTTAATATATAAAATTGCTTTGTATCAATCTTCCTTTCATCAATTCTCTCATTCATCAATAGTTCGGAAGACAAATGTTAACATACTTTACAATATTTTCATCCAACGTAATTTAGCATGCCGTCAAAATGAGCACACCTGTGGCGATGGACAGTGTATTCCAGATTATTTAGTATGCAACAAACACCCAGACTGCCGGGATCAATCCGACGAGAAGAATTGTAGGTTCTATATAGTTTTTAATTGTAATCGAATGGTGATCTAATGGTACTCTTTCCTAATACGTAGGTACCTGTTCGAGGGGTGAATTCCGCTGCAACACCGGAGAGTGCATTCCAGATTCCCGGCGATGTGACTTGCGAGTGGATTGTGCAGATGGATCTGATGAGCATGGCTGCAGTAAGTATATTGATTTGGGTTATCTTCTGCTCATGATCAAAATCGTTTGAACAAGATGCACTGCATTTTGTTTACCATCACTTTCATTTCTGTTCAATTCTTTTACATATTTCATTTATTCATCTGGTCTCAATTTCATCGATTTGCTCTGTAAACGGTAATACATAAACCATATAAAGCACCCAAATGCAGGGATCATGAGTGGACTTGTGATGACGGTAGTTGTATCCACAAACGGCAACGATGTGATCGGCAATATGATTGTTTAGACAATAGTGACGAACGGAATTGCTGTAAGTTTACAGAACTAAAACAAGAAAATAAAAAACAAACCAATGATTTTAAAATTACATCTGGATTGCATTTCAAGCACATCAAATTTTCTTTCATCAATCGACCGATATTAAAAAATATATTAGGACCATATTTCACCCAATCCCTGATTTTAAAATCATTTTATAACTGAAATTTGTGAATAACTTTCAAATAACAGTCACAAGAAAATCTTTTATCGGGCTGCATGTTACGCCAATTTTTAGAATGAAGTATGGGCGAGCCATTTAGTACACCATGCTATTAGGAGCCTTAAAAATATGTGTACAATACCAGACATGAGTAATATTGCATCATTAGTATGTTTAACTTTCCAAAATAACAAATACTACATGTCTGAAATCTTGGGAACTGGTTGTTCATTCAAAACTGGCAGAATCCGTACACGGGAACAAATCCGAATTAAAAAATCATGAAATGAAAAAACTTGCCATCCCATGAAATCATAACAATGATTCGTGATTTCATGATGGAAATTCACCTTTTGCCTTCCATCTTATACAAGTACTGATAGTCTAGTGGTCAAGGTATGGGTTTAATTTCATGATTTCAGGAATCTTAGCTGCGTTACGCAAAAATAGCTCATGAAATCATGAATTTTCATAACATGAAATCATGAGTCATTTTTCTCATTTCGCAGATTGGATTTGTTCCAATTCCAGTGAAATGAACCAATTGAGTAATTCCAGGCCAAACAACCAAACAGCCAAATGACCTGACCTTCTCCGATTTGTATGAAACTTTGCATAATTGTTTGTTATTAGCATTCACATTTTTGCTCAAATTCGGCCTTTTTGGATCACGCAACTTTTATCAAAATGGCGACTTAGACATTTTTCAATATACTGCAGCATTACGATATTAAGTCTGTGACATTATTGTAGAGAAAAAATATACAGGGTAATTTATTTTAGTAATTTTTAACAAAAATTTAAAATAAGTTAAGAATTTTTTTAAAGCTAATGATAAATGCAAAATTTTTAAATGTTCGCAACCAGAGACAACAAAAAGTGTTAATTTTTCACAAAAAACGGTTAAAAATAGTTCATAAATTGTTTCTTGTGTAAAATAACATTATAAAACGTTTTTAAAATACGTTCATTACGGAAAATCAAGGCTCTTTATAAAAAAAAATTACAAAACTTCTCGAACGCTTCGAAAATTGCAAGGATATTTCAGGAACTTTAGATAACATCTGCAATATTTAGATAATTTCAAAAACATCAGGCCGATTCCGTGAGCTACAAGAAACTTCAGAACTTACTTGTTTTAACGGCATTCTCAGTAAAAAATTAACTCTTCGGGAAAATCCGATGAACAACCGATTTTTTTTTACTTTAGGATACTTCCGAAAACTGCAGGAAAAATTTGAGAACTTCAGAGCCGTTCGATTAACTTCAATTCAAGAAAATTGGGGCAGTTCTGAGAACTTCAGGGCAGTTCCATGAATATCAAGAAAATAATGAGAACCTTCAAGATTTTCCACAAATTAAAGATATCTTAGAGATCCTCAGAGAAGTTTAGAGAACTTAATAAAAATTTCTGAGACTTCACAGAAGCCTAGAGAAATTCACGGAACAGTAGTTATCAATTTCAGGACAATATCAGGAACATCATCTGAAGAGTAATGAGAGCTTCAGTGTTTAAAGAATTTCAGGGTGGTCCTCAAAATTTTTAGGAACTTTTAAGAAGTTCGGAAGAATGATAGGAAATATCGAGATTTTTTAAGAAGTTTCATGAACAGACATCAGGTTAATAAGAGAAGTTTCAAGACCTTCTATAAAATTTCGGGAACTTCAGGGAAGCTTGGAGCACTTCTAGGTCGTTCCATCAGCTTCAGGGAAATTGCAAAAACTTTTAAGAAGTTCTATGAACTTCAACAATATCCATAGAACTTCAGGGAAGTTAAATAAACTCCAGAGCTTTATTTAAGTTTAAAGATATTTAGGGCAGTTCTAATAACTTCAAGGAAGCAGCGAAAGCTTCAGAAAAGTCTCTCAGGAAACATTAAATATCTTGAAAAAATAGTAATTTGTCTCGGCTTTTAAGTCTTCAAGAAAAAGTGCTGATTATAGTTTTATCATCGCCAACGTAAAGATCCAAAATGAAAATATCTCTGACAAGTTCAGAAAACTTCAGAGTAGCTCATAAAACTTTTAAGAGAATGGGGATGTCCTGAAAATTTGAGATAAATTTTGCTGTATTTCAAAGAAGACTTCATATAAATATAATGAATTTAAAATAAGCACAAGGAACTTCATGGTTGTTTAGAGTTAGGGAGCACATCAAAGATGTTTTTTGTGAATTATATGACCTGCACAAATTTGGTCAAGTAGTGAATTGTAGAAAATTGCCTAAATTTTCATAAAAATATCAAGAAAAAAAATACAACGATAGAAATTTTTTTAATTATATGGCATTTTCGTCAACAACATCATTTTTTAAAACTAGGACTTCCTTAGAATTAATATGTTTGCCCTCTTACAACATGTGTAACCGGTTAATCAAAAACTTATTTTTTTAAATTATTGTTATTGCTTAACTATAATCTAGGGGCAACAATATTTCTTGCAGTCTTGGGATGAAAATTCCCATCTAATAAAAATTACAACAATTGCTCCGTAGTACAGTTAACAAAATTGTAATATAAATACCATGGGTCAAATGACATCAATGATTCTTAATAGTGTATTCCAAAATATTCATAAACATCAGTCCCAATTATCATCAAGCAAACAAAATCACATTTTCTCTCTTCACATTTCTTGTCATCTCACATGTTCATGTTCCTAATCACATTCCTTTTTTCCAATGCACAAAAATCCATTTCAAAACTCAAATCAAACGAACAGACAGTGAAAGATGCGATCGTAACATGTTCAGATGTGAAAATGGCCCTTGTATACCGCGATCTCTTAGATGCAACGGCGTGGTTGACTGCCCGTTCGATACAAGTGATGAACTAGATTGTTTCGACTGTAAGTGCTGAACGGTAAAGATTGCATTAAACGCGTGCTTTCCTGGGTGAATTAGTGATTTAATCAATTGGATGCATTTGACTTTCAAAACCGGATGAAATAATAATAATACAATATTTTTTTGAACCCTTTTCATTGAACAAAACATATTATAAACAACTAATGAGCTAATAAAAAAACAGTTGCTGATAATCACATGCCCAGAATATAGCATAAAGTATGTCACGATATAGGATAAGAGGAGATGTTTGGTAAAATATGACAAGCAAGGAGAAACGTGACATGAATATAATGTTATCCATTGTTTTTTAGTGACATACTTAATAGCCTTTAATAAAACTGACACAACTTCTCCACGCGAAACGGAGTCAGTTACTATAACAGAAAACAATTTGTGATGGCTTGTACCGGTAACACAAAGAACAGACAAAAACAATGTCATATTAACTAAACTAAACCTATCCATTTAGTTAAAAAAAAACGGAACTAAAAGATCGCTTTGAAAAATGATTTAAACTCTCACCAACAAGTGTGTCTTATCACCGTCAATTAGCCGAAAATTTAATATTTTTCTTTTCTATTTTTTCTCGTCTTTTCATTTTACTTCAACAAGATACTACACCAAGCGAAGGACACAGAAGATTGAATCTTCGGACATATCCAGATGAACAAATTATCAAAGAAAGTAAGTATTCGTCTGATCAACTTAAGCAAATTCTTATTGGTAAATTACAATCTGGATCAATTATAATCTGACAACACAACTGATGACACTTGCCTAAATTTATAAAGTGCAACAAAATTGCTGAAACATTATTTAACATTTTAAAGTAATTAAGCTTCTAACTGAATTAATGCATTCTATTCTAATCTATTGTTCCTTTCCAACTTACTTTCGTAAAATAACTAATAAACAATACAGGACAGATAATTGAGGGTAAGTTTTTAATTCCAATATCATGCTGGCTGTTAGCATTGGAATGCATGTATCATTGTTTCCACCGAAATGATTCATCGTGAAATCTTAATTGGGTCAACAAATTTACTAGTAACACTTTGATGGTAATGCAGAAGATGCATAAAAGTTGTTCATATCAGTGTAATAGGACAGTTATTCTATAATTAATCCACACCTTTCATTAGACCAGTTATGGTTTGGCATGCTAAATTCAGATTTAAATCATTCTGTCAGATTTAAGAATTCTACACGGTAAAAAAAAGTACCCAGCAGTCAGTTCACTTTTACTTCCTTTTGAGTTGTTTGTCTCCTTCACTCACGCTAAAATTGAAGTATCCTATTTGTGTATCCAATTTTATGAACCCGAGGTACCCGAAAACTCTGCTTGCTGTATGGGGAAGCACCCATCTCTCTAAAAAGTCTTCATATCCAGTTGATGGGTAATTGTTTTTTAACGCACAAAATCAGCAACTGTTACCCACAAACACAAAAATACTCGAGTAACTAAGTTAGTCGGGGGAACGTTGATGAATGTGGGTAACAGTTATTCGTTAGTAACCTCGTGTTTAGCGATTTTACTTTAAACTCTTTTACTTAATTTTTGTTTCACATATTTAAGTATCACGCTTAGCGAAAATCTAGGATACTTTTTCCAACCGTGTCATCAAAATGACATAACAAAATTTTTAAAAATACAAAAACTATACGATAGAAGAAAAAAAAAATATTTCACTGTACCTTATTTTTAACAATTGATAAATGTTTTTTATCACAAAAAGGTCTATTCTTCAGAAGCAAAAATGCATTTTTAATTATAATTAATATTTTATTTATAAAATATTGTCGATCGGATTTTTTTTTAAATTAGTAATTTTAAAATTGGTGATATTGGGGAAATGGCTATAATGTTGGCCTATCGATCTAAGATTGGGCCCATTACTAAAAATCTGCTATTTATCAATTTTATCTAGATGAACGCATCATTGGGACGGTACTTACGGATATTTTTGGTCGCTATTGAAAATTTAGTCGATTGCTGAATTTATTTATGGGCCCAAATTAGGGGCATTTAGGCTGACTTTACATCCATTTCCCCTACGTAGAGAATTAACTTAAAATAATAAAATATTAGTGAATTAGATGTTGATTGTTTTAACAATCGTTTTCTATGTAAACACTAATCTCACCAAGTAAAAAAAAAAATTCTACCAATAGTTGATGCTCCACTGATCTGCTGGATTCTGGCTAGGGAGTCTTATAGCATATCAAACGAACAATGTTCTTGTTCCGGCGATGCGGTCCCGGATTTGGACTTTCTTAAGGGATAAAGAAACAATAATTCTGGTCCAAATACATACATAACAATATCAGTACAATAACAACATAATATCCAAACACATATGTAACAGAAATATCTCATTTTCACTCTTCCGGAACCGAATTGGTGATCATGGTATGAAAACCCAGAGAGCAAGCAACAATATAGAGACATAACAACGCTTGCGGCGATTGTCATGACAAACGCTCTCTCTCTCTCTCTCTTTATGCATAGCTTGATCGGTACGGTGGAAACAACAAAATAAAATTGTTTGCCGTTTGTTGAAGAAATTTTGTAGATTCTGTGACATGAAAAGTTTTCAAGGTTCTAAAATTATCAATTATTTTCAAAAGGCCGGAAATCAGACATCAAACAACTTTTGAGATAGCAAAAAAAAATCATGTACCTAAAACGGGGTATCTTTGATAATGCGTGCTTTTGTTTAGGATTCTCACTGGAAACATTTTGGAAACTTATCACATCTCATACTTAATTTTTGGTTCCTATCCATACTATCGAAAAGTTTATAATACAGAGCTGGATTATGGAATATTCCAGGTTTAAAGAGAAATATTCGAGCTACTAGACCTAATTTTTTAATTAATAGAATTCGATTATACTAGTTCCCAATTCACATGTGTGGTCCTACACACTTAGTTTTTTCTACCAAGCTCGTCTGTGAAAATCTTGGCAAAAAAAGTTTTGCTGAGATCTCAGCAAACATTTCATTTGTTTGCTGAGATTCAGCTAAGCATTATCCAAAACTCAGCAATCAAATATCACTTTTGCTGAGATCTCAGCAAAACTTTTTTTGCCGAGATTTGCACAGCCGAGCTGGGTAGAAAAAACTAAGCGTTTAGCGTTTATGATCACAAAAATGATCATAACTTCCTCAAATTTCAACCGATTTTCCCATTCATATCTCATTTTCTTAGCTTTTTAGCTGGCTTCAAGGTACAACCACTACAAACATTTTTAGTGTGTTTTTTAAATCCAATTTTTCTTGGTAAAATTCAAAGATTTTAAAAAATCAACAAACTAGTAATTAACAACAAACACCACTAATCTCACTGACAAATGGTGTTTAGCTGATCAAATTTTCTCAATTCTGGCGTTAACATAGTTGATATAGTTTCATTACAGCCGGAGATATGTGTATTTTAGTAAAATTTCATTTTCAGTTGTATCTCGAAAACTATCCTACTGCGATTTTCCATGACTTCGCACGATTTTACGTAGGAAACATGGGTCAAACATTGAAGTTCTTTTTTATTTACTTTTATTTGTGAGCTAGTGTTATTATGTGATTTATAGGTATAAAAAATATGGTATGGATCAAATTAAATTCCCTGTTGCTTCCTGTTTTTTCCGGTTGTTACCGATTCCCGGTTTTCCCGGTTCAGTGGCCACCCTGCATTCAAGCTATGTTATCAACCGCCATTGTTGCAGTTAATCTTTCAAACAATTTTATCTTGTTGCTTGCCGTTACTCATATCCCATTATTATTTGGCTCGTATGTGGTATTTAGTTATGAAAATGACATTTTTGACACAGCAAAAAAAAAATGCTGCGCTGCCGGTGGTGCCCATCTTGGCAAAAAATCTAAGTGTGTGGGAGCCCACTTTTGCACATCCACTCCCAGCCGCTAGCCACTCGCATTTCACCCCACTCTATGACCAGCTTCAGTTGTGGGGTCCTCCTGGCCATATTTCATTTCTTTCGTCCATATAGTTTTGGGTGGTGATTTTTTGACCGGAAGTCTTGCCGGTTGGTAGAATGTTGGTCACTAACTCCCTTGACAGAGCTGTGGACATTGTGGCATTTCGAAGACTGAAATTCCGTCACATCTCAAACAAGTCCAGTTGCTCGTCCTGGGTCGCTTAGTCAAGTATTCATGACTGCCCATTACAGCCAGATTGGAAATGATGGCCATTTAGTTACCAGCGACCAACAACCCGACCGGTAGTTGGCAGCGTGTTCATACGGTACATCGTTTTTACTTCTACTTTTATCAATATCAGTAAATAGAACATCGTCTACTGACACATTCAGTATGTGTTTCAAAATCAAAATCAACAAATTTGCAAAAAAAAACCGGGATTATATAAGATTCACATTTAAAATAACAACAAAAACAAAAACTACACACTACTAAAAATCATGGTGAACTCAGCACATATACACTAACACATTAACCTCAATTATTACTTATAAATAAACCTTAATATGGAGTTTACATCTGTGCTAATTTGCTAGCGCTGTTCTAAAAAGTAGCCAGCATAATGTAAACAGGGCGTAAGCATCTACCAGCATGAAATTTCAGGAACAACTGAAATTCGTGCTTCTTGGTTGAGCTGGCTAAGCTACTAGCATAACTAGCATATGTGTGAACAGCCCATTAATGAGAAACCTTAAAAATCTTATCAACTGTTTGTTTTACTTATTATTATTATGTAAGCAATCACCAAACCTTTTTTATTTCAGCAACCCACATATTCATGGGAAACATATGGGTCATTGAAAATAATTGTTCATGAGTACCTGGCTATAATGTTACATTCGAATTGCAGGTCGTGAGGTTGTCTTCCAATGTCGTGATGAGGGTGCCATTCGGGCCAAGGTCAGATGGACTCGCGCAAACGGAGCACCACTCCCGGCTGGATCGCGTGATGTGAACGGTCGATTGGAAATACCTAACATTAGAGTATGTTGTACAATTGGTTTATCTTGCAGGTTCTGAGACTTGAAAATTATTTCCTCTTCTTTTTCCAGTTTGACCATAATGGTGATTACGTTTGCGAGGCTGTCGGATACCCCAAATCAACTCCAGGCAGCAGCAAAACTGTGCATTTGATCGTTGAAAGATGTGAGTATTACTGTTTCGATATTTTTCAGACGGATATAAATGATGATGTTAATTTTAACCACCGGAATGCAGCATGGAGGATCAAGTATAGAAAAAATCGCAATAGTTTTATCAAGTATGGTACGGTACCGCATATAGGGTTTGAATTTTTTGGACTAGGTAAAGTTTGACTACGTGGGGTTACATATTTTTCTTGCTAGATAATTGATGTCACCATTCTTTTCACGCTTCTGATGAATAAAATGATGGTCAGTAAAAAAAAACTTGCTAATGATATAATTATAATTTGCTTAAATACTGGATCACAAATAAAGAAAAGACATTCTTTATGCTGTGGAAGTGTTTGTATTGTTTCGATGCCGATCGTCACGGCCGTTGGATATTTTTATCAGTCGATGTTTCTTTGTGAGGTCAAATGGATGACGTTATCAAGTTTCCAAATTAAAATAAGAGGTTTTGTTGCCATCTTTCAAAAAATCTCGTGGGAAAGCCTGGGATTTAATCTACAAAGTTACATAAAGAGTTTCACTATAAGTCAATGTGGTGAACGAATCAAAAAAAGGATTTATCCGATAAGATACCTACATCCAAAATTAAAACAGTGGATCAAGTGTGCCCACTCTCAGCTACATAAGAATTAATTTTATGTTGTACTATATGTTGATTACCGCAACTAGCTGCAGACTATTATTTAGAATTCCATCTAAAACAATTTCCAACGCAGTTCGAAAAAAAAAATACTCAAGTTTCTGTTAATTATGAAATCATGTAAGTTTGTAAGCCACACATTTCCTAGATTGAACGTTTACATTCCATTCAAACCTTTTTGCTGTAAAATGAACTTGCAATTAAATTTTGCATAAAGAGCTGAATTGGACACGTGTTTAAAGATTTTAATCTGTAATTTTGAATTATTCAAAATAAAGCCAACATGGGGCCTACTGAACGTCTAAATAGTAAAAGCACGGCATTCCATCCAAGAGGTAGTAGATTCGATTCCCAGTTCGGTCGAGGAACTTTTAGGGCTGGAAATTAATCGACTTTTCTGAGTATAGAATGCCAGAATACTAGTTTGGTATTCATGGTCAGGAATGCAAGGTGTATTTAGAATGACTCTTCAATGAGATCGGCGAAATTTCTTCGCATGTCTTCACCGCCACTTTTAAAATATGCTGGCTGTGGAAGGTATTCAATATTTTGAGTTGATATAACTGGTGGATGGTGCTTCTTAGAAGGCAAGGGTAATTCGTAGAAGGTAAGAGAACATCATTTGATTTCAGAGAGCTTCGAAAAAGCTCAATGAACTGGCCAAATTTAAAGAAACTTCATAGATCTTTGTGAACTTAGTACAAGTACAAGTACAACACCCTTCAGCTTAAACCCCATATTTTATTATTATTTTTAAAGGTACATTTACTTGTCGATTATTTGCTTAATTAAACATTATTTGTACAATTGTATCAGACACCAACTTCAAAGATGAAATTCAATTCGTCTTCATTGATCCTATCATTATGGAACATGCATAAATGACGTAGCATATGAGTGGGAGGGCGGGGGATTTCAAAAGATGTGACCAGCTATGTATGAGGTATAGCTAAATACGTTACGATGTGGAAGGGGGGTTTAAAATTTGTCAAAAATATGCCACGTCATTGCTGGATGATCCCATACAACTTTGAATCAAGGTATTGTAGTGTAGGTGTTCCAGTAATAGTTATGTACCTATAGTTGCCGTTTATGCCAAAATAATGGTGGAAAATCAAATTAACCCTGTGTAGCAATCAAATCCGTTTCCCATTTAATTCGCAAACATCTCGTCTCCTGCCGATCATGTGTATTTTGCTTCTCAGTATTTTCTCATTTTTCCAAAAATAATTATAAAAGTAGCTACCAAATTCAAATAGAAATACAAATGCATATCATCATTGGTCCGTGAACGACTGA
Organism: Ochlerotatus camptorhynchus; assembly: GCF_037179485.1. Lineage (NCBI taxonomy): Eukaryota > Metazoa > Arthropoda > Insecta > Diptera > Culicidae > Ochlerotatus > Ochlerotatus camptorhynchus. Next base: position 22,559 of record NW_027040674.1, read on the forward strand.
ATACAGTTTTGCATTAATCAAACGTTTGTTTGTTAAATTTTTTAAAGTAGATAATCTGCAGAGCAAATCAAAGGCCCTTCTTTCTGCATGACCTCCTACTTGGGTGTAAAATAATGAGATTAATATACCAATTATAAACTTCAAACGGAGGATTCATGCGCGTGATCTTCTTTTATTAGGCCATAGTTAAAACACAGACACATATTCATTCGGACATTATTTCAGATTATCCTGCGGAACGCCCTCCATCAGCATGTTCCGTTACACAAGCTACTTGCATGAACGGTGATTGCATTGCCAAGTCTCAAATTTGCGACGGGAACTTTGACTGTACGGACGGTTCGGACGAAACGGCGTGCAGTAAATCTCAACGCTGTGAGCCAAACGAGTTCAAATGCCGCAACAATAAATGCATCCTGAAAACATGGCGCTGTGATGGTGAGTCTGACTGCGGAGATGACTCTGATGAAGAGAATTGTGCTACCTTACCACCAGATGCCGCCTGTCGTTATGACGAGTTCCAATGCAGAAGCGGCCAATGCATTCCGAAATCTTTCCAATGTGACTCACACCCGGACTGCCTAGACAAGTCGGACGAAATCGGTTGCAGTAAGCATAATGTTCTGTGTTTGTCATAAACAAAGCATTAATCATTTGTCTCTTAACAGTGGCACCATCGGTAATCCAACCACCTCCACCTTCGCTAACTATTCCTGCCGGTGGAATCCTGAACATTACTTGCCGTGCAACTGGCATTCCTATTCCACTCATCGTATGGCGCCTCAACTGGGGTCATGTTCCGGACAAGTGTAACTCGGTCAGTGACAACGGCTTCGGAGTGCTTACCTGTAACGACATGCAGGTAATCGATTCTGGTGCCTACTCTTGTGAAATCATCAACTCAATGGGAACACACTTCGTGTCGCCTGATGCAATTGTCACTGTTACTGGCAACGATACTATTTGCCAATCGGGTTACTTCAACAGCAAAGCTAGGTATCCCAGCGAATGTATCCACTGTTTCTGCTTCGGAGTGTCCAATCAATGCAAAAGTGCTGATCTCTTCACATACGCCGTGAGTTTATTCCAAATCGTTCAGTATTGTGTAACATTAATTGATTTTTTTTATAATAGCTACGACCACCAGTCACCTCTCTCACCATTGTCGGCGTAGAGGGGCCTTGGACTGGACAGCGTCAAATAGCTGAGGGCGAATTCAGTAACCATGATCTAGCCGTAACCAGACACGGCGTTCAGTTAAGGTTGGCGAATATTGTGCCTGGCAGACAGATCCCGTACTATTCTCTTCCTATTGAATACAAGGGAAATCAACTTAAATCCTACGGAGGATCTGTTCGATATACTGTAGAGTATGATGGTACCGGTAACCCTAATACTGCTCCCGACATGATCCTTAAGGTGAATTATTTTGATTGGTTTATCATTATCACTGTTGCTGTAACGATGGCATTATCTTTTAGGGAAATGGTATCGTGCTTCTCTACAATCACAACGCACCGTTCTATCCGGACGAAAGAAATCAGGTTACAGCGTCGTTCTTACCCGGAGTATGGCGCAAAGAAGACGGTACTATGGCTAGTCGTGAGGACATCATGATGGTTTTGGCAAATGTTGAAAGTCTACTCATCAAAATGCTGTACGTTGAAGGAGTTGAGCGAAATATTGAGTTGCTGGATATCTCAATGGATTCGGCAGCCAATCAGAACCTTGGATTAGGTTCCGCTACCTTGGTAGAGGAGTGCAGATGTCCACCAGGATACAGAGGACTTTCATGTGAGAATTGTGATTATGGATATGATCGACACAGCAGTGGCTCTTGGTTGGGACGATGTGTTCCGAAAGCTCAAGAGTGCCGCCCAGGATACTACGGAGATCCCAATCGGGGTATTCCTTGTCAGGCATGCCCTTGCCCAGTATCAGGAGACAAGTCCAGAGCAAGAACTTGCAGTCTTGATAGTCGTAACAATGTAGTTTGCAACTGCGACCGAGCCTACACTGGCGACAGATGCCAACAATGTGCTGCAGGCTACGTGGGCAACCCAATGGGCGATGGATGTTTCCCAGCGCCTGTTTCTAATTGCAATCCAGAAGGTACACAACGAGCACTACCTGACGGTAGATGTGTCTGCAAGATTGGAGTTACTGGACTGTACTGTGATCGGTGCATGGCAGAACACTTCTTCATGCACGAGAAAGGCTGCGTTGATTGCTTTTGTATGGGAGTCTCCAGAACATGCACCAGCACCAGCTTGTACAGAGATACGCTGCAAGCTGCCTTCAATGATGGTCGTTCAGGATTTTCTCTCATATCTGACTACACCAATCCGGAAATCGTTGCTTCTAACTTGCCAGCATTGAGCCGCGAGATTGTTTATCGAAACTTCGGTACTAGCGATGACACCTTCTACTGGAGACTTCCTGCCAAGTAAGATTGAAACGTGCAATATTGTTTCGAACATAACTTCATTTGCAATTTACACAGATTTTTGGGCAATAAATTAACAACATACGGAGGCTTCCTAAACTATACGCTACGTTACACACCCCATTCTTCCGGAGGTGCTTCGAGAAATAATTCGCCAGACGTTGTGCTGCACAGTGTAAGTATTTTGAGTTCTTCATGCCAAATTTAATACGAGCTCGTCGCTATATTATCATTGAAGTCTTTCGATCTCACACCACATTATGGATCATTAAATTAGTTAATGTGCTATAAATATTCACAATACCCTCCTTGAAATCGTCCTCAGAATCTCTTCTTAGAGCTCTCTAAAGATGATTACAGGATCAACCTTAAAATTCTCCATAGTTTTCCTTTGAGATTTAGCTCAAAACTTCGTTGAAAATATCCATGAAACATTCCTCAAATCTTCTCTTTCTTATTTTTTCTAAATACAAAATCATGTAAATTTAGGTGCTCTGACACTGACATATACGAGCGTAAATTTTGACAGACGCAAAATTCCGCTCAATCAAACATACTTTTCGTCAAGCAACGAACTTTTCAGTCTCGGAGCACTTAATGTTACATGTTTGTTTACGTCTCATCCATTATGTGAAAGATGGATTCCGTCACGAGCAAAATTGGTTATTTCTAAGTGTCTACCTTTCGTATCATCCTCAGAATGCAAGTTGGATTCTCCATCTTTTCATGGTATTCTACTTCACCTTCACCTTCACCTAAGCACCTTGGAGTTCTCCTTAGAATTTACTTTCAGTTCTCCTCACTAATCATTTAAAAAATCTCCTCAAATTTACTTTGTTGTTTTAATCAGAACTCTCTTTGAGTTCTGTTTGGAATTGCCTTGGAATGCTCAACAGAATTCTCTTGTAAATTTACTTTGAATCCTACTCAGGATCACAATACCCTTGGAATTCTACTCAGAACTACCTTGGAATTTTATTATATTTCACCTGGAGTCTGGAGTTCCTAAGAACTAATTTGAAATTAACCCTCAGATTTAGCTTTCCTAAAAAATCATCCTCTAAATTCCCTTGAAATTATTCCTAAAGATCCTTGGATATGATCATCAAATCCCTAAATCATGTCCGATTGGTGTAGCCACGAAAATAACAATGGTCACCGGATACTGGAGATATTCCGGATGGCTTGTCTAACTAGCTAAATTTATGCAGAGATTTTCTATAGGATGCCGGATAAAAATCTATTTTAGTGAATACACAGAAATAAGAACCATTTCCAAAGCGAAAGATATGCCAAGAACTAAATTCGGCCTATGATCAACCTAGATATGGTAATTTCCCTGGAATTGTTTCTGATGGAAGGTTCTGAATGCGGTCAGATCTTTTAATCACTCAAAACATGCCGTGCGACAGCTCTTTCTTCATATTTTTTTTATCAATATCGATAGACTTTACACATTAGCTGCTCTCGGAACCTCCGGCATGCACCCGGGAGAACCTGTATCAGGGGCAATTGATCTTTTAATCCCTCAAAACATGCCGTGCGACAGCTCTTTCTTCATATTTTCTTCATAAATAGGCTTTCCATAAACTTCAAATGAAACCTTGACCACATTGAGCGCTCTTGGAGCCACGGCATACTCCCTGTACCAAAACAAGCCTTGCGATAGCTCTTTCTTCGTGGTTTTTCATCAATAGGCTTTCAATAGACTTTAAATGGATCATTTATCACATTGGCCGCTCTCGGAACCACTGGAATGCCCCGGGGGGAAATGTAGCAGAAAAAAACTGGAAGTTTACACCAAACCATGCCGTGCGAAAGATCTCTCTTCATGTTGTTTCATGAATAGGCTTACCATAAACATCAAATGGATCATTGGCCTGATTGGTTGCTCTCGGAACCTCCGACACTTTAAAGTTGATCAAAAAATTGCCTATCCTAGTTATTTTGAGTATCTCCTGTACCACCACTAGTTGAAGACTGTGTCAATTGCTTTTTTAAATTGTCGTTTAACATATAGTTTTAGAAAAAATTGAACTTTTTTTCGCTCTAAATGTTTGTAGTTTTTAAATGAAATCAATACTTTAGACTTGATAAACCGTTTTCTGTGAAAGAATAACAAAATCTCTGCGCAACAAAAATAGCCATTGATCCTCTACCATTTCTGTCAATGTTTCCATTTTGAAAATTGAATAGAATAGTTAGCAGTTTTGATGCTATAATGTTTAAAATAACACATAATTTGGGATTTTTTATGCAACAAGGTCATCTAGGGTGAATGAATGCCCATAGCGAACAATTATGAAAAGTTTCATGTAAATCTAAAAGGGTACAATCTGATCAATTCGTCAGTTGTCTTGAAAATGCTTCACTTCTTACGGTGTCTACATTATTATAAAAAATCAGTATCGCTGAAACACCCCCCAAACGAAATCTTAAGTGCTCCTCATTTGTTTAGACCCTCCTATAGAACATGTTCATACTAGTCTCATATCAAAGGGGGCTGTAAGCTTTTTTAGTAGGTGTTTCAGCGATATTATTTTTTTTTTTTAATAATGTTTTTCTTCCAAAGATACCGTGCTCTAGTCAAAATTATGAATTATGTCTGAGGCAAAGTTGAAGAACAAAATGAAGTCTTTAAAGGCAAAATGGTGAGGAAAAATTTGAATTATGGCGGATAGAACATCCCAAAAAGTTTGATCTGATTCGTCACGTGGAACTTCTCTATTTTCATATTGGGGAAAGGTCGGCTTCGGCAATGCCTTAACCTATTATCGTCAGGGGAGTAAATAAAGTCCTAGAGCGCTCAAATTCGGAAAATAGATGCTTTGAAACACAATGTATCCACATGCAAAAATTGAGCTCTAAAGGACGTTGTTTACCCCCTGACGATAATAGGTTAAGGTATTGCCGAAGCCGACCTTTCCCCTATATGAAAATAGAGAAGTTACAGACTTTACCCCTAGCTCATGCCTCATAGATGCAAATTGATTCAATTTGATGGTAGATACTGAAACAGCTATTTGCAATCATTTTATGACAATTAGATTATTTGTTGCGGCAGATTGTATGATTTTTATTAAATTTTCATCGGATTTGTTTAACAGACTTTATAATTTTGTTATCTCTTTTTATTTTTATTCATCCACGCCATTCTCAAAAAGTTAGGTAATTATATTCAAATTTATTTATTTTTTTTCGTTGAGAGCTGAGGTCCTACACTTTTACTTCGTGGTTAACATGAAAGCTCATGCGAACATTCTTTATAATGGATTTTGGGGACATCAAGCGATAACTTTGTGAAATCATCTATTTTCTTATAGGGCAACAAAATCAAATTACATCACTATCGAACTGATGGAAGTATATCACCAATCGGATCCAGTACCTATGCCGTCCCTGTGTTGGAAGATTTCTGGCAGAATTATGAAGACGGAAACAAAGCCTCTCGCCCGTATCTCCTGATGGCACTGGCAAATGTGAGCGACATTTTCATCAAGGCCACCTACAATACGGTCTCCAATGAAGCTGCGCTATCACATGTTAGCTTAGATATAGCATCAGAACACAATAATGGCTTGGCAACCCGGGCATGGCCTGTTGAGCAGTGTCAGTGTGTCGAAGGACATATCGGTCTATCCTGTGAGGATTGTGAACCTGGATATTATAAGGGAGACGGTGGATTGTACCTTGGACTGTGCGAGAAATGCGAATGCAACGGCCATTCGGATGAATGTGATGCAGTTACCGGCGATTGCCTCAATTGCCGACACAACACATACGGTAATGATTGCGAATACTGTCAACCGCCATTTGTAGGAAACGCCACTGGTGGAACGGCTTATGATTGCACACTCGATAGACCGACGGACCATGTCAACTGTCAACATTGCGATCAAAGAGGTTCTACAGGCAGATGCGAAGACCGCTGTGAATGCAAGCGTCTGGTTGAGGGATATCGTTGCGATCAATGCCGCGAAGGATCATTTGATTTGAACGCTAACAACATCGATGGATGCCGGGAATGCTTCTGTTCTGGAGTAACCAAATCATGCAGTAAATCTCGTCTGTTCCGTGAAGACTTACCATTATTCATCACCGGAGAAGAAGAGTTTACTCTAACAAACCGAGATGGACAAGTGCTAAGTTCAGATGGATTTGACGTAGCCCCGCAAATGAATGAAATCAGTTACAACTTTAGAGATAGAAACACATACTACTGGAGTTTGCCAGAACGATTGTTAGGAAACCAAATCCTTTCGTATGGAGCGAATTTAACCATCGCACAATCCACTGTTGGCTCTGAGCCAAAGCCCGATCAAGATATTATTCTGATCGGCAACGGACTGAAAGTGTTCTGGTCTAGACCACACTACGAGGACGGAGTAAGTACAGACTGACAAACTTGTTGTAACCAAAATTCGACTAGCTAACACTTTATTTACGAAAACAGGTCTATTCCGTCCCATTATTGGAAAGTTACTGGACTGTACTCGGACCGAGAGGTCCTTACAAAGCCAGCAGAAACGATCTTTTGACCGTGCTTTCCAAACTGGATCATATTTTGGTCCGTGCAACAGTACGCGATTACACAACCAGATCGTCAATCAGCGACATTGCACTGGGAACCGCAGTGTCACAGCACACTGATCTAGGACCTGCCGATGAGATCGAAGTGTGTCGCTGTCCTCCAGGATACCGCGGAACCAGTTGCGAGGTATGAGTAGCATATTCTAAATAATTTTATCAACATGTGTTGATCCGATTTCCTTTGTAGCTTTGTGACGATCTTCATTATAAGGATGTGTTTGATCGCTCTGCTGGCATGACCGGAGTATGCAAGCCATGTCCGTGCAACAATGCCGACTCCTGTGAAATCAATAGCCGAGGAGATGTAGTATGCAAGTGTCTACCAGGATTTACTGGCCCAAGCTGTGATAGCCGTAAGTATATACTCAACTCAATTTGACACTCCAAGTTTCCAGAAATTATTTTTAAACGCACTTTATTAATTAATAATGAATCACATGTGTCATTACATGCACTAATTTTTAGCACTTTAAGGCACTTGAGTTCAGTTTGGTAAGAACTATTCTATGCGAATTAATATTTATCGATTTTTTTTTTCGACGATATTCAGCAGTCCAAGACACTCATTTTCATTTGTATCATCTTTTATTTTCATATAACATTACTCACATTCTAGCACCACTCGATTCTCTCTTAAATCCACCCGAACATAAAATAGGTCGAAAGATCAATTGCTCTGACTACGCCATCGTGTTCTACAATCAAAGTGGCAGCTACGATCGCTATCAAATTCACGATGACAAAGGCGTAGAAATTGGAATCATTTATAAGATAAAGCGATCAAACACAGGTTGTTGTTGCATATTCCGCTACCTTTAAACTTTAAACTTCAGACTATCTGGCTTCATCAACACTATCTCTACTGTGAACGTGTCCTGTGAAAATGTCCGTCGAGAAAATGTTTGCTGTACACATGCGCTTTAAATATTAAATTAAGTATAATAGGGCGAATGTCCTCAATGTTGGCCTAAGTGTCCCAAATATAGGGCACATGTATATATTCAGAATTAGGTCGTTTTAGGACAACGTTTCATTAGCAAATGAAAATAGCCATTTATAACTTTAGATCTAGGAACCAAAAAATAATAGAACTTTCTTCTTTCCCCTTTAATTTGAATTGGCTGACTACCAATAATGCTGTGACGATTCATTCTATTCAGATTCCTGTAAATAGTTACATGAGCAATATAAATTGTTAATGTCAGTGCGTTGATGAAATCACACAACAATTTCTAATATTTTACGCTCCTTGAAGCTTCTCAAGCATTAAGAACTATCTCGCAACGCACTTTAAAAGATTAAAATAAACTTAAAACGCCAGAATCATTCTGAAAATAATAGCACTGCTACAAAAAGTTGTCATAGCCTTGACCCTCCAGGGAATCGTTAAAGACACCGTTAAAGTAAACTCATTTCTAAAAAATCGTCCTTTTCAAAAGTTAATTAAATGAGTTCAATAAAAAAGACCTTCGCCGCAGATGAAAGAAAGTTTTGCATTTCAAATGCAAATAAAAATCCAACTGCGCCATTTTTAGACATACATATTTGAACCTTTATAACTTTCCAACAAAAAGAGATAGCAACTAAGTTACTTGTGCAAAAATCATAAGTTTAGGGTCACCATCAAAAAACATGCAAATGTGTTTTGTGCATATCTCTATTATTTTAAGTTCAATTTTTGTTCTCCTTAGGACATTTTAAGGAATTGAATGAATCTCTCATTTCGTACATGAATGGCTCAATTTATTATTTAATTCATCTAAAGTTACAACATTTAAAAAAAATTCCACTGAATAATCATGACTCATTTGCTCAGAATTGAGTCGGACAAATTTTAAAATTATAGTGGTGGTAGAACCCTAATTCAATACCCAACGGGCTCCAGTTGAGAAAATATGGTGGAATTTTTTTGAAAATATTTGAATCATGAAAATATGTATTCAAGTCATTACTCAAAATTTTGGGGCATCCTAAAAAAAACATGAAATTTATTTTTGTTCATATCTTTGCTGTTTTCCGTCCGATTTTAGATTTGCGGTAAGTGGCTTAACATATTTTTTTAAGTAACATTTTACCTTAACTTACAACAGTCAAACCCCATTTTTTTTTGATCGGGGACTTAAATAAATATTCTTATAAATTAAATAGTTTATAAATTTTCCTCCATTTTTTCAAAAGCATCGGGGTATAAAATAAGGGTTCTACTACTACTTTAATTTCAAAATTTGGCCAACCCAATTCTGAGATAATCAACCATGATTCTTCAGAGTAAATTTTGAAAAGTGTTGTAACTTTGGAAGAATTTTTAGTGAAAATTGTATTGTACCTATCAAGAAAGCTATATTCCATACCTTTCAAATGACCTATACATCGTTTTTTTTTTTTTTTTTTTTTTTTTTTATTAATTTATTTGATAAGACTTAACCGAATTAACTTTACAGAGCCGAGGATTCTTGGTCACTATACAATACATCTTAAAACTATAGTCAAAAGGTACAACACAATAAACACTTTATCTTCCGCTATCCAAAAAGCCTCCTCCATCAGAACTGGAGCCGCTTCTAGTAGTTTCATTGTATGGCAAATTGTTGTGCGCCAACGAGGGTCAGAGCGCGTCCATTGCAGCAATGGACGCAAAACGTGGTCAGCACTCACACACTTATCACGAAACGGTTGATTTCCAAAGTCGACGACGCATCGACCGAAAGAACTGCTGATGAAGAACAATGAGGAGGACCACACAATGGTTGCTGCCGAGAAAACAGACGATCGCGTAGCACACATCGAGAGTGGCCTGCTTTTGTCGACAGCCGAGTGAACACTGAGCTTTTTTAAATTATTCTTGCATTAAACACTATTAACAGAACTTTTAACGTCGTTTTGAAGTTGGACGGCTGTTTCTAAGACAAATTTATCATTTAATGTTGTTGCTGTTTTTAGCGCTTCAAAGCCGTTTTGACATTTTGCAGGTCATTTTGGCGTTTTATGGTAGATATTTTAGGAGATTTTAAACAGTTTCGGCGAGTTGTTTGCGTTTAAGGCTGCGTAATTTTAGCGATTAAAGATCCTTTTAGCGCTCGAAGAATGTTTAAGCTATTTAAGTGTTTTTTTTTTAATATTTGTTAAGATCATTTTGTGTCTACTTAGCTGTATCATTGATTGAGAAGTATGGTAGCATATTAATTCAATTTCCTGTGCAACGCCGGGGGCAACTGATATAAAATAGTTATTTGTACCAAAATTAATTGATGTAACATTGCCTGACATTTCTGGCACAGGCATAACCCGGAAAACTCCATTTTTTTTTTGACTCAGAAGTCATTTAAATGTGGAATTAAGGAATCAAAAGAAAACAGAAATCGAGTGTGGATAGTTAGTTCTATTCAGATCTAAGGGAAAGTAGGACAAGATGGCCATAAGGGGCAAGGCGGCCACCCTGGTATATGGGCATCAAAACACGTTACAAAAATATTCCTAGTATAGGGAATGATTAATAACAATGCAAAACACTAACAATCCCAAAGAATACCTTAAGAATAAAAGAAATGCCATCTTGCTCCATATGGTAATCTTTCCCACAATCTCCTATATTTCAATACAGTACAACTGTTTGTTCTAAGTCTTTATTGTAGAGAGTTTTTCGTCTCTTTAGATTTACAGCTGTTGTTATTCTCGTTACTAAAACGATTCCAAAATGGTTTCACCAATTGACTCGCTTTATGTTTGCTTCTCTACCCTCGATGTCCCATGCTCTATAAACAAAATTGCTTTCACGTACATCCACTACTGAATGATTCTGTGGCATTAGGTTGCCATTTGGTGGTATCTGGATGGCTTCGGTTTAAACAATGAGCATCCAAAACGGGAACAAACTATGCAGTTCACACAAGATGTATAAAATTATTGATTCGAAAGAACCACTGATATCTCAAAGTAGGAAAAATCTGCTATGATAAATCATAAACTAGAAAAGATATCAGATCAACATTAGCTTAGGTTAGTAATTTAATAAATAAGTATTGGCATTGTGGTTTTAAGTGCAGAACCTTGATATTCTTGTCATGATCAAACCTGGATTTTTTTTAATATACGGAATTATGAACATTTTTTGAAGTTTCAGAAGGAGATGCTGAAAAAAATGCCAGCTGATGCATATTGTTGCACAGCATATCCAATCGTTTTGAGCCTTATGACCCGTTTTGCCTAATAACCTTGCCCTAGCTCACTGTATTCATCACTGTCATTTACCAATCGGATTCCAAGCCAAGCAAAACCTTCCATTCAAAATTGCTAAGGGCACGTTAGTTAGTTAGCGTCTTACGGAGTCCAAATTAAGCATATTTCCACATTTCTCTGTTGGTAACATTTTCGGCTATCACCAGTGAGGCCAAACACACGGACTCGTCAACAACATCGATTTCATTGATTCATTTTTCATGAGCTTCCTTCTCATATATTACGTCTTCGATGGGTTAATGAGTCCAATCTGCATGGCTTCAGCCTTCAATCTTTTAATTTTGATAAGCTTCCCGAGCAAAGTCTGAGATCAAATGGAAATCTTAATTTGATGTTGTGATTTCGCTGATAATGATTACTCAGGTTGCTGTCATTTTGGTCGTTTTAACGGTTAAAATATCAAAATTGAGAGCAAAAAAATCTTCCTGTGACATCATATTGAAAACTATTTCTGCTATCAGTGAGAGCAAACTAAAAACTAAATTTGATATAATTTTTTCCTGTTGATAACAAAACAAGTATTCAATTTGATGTTATGCTAAGGCAATGAAAACAAACCCGCAACAACATATTTTTGAAGAGCAAATGTACAGCAAAATAAAAACAAAATTTGGTATCAAATTTGTGAATTGCGAAACTGAAATCAAATTATGATTTCAGTTTGATGTTGATATCAAAACTTGATTTCAATTTGCTCTCATTTTGATGCTGGACTTTGCTCGGGTTTCAAATAAACATAAGTTCAAAAATCTTTCTAACATAAACATAAGTTTAAAAATCTTTTGCAGTATAGTATATGCAGTACTTTTTATGGTATTTTATGTTTTTTCATTTCCTTTTTTGATTAAAATTTGCCTTTTTTCTTCAACTTTTTCTCAGATGTAATTTCGATTAGATGAGCCGTATTCATGCTATGATTTATTGACAAATATCGAATACACCATTTTGAGAAATTAGGCCAAAATTCAAAATAGTCGAATTCCAGCACATACCAGCGAACAGTTATGCGAAGTTTTATGGAATTCTCAGAAGTAAAATCTGAAATTCGTTTATTTTCTCGCTATTTGACGTGGATTTGCTCTGTGATGAAATTGATGCTGTTACAGTAATGACGCGATTTTGTCAGCCCCCTTTTTCAATGTTTTTTAATGTTTTGCAAAAGCCATGGGTTTTTTAATCAAAGTATACCTTAAACATCTATCTTAAAGATGAATGAGAAAGATTTGGAATTACGGTTATGTTAAATTATTGAAAGATAAATGTCTGATGCGTGGAAGGGCTGACAAAATCAGTTCATTACTGTATCAGGCAGATATTTAGCCAACAATTTACAATATATTGTCATTTTTTCGCATTTAAATCTCTTGAATTGCTACCGAACTATGACTAGCCTCATAGCAATCATATTAACTTCGACACCATTTCGACAACTAAAATCAGTAGTAATATCCATCCAAATTTTAAACCTTTTACGCGACCCCTAAACTTTAATCAACTCTTTGAGTCATTAATCAAACTGGAAAGGGCCTGCAAAGTTAGCAAATACTTTTTGCTAAATGAAGCGCCCTAGTGACAGGTAGTATTTGCGGATGTTTTGAAGAACCTGCCTGATTGCAAAAAAAAAACTGGTTTGTGGTAGCGCGGGCACCCATGAATCCTGCCTAGTAAGTATTGCCCGACGAACTCTCTTACTCTGGATGATAGACAGAGCCATAGTGTTTGGTAGAGAGCCTTGTAGGCGGCAATCAATAGTGTGACCACGCTGTAATTGCAGCAATCTAACTTGTCATCCTTTTTGTAGATTGTTTCTCCTCCTCCCAAATCATGGTAATTACCCTGTGCTTCACCACTGTATTTACTATAATAACTCGCTTGGTAGTTGGAAAACACCAGTAGCTTTAACGTATACCTGAGCGTGCATGAGCGAAGCGGAGTTAGATTTTAATTGGTATGAGAGAGACAACTAGTGCTTTTCTCTCTCTCTCTCCCTACACTGAGACAAAAGAATTTCATTGAGTTGCCTTATTAAAAATAATGTTGACAATCTATCTATATATATAAAAATGAATTTCTGTTTGTCTGTCTGTCTGTCTGTCTGTCTGACCCTTATAGACTCGGAAACTACTGAACCGATTGGCGTGAAAATTTGTATACAGGGGTTTTTGGGACCGTGGAAGGTTCTTATGATGGTTCGAGACCCCTCCCCCTTCTTTAAGGGGGGGCTCCCATACAAATGAAACAGGAATTTCAGCATAACTCGAGAACTAATCAAGCAAATGGAACCAAATTAGGCCTGTGGGGGCGAGTGTGGGGGTATAAGGAGATAATCATAGGGGGTAGCCCCTTAGATAATAGGGGGGGGGGGCTACGTACAATATAGCATGCTTTTTTTTTAAATCGGCGCATAAACTCAAGCTAATATTGAATCCCGAGCAATACCGGGCACACTCAGCTAGTAAAATAATAAATCGGAGCAGACGGGAACCGAACCATGGCCGCTTGGGAGCTACCTGATTTTACACGAAAATCATTCATAAGTCACGCTTATGAAATGCATATGAATTGTTTATAAGACGAGCCTTATGAAATTCTTAAGTCTATTTGCCTCAGCCTTATTACCAACACAAATCTCGCCCCGCGTGTGCCAATACCGTTCACGTCTGAATACAGCTTTATTGTTTTTCAAGCGATTTTTTCCTTCTCGACATCATGTAGGTTTGGGATTGGGAACCTATCTTCTTCTGCGAGTACTACGTCATAGTACTTGCTTCCACCGTGCAAACTCGTGCGTAGGCAGATTTCCGTCTAGTTAGGTCTCCGCTTGCAGCACATATGTATTGAACTTATCGTTAACGCAGTACAGTTGTTCCTTCCCTTTGCAGTCTTCCTGTTGGCGTTTCATGCTTCTTCCTCCGAAAAACAAACCTTTTCTGTTCCTAGTTTGTCCGCAAAGCTCCTCATTTGCTCGAGTGCGAAGCTGCAACATTCTCACCCTTCTTCTCGCGTTCTTCTTCTTCTTCATTCCTTTATTTAACGTCGGTCTTTGTTCCGCAATCTAGTGCCAATCAACGACGGACATCGTTTACCATCCATTGACGGCTTCCACACCTTCGTAGGATATCGCACCCATTCAACACACATCGGCCGGAACCACTTCCGAAGGAAGACGTGACCAGAGATTATTATGCCTCAGAAATATCCCATCGACCTCGGCTGGGATTGAACTCAGACCCATAGGGGTGTTTCTCCTCCACTAGTTGCTTGCATTCATTGACAACCCAGACATCTGTCGAAAATTATGCGAACTAAAAAAAAACACATGGAATTATATAATCTACCTTCTTTTGTTCTTTTTCATGAAAACAACCGTTTCATATTTTAACTAAACTTTTCACTACTCTTAAACCGTTAGTACTTCGATTCATCCAAGACTTCAGTCCACTCGCTATAATGATTGATGTTTCCTCTTACCATCTTCAAAAAGTATTCCTCATCAATAGACTGTTACCCTCTTTCGTTTAGTTCAGATGTCTATAAAGTGAACCTCCCATTAATCGATATCAAAAGGATCATCGAAGCGTGGAATATCAAATCGTGTGATTCCTGTCACGATTACAACCACTACACAACTAACCGTCCAAAGCTTTAAGAATTTTTGATCCGACAGGAATCATACTTGTGAATATGTAGAAAGGCTTCATGGTATAACTGCTGTATTCAACGTATCGATACGGAGCGATTTTACTCTCTTACCTCGGTTATGTGCTAAGGTACCATCCATGAATGACGTAGCATGTTTTTTTACCAATTTTAAACCCCCTCCCTCATCGTAGCGTATTTTGCTATACTTAATACATGGCTGAAACACCCCCCTCATATGCTACGTCATTTATGTATGTTACGTAAAACCAATATTTCCACCTCCACATTAGCATTAAAACAATCAATCAATGTTGTTTATACAACATAATCGTATATTCACTTCAATAAGCTTCCTAGATATGCCACCTAACAGAGATTTAATTATTTATTACTACTAATGATCTCTTCGAAGTAACTAACAGTCCTGAGCCCATTGCATAAAATCGCCATTCTAATCTATTATATTCCAATGAACACAGGATATACCGACATTCCTACGCCTCCACTCCGTCCATCGCCACCTCCAGTCATCGAGGTTGTTGTGGCATCGCCGACCATCCACATCGTAGAGGTCGGACGTAATATTCAGTTAGGATGTACAGCACGGTATACTGTATCTAAGGTAAAATATTATTTAATGAAGAAGCATATTCAAGTAGTAACGTAAGACCCGATATTTCAGCGACCTATCGAAGTACGATGGGACAGAGTAGGGGGACGAATGCCGGAATCGGCCTACACTGAAAGTGGCACCCTCATCATTACCAATGTACAAATCTCCGACAGCGGTGTTTATGTATGTCAAGCGGGCAGTGGACCGGATACTGCCTATCAGCAGGTTACTGTTTCCGTGGAAGGTCTGTAGAAATTTTGTTGTAGACATTTTATTGAAATCTCATTTCTTCGGATTGTTTTTCATCAGGAGGTTCACCTCAGCGTAAACCAGAGGTGACCATTTCTCCAGATTATATCAACCTCGAAGAATACCGCTCAGCTGACGTAACTTGCTCGGGAACCGGCTTCCCAACACCTGTGATTACCTGGGAACGAATGGACAATCATCCACTTTCCTCGAATGTGATCATTGAGTATGGATTGCTGCGCTTCAACTCACTCCGAAAATCAGATGAAGGCACTTACCGCTGTTCAGCTCGCAACGACATAGGCGAATCGGATAAGATCCTCCAGGTCTATGTGCGTGAATCAAGACCAACCCAGCCTACGCAAGAGACTGTACAGATTAACCCGGACAATTATGAAGGCCGATCTGGAGAACAGATCACACTGACATGTGTGTGCCAACCGATTGGTCAAATCAAATGGGCCAAGACAGGAGAACCTAGTCTACCGAGAAACAGCTATGTTCAGAACGAATTGCTCATCATCGATCACGCTACAGTAGATAATTCTGGTCAATATACTTGTACTGCAATCTTCCCCAGCGGCCGTGAACGCACTTCCTACGTGGACGTTATAATTACACCAATGAGACCAGATTTGTGCGTGCCTGAAAGTCGGTTTTCAAGTTGCATCATTGAATGATCCATGCAATTTTACTTACAGAACTGCGCCCCGTGTGAAACCTCTGGACAACAAGCATTTGGTCACTCAAGGAGCAGACTATAGCATAACCTGTGAAGCTAGCGGAAATCCACATCCTACAGTTAAATGGACATTGGTGAGAGAGGAGAAACATGATAATAGCATTAGCTACTCAACTCATTTATTCCTCCTTCCACACTACAGAGCGGTAAACCATATGCCAATAATGTGCAACAAAACGGTAACGTTCTGAGAATACTGAATGCCCAACCATCCAACGGTGGTGTATACATCTGTGTCGCCGAAAACAGTGAAGGAATGGATCGGTCATACACAGTTGTTGATATAGATCGTAAGTGCTATTGTTACTTTATCCTGATATAATAACCTAAAAGAACATAAGATCACTGCTGATCTATATTGAATGTATTAAATGTCGGATCTTCTTTTTGAATGCCTATCAGTAATTGATGAGAACGGTAAATTTAACATAACAAAGTTAACTAAATGTACTTTTTCAGTGATTACACAGTTTAATGAAAACTAGTTGTTTTCATCAACTTTCAGAACAACTAACACATGTTATTTTACATATATTGTTTTCACTAGGACGCGAAGCTCCAGTTTTGGAACTCTATCCTACCGAACCACAGGTAATCAAGGTTGGCGAATCCACTCGATTGTCTTGTCGCGCTACAGCCGGTGTTCCATACCCAACGCTCACTTGGGTGCGCAGAGATCGAAGGCCTCTATCTACCAGAATCACCCAGGACTACCCAGGAGTGATCACGTAAGTAGCGAAGTGGGGTGTTTCAATCTCACATGTATTGAATTTGTTTTTATTTTAAAACATACAGGTTGCGTGAGGTTACACTGGAAGATGCTGGTGAGTATGAATGTAGAGCCGAGAACAATGCTGGTTCAACGTCTCTCACAGCCTCAGTCGACGTTCAGCTGGCTCCGATTATCACCATTTCTCCAGCTGTTGAAGAATATAAACTGTACGAAGGGGATGAGTTGAGTATACAATGTTCGGCCAGAGGCAAACCAGAGCCTACGGTCGTTATAAAACCACCTCAACATCACGAAGTAGACGGTAGACATTTATCGCGCTATGAAGGACTTGGATCAGCCAACATTCACATATTCCAAGCCGAGACCAAACACTCCGGAACCTACGAGTGCGTAGCATCTAGTCCAGCAGGCACTGATTCACGATTCATCACCATCCAAGTGCAAGAGAAACGTGGAGACCTAGGACCGTACGACACCGATAGAGATACGCATCCGCGTCCGGGACCATCAGGCTCGGACAGAGATACGCATCCGCGTCCACCCTATTACGACCGTCCGCAAAAACATACCTATAGAGCCATCCTGGGTGAACGATCTGAACTCGTTTGTAACGAGGCATCGAGAGGTTCACGTACCGAATGGAGACGTTCTGATGGACGCCGACTACCCGCTGGATCAGTCCTCCGTGATGGTCACTTGATCATCGAAAACACTGGTCATGATGCTATCGGAATGTACGATTGCATTGCCCACGATATTGCCCCAGCTCCTACTACCATTGTGCAAATCATGCTCGAGGTCGTTGAACCACCACGTATTTCCTTCAGCCCAGTGATGCCAATGATTGTGCGGTCTGGAGAAACGGTAACTATTATTTGCAACGCTACCGGCGAACAGCCAATCCATATCAGATGGCACGGCGAAGATAGGCAGCATTTACCGGACAGGATACGAGTCAGTGGGCAGTATCTGCAGTTCACGCAAATCACACAGGAAGATGCAGGGCGGTATTATTGCTCGGCCACCAATCGTCAAGGAAATGTCACCAAAGTGGCAGAAGTGATAGTGAACAGTAAGTAGATTTTTGACGCAGGACTACGTCTTTGTGGAATATATTGGGGTGCAAATGAATAGTTTGCCAATAGGGGGAGCCTATACTCACTGCTATAATGTTCCTGAAGGAGGTGCTAGTAGTATACTCGCTATATAGTAGCTCAGAATACTGCCCAGGTGAAAAGACATCGATTTTGGGCTGTTCACCATAACATGGCAGCACATTCGTTTGTATTTATCTCAATCATTCACATTGCTCTCGGATTCTACCTCCTACACTGACCAATATCACATATTCCCGTTATGTATAAGTTTAATAAATTTGGGCTATAAGAAAATCCAATGAAGACACTATGATTGAAAATGTGTCAGGAAAATGCAATATGTATATCTGATACATTTACAATGCTGATAAGTTTATAACTTTTATATGATCGTCATATGATAAGTGAAATCCATAAAATTATACGAATTAACTGAAATGGATTTAA
The DNA here is from genome assembly GCF_037179485.1 of Ochlerotatus camptorhynchus. NCBI lineage: Eukaryota > Metazoa > Arthropoda > Insecta > Diptera > Culicidae > Ochlerotatus > Ochlerotatus camptorhynchus. Next base: position 41,354 of record NW_027040674.1, read on the forward strand.
AACCCATAAGCATAAGCTTCTTTTTTTTTTCTACAATACAATGTCATAAATCAATATAATTAAAATGTATATGAAAACCACAAGAAATCTATTTCTTGTTTTAATACATACATTTTATGGATTCTAAAAATAAATCAAAAAATAAACAACAGGGCAGTGGGAGCTTTCGCAATTGCGTCTTTTTTATTATAGCTGATTTGGGATTCGATCCAAACCTATTTGATAAGTGATGCTATCGCTTGATTCCACTGGGCCACAGCTGACTTTGACGAGATTAAGCTCGTTCAAGTCCCATGAAATTATAACAACTCTCCCGACATGGAAGTTTTGCTAGAGTGAAGAAAAATAGCACTGAAAAATGTATGTTCCGCTTCGGTGGTATCGTTTGTTAAAAACTTACTTACTACCCTGTGTGCAATAAAACAACCAACATGAATTGATGGAACTGGTTCATGATGTTCTAGTACTATTGCTAGAATCTGTATAAGCCGTGAAGAAGGCTTACAATTAGAATCTTTTTTTTTTTTTTCTTTGGTTTGTTTTTTCCGTCGATCTTGTTTTCCGTGCTGAGCACCAATGCTACCGACGTGCCAGGAAGGCAGCTCCCACACCTGGACCCTACCTATCAACCCATCAACTCATGAACCGGGGACCAACGGTTTTACTTCCCATCCGAAGGAAGGCGTGATCAGAGATGTTATGCTTCAGAACTGGTATTGAACCCAGGCCTGCTAGGGTGAGAGGTAATCACGCTTACCACTACACCACCGGCGCCGTTACAATTAGAATCTTAACATAGTAAATATTGCAGTAGAATCGTTTTTTTAAATCTTAATACATTATTCATTACATTATTATTATTGTTAGCAATATGTTGTTGGACAAACAATTTTGCATTAAATTTGTATCCCGTTCAAGGAGTGAACGATAACATCATTGAAAATTATTTCAATAATGCCTGCATCACAATCATACAAGATGTATTATATTGGGAGTAATATTCGAACCAAAAACATGCCGAAAATTGCTGTTGGTTTTCGTAAAAGCTAAAATTATATGACTATCTAATGATTGGGGCCTCCCTTAGCTCAGTTTATAAAGGCGCAGCTACAAAGCTAGACCATGCTAGAGGTGGCTGGGTTCGATTCTAGGTCTAGGAATTTTACGGGTTGGAAAATTTCTCTACTTCCCTGGGCATAGAGTATGATGATACTTGCCACACAATTATACTAATGTAAAAATGGTACAGGCATCGAAAGCTCTCAATTATTAACTGTGGAAGTGCATCTTGAAAATTAAGTTGAGAGCACGCAATAAGCTAAAATGCTATAAACGATAAGCTTGAAATGCGAAAAAGAAGAAGAACTAACTAACTCTTTTTTTTTCTTGTTTCAAGATCATCCGCGGTGGACAAAGCCGAGTCTTTTCACCATCAACAAGGCATAAAAAGTAGCAGGACTAAAATGTGTTCCTTTGATTACTGAAAAATACTGTTCCCTAGTTTGAAGTAACGGAATCGGTGGTAGATCTTACATCCCTTAATGTACCACGAAAATGTGATCTACTCACGTTACGGAGCAACTACTACTGTATAGTGGAAATTTTATGTACTAAGTATGTGAAATTACGATAGACATCATTCCGTATCACAGACGCAGTTTTCAACTGATAATCCATTGGAATCTATCAATATTCACATAGAATAAATAAACCTTCTTACATTCCTATGTTATAAGATGGATCCAATAAACCATACATGCCGATTTGTTTCAGTGTACTGATCTCATAGAAGAATGGTAGTAAAAATTAAAGGAAATATGTTCTTTTGATTTGAAAAGCAATGTTTTTCAAAATAATTAGGAAATGTGCAGTGGGAATAAATATTAATATCTAGGGTAATTTTCCAATCGTTGCACAGCTAAGCACGTGCTCTTTGTTAATTTGTGATTTTACGAGATTGATAACGTTTTTGATGTAGGAATTAATCAAAAAAATACGCGAAGCATTTCTTTGAAGCTTTGAAATTCTATTATTGCACACTGTATCTAATTATTGCGCACCCATAAAATATGGCTAAATGCATCTTGGAATGACATTTTTCAGCAAAACTAATTATTCAGTGATTCTTTTAGATGAATAAACATAATTTATATAACCCACGGTATATTGTATTTACAATATCACTTATTTTATTGATTTTATTAAACCGGTCAATAATGCAAGCAAAATATCCTCCAAATGTGCTTCTTTTTTATATAGGCTATTTAGCTTTAGACGTTATCCCATAGACAATAATGCAGAAGGTGATCCAATTATTGAACATTATTATTTTCTCTGTAAATTTTCTCTGTAAATTTTACATGGCTAATCGTTCAATAAAAGAATAACCAACATTTTCCTGTAAAGATTATTTAATTTAACCTTTGAGGATTATTAGCTGAAAGATTAAGAAACCGCCTGAAATCATAAGCACAAAATTAAAAATATTTAAAACATGTTTTATCACAATATTTCTAATACTGAGTTTCTGAGTTTTGTCAACAATTGATCACTGATTAGCATGTCACCATGAGCGGTAAACATCATAGTCATGGATAAATGCTGTACAGTAAACAATGTGAAGTGTCCAACAATTGGGTGGTGTGCAACAATTGGCAAATTACCCTATATATAAATGAATAGTCGTTAATGTGGGGGCGACCCCGGCGTTGTGGTTAAAATCCATACCTCTCACGCCAAAGTCACGAGTTCAAATCTCACCCCCGGACAAGTCACGAATGACCCAAGAGTGTTAAAGTGACTATAATAAAAAAAAAAAAAAATAGTCGTTAATGTTGATGTTAATGTTGACTCGAAAATTGGATTTCACTACCACTGAAACAGAGCCATCTGTTGTAATATTACACTTTGGATCATGCCTTATTTAGAGCTTTACAGATCAGATCGTCACTATCTGTTAATTACAAGGGGATGTTCACCGCTCTGATAAAAATAATTACGTATGGATTTTTCTAAAAATATTGAAAAAGATATCAATTTTGACGTGCAAAATCTAAAGAAAAACTGATTTTCTTGGATTTTAATAATTTTTCCCAGTTGTTTAGAAAAATAAAAACGTGCGGGGCGGTTAAGGGAAAGTTTACGCGTTTTTATTTCATAATTATGTTCCCGGCCCCTTCCACAAGGCATCCACAGCACATCCAATTGTGATCAATCCAGAAATCGGATAAATAATTTCTGATCTTCTTCCAGGAAACGAAATGATTCCGGAAATTCCCCAACATGGCCGCATTCACGAGGTGTACAGAGGATCATCTATATCTCTAGACTGCAAGCTGCCCGAAAACCACTATTACCAAGGAGTGACGGTACATATTTTCAAATAGGTTTTCATAACTGAGTACACGAAGGGTTCAAGAATTATCACAATATTTTCACTTATATTTTCACTCATATTTTCACTCATATTTTCACTCATATTTTCACTCGAATTAAATCTCAGATCTCACCTCTAACCAGAAGCTTGTTATATTCTAGTACCACTGGAGTCGCTTGGACCATCCTCTACCCTATCATGTGCGCACCGAAGACAGAGTGCTGCAACTGAATCGCATTCGGGACGAGGATGCCGGGCGGTACGAATGCCGTATGACGTACCCGAATGGATCGGAAGCAATCGACTTTGTTGATGTGGCCATTAAGGGTGAGTACTACCCACGAAATCGTCGACAACCGGTTACTACTAGTGGTGCTGGGCGGTGGCAAACATACATGAGACGTTATTGATTACAGACAAGCGAAGAGAATCATATTCACTGCCATGTTCAGTGGAAATTGGGAAGTCTTTAAAACTTCGATTCAGGAACTGACCTTCTAGCCAATTTGCATGAATAACTAATCTATCTATTTTAACGTATCTCTATCTTTCTTGAAAGTATGAAAATGAAATTTAATGTCCACAACTGAAGTCATAGGTCACATCACTGCCAGCAAAGTTACGTTCCAATACTGCCACCACTTTTCACACAATAATCAAATTTAATTCACTCATTCTACATTTTAAATACTCAAATTTCTGCCAAGGAGCCTAACTGAGTATGGACATTTTATTTCATTTTTTTGTGATTTTGTAAATATTTTCTTTCTTGGATTCTAACTAAATCGTAGATGAACTTTTTACATTCTGTAAGCGGGAGAAGTATGATTTGTTGGGGTAACACTTCGAAAGATAGAGATAGATAGCTAGCTACTACATTAGTCAGAATATTCAAATTCAGTATTGATATATTTACCACGAATACGAATATTTTAACACAAACTAATTTTAATTCGGTAGCGCAGAATCAATATAAACCATTCAATAACCCCAAATTGTATTTCAATCAGTCTGTCAGCTTGCTAACACCAATCAATACAGGGAATTAAATTAACCAAAGAGAAAATAAATCACTTCTCTCTTTCCCATTTTCTATGTCGTTGACTTCGTTTACATTCAAAGTCTTCTAATTACCTAGAACCTCTCGAACTAACACCTACTCTAGCACGCTTCTTTTGTTATGTTCAAAACGTGATTAATAAGAGCTAGATTCCTTCCTAATCTAGTTCAGGTATATTCAGTTGCAACTTTCGGGAGCAGCCCATAATGTAACCGTAGATTGTGTTATCTGATGGTAGTGAATGTTATATCTAGGAGCCTATTTTTTATAATGTGTCAGTATATATTAGATGTCAAAAGTAGCACAAATTCTAGATTATTATATCGAAAAAAAAAATAACTTACAAGAAATAAATCATTTATAACTCAAATAAAACCTGATCATCATATTTTAATCAATCATTACCAAAATTTTATCCCTTTCCTATGTATCATTGATAATAATTGACTGACCTCAAGCCGCATAGTTTTCGTTTACCCCTGCCAGAATATCGATGTAGCTTGGTCTTAACGGAAAAGAACTCATCAGATTAACCAATTGTGACGAAATTATTTCGTAAAAGCATGGTTTGACTGGTTGTTGGCACAGTTCTAAGTAATTCTAGATTTGATAAAAAAAAAACATCGAAACATCCAGGAGCATCTCTAGTCGATTACAGGGAAAAGCAGAAGATTTATGCTGATATTCAATAACAGTACGGTTGCATTTCTATTTCCGAGCTGCAAAAAAGCGTTCGAAACGATTAAGTGTGCCAAGGTATCGACAAATTTCTTATTGGTCCGGACAGCGGTACCACCCACTGCATATAAGGAGGGGTTACTGTATATTCTTTATAGGTCAAGTTAGAGTCGGTGTATAATGAATCACGCCAAGAGAAAAACAGTTGAACTTGCATCACGGTTTTCGAAAGGTTCCGTTTCTTTTCACTTGGCAACAGAGGACTGCTACATCAACTTCAAATGACTTCTAGCGAGCAAAAAAAATAGCGGCTCATTATATCAGTGATTTTGTCCAATCATCTTAACAAAAAATAGTAGAAATTCTCATTACTGATTGGTACCCAACGTATCCCATGACAATTTAATGCTCACTGCGTGTTTATGATCATTTCTTCGATTATATTTTATATTTTATTGCAATACCTATCGTGGACCTTTCAGAGCATCGTAATGTTTGTTTACTTTGCACGATAGGTAGCCGGTTTGACAGTTCAATAGGTAGACTTGGCTTCACTCTTGGCGTGACTCATTATACACCGACTCTAGGTCAAGTAACACAGTAGAGGTAAAACGTTTTTGAAACTTTAAACGCGTTTTTCTCAAAACTATGTTTTTCAAATCGGTGACCAAGATATCTTGGGAACGGTTGAACCATTCTGGCTCAAGTTTTCACACAAGGCTTCACTAGACTTACAAATTCTCATTTCAGCCAAAATACTATTGTTCAGAATTATGAAACTATGAGATATTATAATGATAACAAATATATCATATTAACAATATGATCCATTCATGCCTTTTCAAATGTTGCAATGGCGACCTGCAAAATATTGCTTCACGCACCATCTAGCGTTGAAAAAGGTCAGCAACAATCATTCAATTACAATCGAGGGGTGTGAATACAGTACTTATTACAAAAGCAAGAGTCAAATTATTTTCATTAATTACATTGTGTCTGACATGTCACTGTTGTCATCAAATAAAATAAAATGCTGAAATACATTCATTTGAAATATTAAACAAATTTTCATTTGGTTTACCCCTCGTGACAATAAACAAATACATTGGTAGCCTTTTTGGCCACAGAGGTACTTTCATCGCTAGAAATTCGGTTCGCCAGCTAAGCGAAAGAGTTGATCATATTGTTAATATAATATATTATAATGATAATTTATATTTGTGGATGTAAAGTTCGAGTATGACACATAAAACCTGACAATTTTGCTTTTGCAATTTTTTTGCAATTAGCTATTTTATAATCGCTGAGTGCTAACTCATCGCGAGCACTCATCAAACAATTTATGACGAAATTATACGTCAAAAATTAAAAAAAAAATACTTTGAGAAGCCCCCATTTTATTCCAAAGTGATATTTTACTTACTCCAACGATTACAGACAAGATTTTTTAATCCAGCTTTCCACGCTTGCTAATGGCGCTTGGTAATGGCGGCTTGCACTTGCACGGATTTTAAAATGCATGTTCAGTGTAGCTTTTGCCATGTGCGAGCGTGAAAAACTGGATATACTAGCTAAATATTTCTGGTATTTCGAGTTCAAAAATGGCCCATCCTATCGAAATGACGTCTGAGACAAAGTTGAAGCAAACTGGATTGCCATTTCAGAAAAAAATAAACGGTAAAAAAAATCTCAAATTTTCGTCAAAATGAAAAAAAAATTAAACTTCAATAACATTTTGAGTGATTTTAAACTTATAATTATTCGAACGCGTATGAAAAATGCTAACTTTGCTGAAATGGACACAATGGACACTTCAAAATTGACCGAAATCGTAGAACATCAACTATTAGTGAATTTGTTTCTATGTTTTTTTTCCACAAATCATTTTTTTTTTTTCATAAAGTATTTTGTTTAGTTCAGAAAATCATTCTCTATGCACAAATCACATATATATTGCGTGGAAAAAAGTTTTTAAAAAATACTAAAAGATAATAAGTATAATAATCTTAAAAGTGTAGTTCTTTTGTTATTTAAAAGTTTTTAACAGCTTTTTTTTTATTTTTCTATGAAAATTTGTGACTTTTTTCAATTCAGTGTACTTTTTTGCAATCCAGTTTCCTACAACTTTGTTTCAGACGTCATTTCGATTAGATGAGCCGTTTTCGTGCTATGATTTATTGAAAAATATCGAATACGCCATTTTGAACAATTAGGCGTGAGTCACAATAATGAACGAATCCCAGCACAAACTTGGTTCATTGCCCCTAGCAAACAATTATTGGAAGTTTCATGGAATTTTGAGAGGTAGAATCAAATATTTGAATAACTTCTATTTGGCCAGGAACTGCTCAGTCTTGGTCAACGCAAAACGCCTTTTTTACGTACTCTCGGAGATTGGTCGTAACAGCTTGATAACTTGATCAAATACAACAAGTCTCATTCAAATATTTTTTTTTTTTCTTTCTTTATTACCGTGATTTTTAGCCGTAGGCTAGTTCATAACGTTAAACAGCAGATGGTCAGGCAAGATCCTGGCTAAAATCAAATAAATGCAAACGCCATTGCAATAAACAAAATCTCGGAACATTGCTTGTTTTTGGTGTTCTGACTTAGTATAACCCCTTAATTTGATACAGCTTTCCCCCGAAGAACGCGTTACCCAATGAGTTCTACCCACCGCTTTGTCTCGATGGGTTTTCAACCAAGCGCTCTGATTTTCTGCGAGTGACTAGTTCTCCATTGGCACTACTCACATGCAAAAAATCAGACCGACTGGTTGAAAAAGTGGGTAACGCGTTCTTCGGGGGATAGCTGTATTCGGATTCAGCGAGGCAAAATCTATAAAACAAGTGTCGATTTTGCCTTTCATGTATATGACGTACACTTTGAAGTGTTAAGGGATAAGTTTTGTTCTAGGGATAACATGGCAACCCTCGAGATACATAAATGTTATTTAGTTCGCATACATGTTTTAAAGAATTTCTTATTTTGCCAACCAACAATCATCTTTTTATTTATTAACAATCTGAAAAAAAAATAGTAGGATACCGTCCCTGAACGATGAGTGGCTTTAAACGCAAAATAGTAACGCGATACGTACTGTTATTGAATCCAGTCTGCTTAGGTGTAATCATACAACGGTAATTCTAAGACATCACAGACCGTACAATCGCATTGTTCATAAGTGATGAAAATGCTATGTTATACGCATACATTATTGCTCTCTATTACACTGACATTTTTCATTTCCAATCTTGCGATATTGTAACAACTTCAAAATATCAATCTGAAATCGCCGCTTAAAACCCTCCAATACATGCGTACGCTAAACATCCACTCAACCACTTCAACGTCTGCGCGACGACCATCATGTCATCTAACCAAAGGTTCCGGAACTACCCAACTGATCAATGGTGAGTGCACCTACACTGACTACGTTTGCAAGGCCCCAGTGGTTATATTCAAGACCTGTATACCGTCCTGGATGATTTGCGATGGTATACCGGACTGTGCCGATTTCTCCGATGAGCGCAACTGTCGTGTATTGCGCAAAGGAAAGCTACGTTACGACTATCCGGAACAGAATCCTCGTGGCCAACGACAGTCGATACGCCAACCACCGAACCTTACCTCCTCAACTGTGGACTCTTCTTTGGCACGAGCTGCAACTAAGTTTTTCGGTTTGTTTTCAATGCTTAGCACTTAAGTCTTTAATTACTTCGTACTTAAACTCAAACTCGCTTAGATTACCCTCAGATAAAAACAAATTCTAGCAAATTGTGCCAGCCTGAAAAAAGCAAAAACCAAAACAAGCCGCTGCCAAATTTCAAAAATGCGATACAGCTCTTTGGATAACAATCTTTATTGGCATAGAGGACGCCTCAATTTGCAAGAACAAGTATATACTGTTATGAATGTTTTAGATTTTGTTTTAGTGTGTGTTTATCTATCATAGGATTGTACTCGTTTAGCTGAGATGTGGTTAATTCACTGTTTTAGTTCAAAACACACAAAACACAGCGCTCTATCAGATGCATTCACCGACACATAACAGTTACCGGAAACCGAATTTGGAATTGAAAGATATACAGCATGTACAAATACTTTTAAAATTGTGACCCGAAGTCATAAATAGATTGCACAGACTGAACGAACATTTACCGCTAGATTGCGAACAACACAAAATGAAAATGTAGACCAGTGGAGATATATTATTTTCTCATAGTTTTTATCTTAAATTTAGGAACAGTGAACTAATCTAGGAATTTCGGAAAATCAATCTCAAATTACATTCATTTAGCCTCCCCTTGAGACAATAAACTCGCGTGCGAATTTTGCAAACAAATCTCACGTTTAAGATTCTCATGCTTTTTCACGCACTCATACTCACAACGCCAAAAAATCAGTCCAGCTTAAAACTCATCAAAACTGCTCAAACTTCAATTGCTTAAGCATGCTTATGCATTAGACTGATGCAAAATTTTAAATTTTCGCTCCACAGTTTTCAAACAGTTTAAAATCGGGTCCTGATTAGCCTCCGAAAGTTTAAACTCATTTTATAAGAAACTGGCCATTTGAAGTTTAGATAGAAATTACTATGGGAAAACCAAACTTTTTGTTCATTGTCTTCTAGCCTTTTTCCAAATTGTACTGTTAACAAGCTACAGCTACAGCTACAACTTTGCAGAAAATCGTTTTTCAGCCAAACGTCAAATTAAATAATTACTAATTGTTTAAGAGATTGATAATCTTATGGCAAGTTTAAGCAACTGTATTGTGGGTAACACTGTATTCTGCAGTGTGGCATAGTAGCCATGATTTTTGTCCTCTATTCTACGCGCCAATGTTGCCTTGATTGAGCATAATCATAAGACATTAATAATTTGTGTTTCTTACATTTGATCGAAAAGTGGTCTTCAACAAACTTGTAGCTGAGAAAATTTCCAACAAGCGCAGTTATCATTTTCTAAAGTAGAGTGAACTGATGAATTTTGAGATATATATGAAACGAAATTATGAATTCCCCATAGTAATTTCCATACAAACTTCAAATGGTTTGTGCCAAGTCAGGTTCTTACTAAATGAGTTCAAATTTTAGGAGGATAATCAGGACCCAATTTGGAACCGTTTGAGCACTGTGGAACGAAAATTTCAAATTTTTCATTAGTCTATTATGCATGTTGTGTTAGTTTTCCGTCCCCTGTCGCAAAAACATCAATAATAACAATGAGTAACGCCAAAATATTTAGCAATGATTTTTTTAACCTGAAAAATCCTGAAAGGCAAATAAGCTCACGCATGAGATTTGAGGTTTGGAGTTTTTTCGAACACTGCTAGGGGGCTGTCCATAAACTACGTAGACAGTTTAGGGGGGGGGGGGGTTGACAATTATCCACGGCCCATACAAATTTTAATTTTTTTGTATGGACAATTGTCTACGCAGGGGGAGGGGGGGGTCAAGAATCCTAAAAAACTGTCTACGTAGTTTATGAACAGGCCCTAGATAAAAAAAATGTGTATTATGCGGGAAAAGAAAAAGTTCTATAAAACATGAGCATTTTAAAGGGGTGCTCGATTTTTATGGCAAAAATCTAAGTTGCCAGTTTTCCGGATTTCGTATCATCCAGACTATGAATATAGATACTTGATTCATGTTTGTGAATAGGAAAATGGCTGGAATGGAACCCCCCCCGCACGGTATCGCACTTGATGATGCAAGCCTATTACAATGTTTGTCTAAAGGAACAGTCAAAACCGAAGAATAGAGATTAAAGAACACCGTTCAATATCGAGATAAAGAGTATAGACATTTGCAGAATTTACTGTACAACCACTGTCCTCAGACCTTGTTTCACCTTATAAATTGTTAAAGAATAGAATAGAAGTATTTGTACATGCAAAATCTACCGAAACAAAAACAAAACCAGAAACAAATCATGCATTCGGATTAGCTAAATAACAAAAACAGGCAAATTGCATTGATAGAATTCGACTCAAGGTGTGCCATGGGTGGTGTGGGTATGAATATCGGCTACCTTGTTAAAATTGTTCCGCAAACCAAAACACAACCACATCCGAAATATGTTTGTTATAGCGTAGCAAAAACGATCATCGCCTGCTTTGACCAAAAACACAATAATAGAGCAAATGTGCGCCTAAAAAAAAAGTTCAGGCATCACTAGCGATTTACACTGTAAATCAATATATTCAATAGAAAGGGTACGTAAAACTTGGATACTGTTTTCATAATACAAATTTAACTATTATCTCGAACCTCAAAATGGCCTTAACTGCTTTCGAGTGTACATTCTGATTTCTCTTTGAGTATATGAAAACACTACTTCGTATTCCTTATCTTTACTTTAATGCGCTTCCTCTGTATAAACTACACGAAAACATGAAAACAAACTACAAGTGTGTCTCTGTCGAGCTTTATGTGTGATCTACTGTTGTATGTTTATGACATCTCTGTGTGTTAGTAATTACCCGATAGTATTAAACTCTAAATTGTGACTTAATATTAAGTGCTAACAACCGTTTTCAGGCGTGCTGTGCTAACAAAAAGAACTTCTCAATACAAATAATTGTAACGTGTTTTAGATTTGCGTGTGAAATTTTGCTACTTTTCTTAAAACAAGCAACTGTTCCAATAATATAAATAATGAAAGTTTCAAGTTTGAATATTTAAAGTTCTTATTAATGTTCAAGAAGATTGCTTTTCCATTTAAGACCATACCATACTTTGCTTGAAAAGTCCCACTTTCACTATTCTACCACATTTTTTCACCAAACACTTCAACAACACACATCTTTCGACATCAAGTAAACCACACTAACACCATTACTTGTACACTTTGCTGCTTTATTGACAATGCCATACCTAATAGAAACAATATATGTAAATCAAATTGGGATATCAGTATACTTAATTTACCTGCAATAAAATGACTAACTGTAAAAAGTAGCAATTTATCCCGGGAAAAATTATCTCTCCTGTATATCTACGACTTCTTATATGCTATTTATTTCCCTCAGCTCCTCAATCATTACCAATCCTTCGATTGGAACCTACAATGTCATATCTGAGTCCCGGTGAATCCGTAACGGTCGACTGTAGTTCGTCGGCCGGTTCTCATGTGCCAGTTACGTGGGAAAGGATGGGAGGCTCGCCGTTACCTTACAACTTTAGGGTATTGTCTATTTACCGTTCGTTTGAAATGTTTCATTATATTAAGCAACTCCCCTCCTTACAACTGCAGCAAGACGGAAACAGACTGATCATTCAGAACGTTGCCGAAGCCGATACCGGAAAGTATACCTGTATTTGTCGAACTGATGAGGGACTGCAATACATTTCGGACTTTGAACTGCAAGTCAGTCCGGGAAGACTGCCGGAATCATCGCGAACTTCTAAAGTGGAATATGCCCATCGTGGCTCAACAGTGAAGCTGCAATGTAATACAGATATCCATCCGACATCATTCGAATGGTCACGTGATCGAGGCTCGTTCAATGCGGATCAAAATACAACCATTGTGAGTGTCTGTCTGGAAGAGTTAATTGTATCCTATAATCAATCCGATTTTTTTTTCACAGCCTATCCTCACCTTAACTGATGTCCAGGCGGCAGATGCGGGTACATACATTTGCACGGCTCGCCACAATGGCCATAACGTAGATGTGCTGACTACATTAGTCGTAAACGGTGCAATTCCTTTCTTCCCACAATCACCGAAAAGCTACATGGCTTTCAACAAGATTGAAAATACCTACTCTAAGTTCAACTTCGAGATCTCCTTCAAACCACAAAAGCTAAACGGTCTAATACTGTACAATGGCCAACGACCACCGAAGGGAGATTATATCTCATTGTCACTGCGTAACGGATTCCCACAATTTAGATTCGACTTCAACGGGCAGCAGGTCACGCTACAACCAGAAAAACCGGTCCACATGGGACAATGGCACACCGTTAAGGTGAACCGCGTTAGAAATAATGGTTTCATGCTCGTTGATGACCAAAGCCCAGTCGTCTTCCCTGATAGATTGAAGTTCCACGGATTGAATCTAGATGATAACTTGTACATTGGAGGCGTTCCAAACTTTGCTGTCCTACCATCAACCGCTGTAGAGATTAAGGAAGGCTTTGTGGGATGCATCAGTAGGTTAGTTATCAATGGTCGTGAAATCCAACTATATCAGGAAGCAATCACCAGCGAAGGAACAACATCATGCGAGCCATGCGCTGAGGATCCGTGCATGAATTCTGGAGTTTGTCTGGACACACAAAGCCCCGTTGGGTACTCCTGTGTCTGCCAGGAAGGCTACACCGGCAAAGATTGCAGAATTGAAGGCCAGAAATGTATGTCAGGTACATGCGGAATAGGTCGTTGCGAAGAAACAGAGTCTGGCGCCGAATGTTATTGCCCAATTCATAAGACTGGCGACCGATGCCAGTATACCGAACATTACGCAGACGCTACACTGGCATTCAAGGACGGCAGCTATGCAGCCTACGAGTAAGTACAACCAGAAGGCAGAAGAACATTTATATAAGTTTTGATTGAACACACCCTACCATGCCACGAAAAGTTAACATATCCGGAGTGATTTGAGATTTGAGAATAAAAGCTCAATCTCGTGAGCAAACTACACCAAATGATAGAGGAATCGTTCATCTATCTGATAGTGTTATTAGTTTTGAAATTGATCTTTTACTAGCGAGAAATCCACGATTGACGTGTTTGTTTACAAATGCAATTACGCCCAAATTTCAAATCACTCCGGATATGTAATTTTTTGCTTATCTGTCAACCCGGTTAGGCATAAATTCACCAAAACGCTTTCGTAATTTGTGTAAAAAAAAGAAATGAGACTTGAAATCATTAATAAATAATATTTTCTTTTATTGTTTGCAGCAAATTCCAAACTAAACGAAGTGCCAAGTTCCGTATCAAACCGGATTCCTTAGAAGATGGTGTCTTGCTGTATGCCGCCGAAAACGAAAAAACATATGGAGACTTCATTGCCGTTGTACTTAAAGACGGTCAAGTACAACTTCGCTACAGTGTTGCAGGAAGTGAGATAACCTATTTATTTTAAATATCACCAACGCAAGCCAACACCAACACCATTTTCAGAAATACCACCAGTAATACTGCAATCAACCGTACCGATTGAAGTGAACCGTTGGCATGAAGTGTCTGCTGGTCGTAGTCGCGGTGGACTAGCATATCTACAGGTCGATGAAGAGCCGCTGATCAATGAACCTAAGATCGGAAGAGCAACTGCCATCGCTCTCAAGTCAAATATCTTCGTGGGAGGATACGACAAACGAATACTACTGAATCGCGCTGTGGGAGTCAACAGAGGATTTGAAGGATGCGTAGCAGATGTAAGTACATACCGTCAAAGTTAAGAGCCAATTGTCTGACGAACTGTTTGATCCTGAGTTGTATCTTCAATTTTAGCTTGAAATATCCGGTAATGTAATCAACATGATTGATGACATTAAAGATTCGGCCAACCTATACAATTGTGGCCACCAACAGCATGCTGGAGGAGTCCACCACGGTAATGACGAAGATAACGAAATCGACCCATGCAAGCCGGGCTACGGAGGTCCACACTGCGATACTGTGGTAGATATTTGCTTAGCGCAGAGACCTTGCGAAAATGGAGGCCACTGTCACACCAAACAAGACGGCTCATTGTACACTTGCGATTGTCACTCAGGATTCCTAGGAAGGAACTGTGAACATGTATACGTTACTAACATCGGGTCCAAATTTAGTGGCGATGGATTCTTGGAGTTGAATCCAAAAGCGATTGTCGCCGGTGCGGATCAATATGAAACCAAGTTAGCTATCTTGTTTAGTACTGAGCAAAGCAATGGTATGCTCTTGTGGTACGGTCAACGCAACGGAGACAATTTTGCGGGAGATGACTACATCTCCCTGTCGGTGCATGAAGGATATCTGGAATTCGGAATGCGTCTGGATGGCGAAGAATCTACGTTGCGAAACGAAGACGTATTCGTCGCCGACGGTGAACAGCACGTTGCCGTTATCACGCGTGAAGCCAACAGAAATAGGCTGGAAGTGGATCAATTCTCGGCGCACGGAGAAACACGACCAACCGGAAAGCAAGAAATTCACCTTCCCGGAAATGTTTATATCGGTATGGGCATTAAATTTCAGGAACCCTAAGAATCTCTTACTTATTAAACCATGGTGATATTTTTTGCAGGAGGTGCTCCGGATCTAAGTCACTTCACTGGGGAACGGTTCAACGAGAGTTTCAACGGTTGCGTCTACGTGATAGAAAATGCTTACACTAACCGACGCGTACCGCTGGAGAACTTCGCGGTCCGAACAGTCAACGTTGATATTTGTAATGAGTAAGTAACAAATGTTTAAATTGAGTAAATTTATTGATTGGAATAATTTAAGAAAACTACGCCTTGTTCTGTGGATTTACAAGGAAAAAAAATAATGAAAGACAATTGTTTGTATCAAAGACGGTTTGTGGTAGGTGCCAACAAAAATTGTAAAATTTTCAAATACACTGTAGTCAACCAGCTAGTTCTCTAGGCCGAAGCGTCTCAGAACTATATGAAAATTTACTCACGGGGAGAGTTTATGGTTATTCCAACGAGAAAAACAAATCAACAAATTGGGGATGATCAATTTTTCCCAGAAAATTTTAGTTGTTTTTTTTTTGCCGTGCATAGGGGAAATGGATGTAATACATAAATTCAGCAATCAACTACATTTTCAATAGCGATATCCTTTAGTACCGTCCCAATGACGCGTTCATATAGATAAAATTTATAAATAGCCCAATCTTAGATCCATAGGCCAACATTAGAGCCATTTCCGCTATACAATGCAAACTCAAAATTCATGAACCAAGCACCGTAAGTGGATTACTTTTTACCGATAAAACTGAATATTTTTTGGCACACACAAATAAATATTTACCTTTCAATTATGAACTGGCAAATACTTTTCTAATGTATGAATTTAGTTTTTCAATTGCATGTTTTGTTTATTTTTTAGAATTAGATTAAAAATGCATATTTTCAATTCCGGGGTGAAATTAATCATGTAGATTTTTATGCAATATTCAGAAATTAGCATATACCTATACTCTTTGTGTTTGCTGACAAAGAATCAGATGTTAAAATTTCAATATAGCAAAATAGTTTGAAATACACCTAAATGTAGGCAATAAACATAACAAAATCATTTTTATGATACGAATCCGTATAGGTATTTGAACCAGTGCTGTAAATTCTCAAAATCATTTGAACATTTTTGATGAAAATGAGAAAAGTAGCTATTCGCTATCAAACGGGACCTCCTCCGAATGGGTGATATCAGTTGCTTAGTCATTTGACGAAGGCATGGATCATTCTCATTTGAGAAACGCTATATATCATTCAATTGAGTGTAACCTACACACAAACGGAGCTCTGGTCGACATTCCGGCGAAAAAGCTAAGCCAACCCGACACCAACCTGACTTCTATCAAACCCCAACCCGATGTTGACCCGACATTGACCCGACATAAACTAAAAATTGACCCGACAACAACACGACATTGGGTCGACATCGACCTTAAATTAGCCTTACATTGATCCGACATCGGGTCGACTTGTCTGTTCGGGACCATTTTGCTGGATTTCTTCCATACTTCACTGTCTTATATCAAATGATACTGAGTGACTCAATTGACAGTGACAATGAGCTTCGAATGAGAAAGGGGCTCTTCAAATTATGGTCATGTGAGAATTCGTTTACACAGAATTGATTGAATGGTTGTAGTGGTTCATCTTCAATCGAATGATATGAAAATTTACAGCACTGATTTGAACGAAATCTGATTTCAGAGTCGGATTCAGCGACCAAAAATTAAGTACAATAAGCAATTTCGCCAAGCACAGCACCAGTATAAATGCTGATTCTGATAGGTTTTTTCAGAACAGTCAAAAGTTGCATATTTTATCATTTCCGCAAAATTGTACATTTAGAGTGGTAGAATTCATTGATTGTTGTTTGGGAAACGTTTCAAAAGTACTATTTTAAACTACTAAGTGATCAACTTCATCTCAATGATCATCTGTGATCAATCTGTCAAGTATCCCATAAGTTATACTGACTTCTGCGATTGTTTTATTTTTTTAACACTTTATTTGCTTCAAATTCAAAATAAATTACATTTCATTTTAACCTAGGTGCTCCAACTACTACAGTAACTTGCCAGCCTTAATTGTTATGATATATATCTACACTGATAGGCAAAATAAAGTGCCCACCCCATCATTTTTTGAATTTCTCTCATTTATTTGGTTCAAATTAAAGTAAATACACTGTAGTATTTTTTATATCTTATTCTTTATATTCTTTTTAAGTTTCACTTATAGAATACCAGATAAAAAGAAGAGACTGACTCGAAGAAAAAAAAATCAAAATGGGTGTAAAAAAGAACAGTGACAAAAAAAAGTGCCCACTGCATTTTAACTCCAGAAAACATAAAATAAAGTAAAAGAATACCAGCCTAATAGTTAATGTGTCCTCCTTTGGCCTTCAGGACCAGCTGCAGGCGCTTCGGCATGCTCTCCACTAGATTCTTCAGGTGCTGTGGATCTAGTTCTTCCCAGGCGCGCTCCAGGGCTTCAAAATAGTTATTTTTATTGGTAACACCAGTTTTGTCAACCCTGGCATCGAGAATCGCCCACAAATTCTCGATGGGGTTGAGGTCCGGGCTTTGTGGAGGCCATTCCAGTGGTTTAATTCGACATGACCGGAAGAAAGACTTAGTCTTCTTGGCAGTATGCTTCGGATCGTTGTCCTGCTGGAATACGAATTTCTCCTCAAGGCCCGTCTGGATCAGCGAAACTTCCAGATTTTCCCGCAGGATGTCGATGTAGGAATCTGCCGTCATTATCCCGTCGATTTTCACCAGGCTTCCCACTCCACCCCACGAAAAGCACCCCCAGACCATCACATTTCCTCCTCCATGCTTCACCGTGCCTTGTATGTGGCGCTCCTGAAGCTCCTCACCCGATCTACACCACACACGAACCCGTCGCTTCCGGTTGAACAGTTCGAATTTTGATTCGTCCGTCCAGAGAACCGTTTTCCAGAACTCTAGGGGCTTATCAGCATGCTCCTTAGCAAACTTAAGCCGTTTGACTTTGTTTGCCTTGCTGATAAATGGGCGCTTCCGAGCAACTTTGCTGTTCAACCCCTGTGCTACGAGACGGCGACGAACAGTTCGACTGGAAACTGTTAGCTGAAGAGCCTCCTGGATCTCGCGGACAGTTACCTTCGGGTTCTTCTTCACTTCACGCATGATCTTGGTGTCCGTTCTCGTATCCGTTTTGCGCATCCTGCCTCTGCCAGGGCGATCCACCACTGATCCGAACGATTTCATTTTCTGCAGAATTTTCCCGACCGCTGTTTTGCTGATATTGTACTTCCTAGCGACAGACCGGTGCGATTCACCGTTTTGCACATCACGAACAACCAATTTTCGGATACACACGGGAATTGCTTTCGAAATCACTACGTCCTCCATTTTTTTCAACTGATTCAAATGCGATCACGTGTACAAATGCACCAGTTCCACCCGTTTGCTTCAATACATGTCAAACTTTCAAAACAAAAACAATCGAGGGGTTTTCCGATGGAAACTTATCGAAAACATACCGATTTTTGAAGTGGGCACTTTTTTTTGTCACTGTTTTCTTTTTCAATCCAAATTGATTTTCTTTTACTTCAAGTAAAACTTTATATTTTCAGTATTCCATAGGTGTAACTTTAAAAGAATAATAAAGGTAAGACATCGAAACAGACTACGGTGTGTTTATTTGAATTTGAACCAAATAAATGAGAGAAATTTCAAAAATGATGGGGTGGGCACTTTATTTTGCCTATCAGTGTAAGTGTTCTTACATTGTTCCTGTCTTGGTAATTCAGTATTTTAAACAGGTTTCCTATTTACTTATTGAAAAAAAAACAAACTTATTGGACGGTAGCTAGAAGCTTCAGCTGGATTTTCCGGTTTCAACATTGAAACAACTTTTGCATTTTTCCATACCAAATGAAAACATCTGTTAAATAATTGTACCAATAATGACTAGGTACTCTCTGGGAGTTTTTGATAAGGATAAATAAAATTCCATCATTACCTGGAGCTTCCATATTTTGAATTTTTTTAGTTATAGATCTTAATTCGTCCAAATTAGTCCCAAAAATATTATCCCGAGAAATTCAGATAATCCTGAGCAACCTGATTCTCAATAGGACTAGTAAGACCCAAACTGAAATTATGGGAACTCTCGAATTGCTTAGCAAGTTTCTGAGCTTTTTTCCAAAATTTTACCACCTGCTTTAAGCGCGGAATAGGCATTTGAGGTTTTTTTTTAAATGTCATGAGCTTCCAAATGGGTTTGGAACTTGGGTCTAATTTCGAAACATCATTTTCAAAAGTTTTGTTCCTCAGGGCAGAGAATCGCAATTTAATTTGTTTTTGCAAATCCCGCCAGATAACTTTCATGGTAGGATCATGTGTTCTATGATATTGTCTCCTAGGGTCCTAGGGTCATTTTTCAGACGGATCAAGAGCTGAAGATATTTTTTTCCAATCTGGTCATTTTAGAATACTGAAAATTACTCTGAGCTGATGAAAGATTCATTTGGACCCTGGAATCGAAGGTACAAGTCCTGTTTGATGATTTCCGAGTCGTTCTGTGGCAGAAATTCGGCGGTCGTTGCATGTGTTGATCCTCAGGTATGATCTGCTGTACAATTTGGTGATAGCACCCGAGGATTTTCCCGATGAATTCCTCTCGTATATGGTTGCTCTCAATACCTTGCAGGTACTGCATTGCCAATGTTGGTATCCGATAACATCTTCAGTACATAATCCAGTTGCCGTTGTTGGAAGAGAATATGCGTTTACGATTACTGTATCATTTGAAGCTGCTGTTGAAAAAATGCATTTTCAACCGGAAAAGTTGATCCTTTAATCGTATCCACCAGGCTGGAGTTCTTTTAGATCATATTCCTCAGTTTGAAGCAAAAATAGCGAAAAAATAAAAGGATTTCAGATTTTATCTCTCAGAATTCCATGAAACATGTATAAATATTCGCTAGGGTCAATAAACTAAGTTTGTACTGTAGTGTTGACAAGCGCTTATTTTTTTTTAAATGACATATTCGGCTTTTTCCAATAAATCGTAGCACGCTCCATGAGTAACCAGTCCCGAAAACCGAGCTGTTTTTTTATTATTCAAACTGTATAATCTGTGCTCCAAAAGACTAATGGAAAAAAAAAATTGACGACAGACGATTTTTTTAAATTATTGGACAAATTGGGCCGAAGGGTCTTCGATTTCTATGAAACTTCG
The DNA here is from genome assembly GCF_037179485.1 of Ochlerotatus camptorhynchus. Taxonomy (NCBI): domain Eukaryota; kingdom Metazoa; phylum Arthropoda; class Insecta; order Diptera; family Culicidae; genus Ochlerotatus; species Ochlerotatus camptorhynchus. The sequence continues at coordinate 61,886 of NW_027040674.1, forward strand.
CCCATAGGTAGAGTTCATAGATATATTAACAATAGTTAATATCCAAAAGGTATACTTCAACGAGCTTCAGCAACTCTCTTTATTCAAATCAGGTATAATATCTTCAACACATAGGTCTATCTATACCTAAAACCGGTTTTTAACGGCGTTTTAGATATGTTTCATAATGTCGACCAGATCGTTTGACTTAGACGTTTCAACTCGGCCGACCCCTTGATTTTTATATAATTTAATTTGATTGTATTATAATATAGATGTGTAGGTAGGTATTTAAGCTGCTATCCGTACGGACGATGAGCGTGGAGAAAGAACAATTTGATTTTTTTAGCAGAGCGCTAGACCGGTGGTAATCAGTTATTCGGACATATCTCAAAAACGGTATGAGATACCATTTTGAAACTTTCTCCGAAAAAAGTTTATAAATTTCCAAACATGAAAACAAGTGTTTGATCAAAATTCATGATACAGATGATAATTTCCAATAATTTTTCTTTTGGACTTTCTTTAATAGTGAAAACCTTCATGCGAAATTTGTTTCCAATTGTATTTTTTATGAATAGTTGACAAAATTTCAAGTAATTTTTGTTTATTGACTTTGACTGTACGATGCTTGATTCAAAAGTTATGATATTTTTAAGTTGGTGGTATCCAAGAAAATCGGAAAACTTTAACTAAGGTTTTCCGGAAAAATTGGCACCCTGATTTTTTTGAAATTTACTTTTGTTAATATATCCATGAACGAAGTTTCATAGAAATCAAAGACCCTTCGGCCCAAACCTGTTCGGTCATTTAAAAAAATCCATCCAACATTTTTATGGCACGCACTGTATGCTCCCGAAATCAATGACTCCTAAAAATGTAACATAAACATTTTCTTCGCTAATTGGATCTACATTTTTAGCACCCATCACATACAAGCAAGTATGAATATTCTGATGCTCCGGTGAAGACAGGTACCTACCTAAATTTCCGAAGGGAAGGATTCCAATTTTGACTAGGCGTGTCCTCGAAGTGGAGAAATATTGCTCCGTCGAATTAAACAAAAATTGTATGACTTTAGCATGCTAAAATTACATGAGAAATCATATTCCAAACATTTAAAAATGTTTATGTATTCGTTCATCGGTTTTTATTCGTTTTGTCTAGGACAGTTTTACTACTTTCATGAAAATTACAGGAACATAAAAGAATTTCTGAGAGATTCAGGAAATTCAAAAAACAAAACAAGAAAGTTCCGAGAACATTGGGGAGTTATAAATCAGTATTCCATAGAAAACGTTATAGCGAGTCTCAGAATTTCTCGAAAATTCGTATAGTTCTTTCTTGTAAAAATATCAGACTCGTATTTTTTACCGAATTGCCTTCACGACAGTTTCACTAGCGTCAAGAAAATTTTAGAAACTTTACCAAACCTTCATTAAACTTCCGAAAGTTCCTGAAACTCCAGGAAAATATTGAAAACTTTAGGCCCATTCGATTTAAATCAGAAAAAGTGCAGATGTTTCAAGAAGAAAGTCCAAAAAACTTCAAAGGAATTGGGAATTCAATCAACGTCTGAAAAATGACTGGAACTTAAATGAAGTTCTGAGAAGTTTTGGAAAATTTTGAAAACTTCATTTACATTAACATCAGGAAAATTGCAGGATCCTTCAAGAATTTCATGGACATTCCAATAATTAAAAGGACAACATGAGAGTTTTAAGATCATTAGGGTAGATTCCGACAGCTTCATGGTAGTTCCATAGATTTCAGGAAATGTCCATGAACTTCAGTGAAGATCAAAGATCTTCAGGTCAGTTACATTTACTTCTGGAAAATATTGTAGGAGCATTACTGAAGTTGGCAAAACTTCAGGGTCTTTAGAAAGGGATGTTACGTAAGTCCGGGCATTTCTGAGAATTCAGGGCAGTTTAATCGGGAAAATCATGGGTTCTTCAGGAAAATTCCAAGAACTTCAAGTAAATTTCAAGTACCTTAGGACAGTAGCAGCACCTTCAAGAAGTTCCAAAACTTTAGTATTTCGAGGAAGATCAGAGAACTTCAGAACATTACCATTAATGAATTGCCTTATGTTTCAAAAAGTTGTGTGTTTTAAAAATTTCTGTAAATTCTCAGGGTATTCCAAGTAATCATTGGAACTTTAAATAAATTCCGAGGACTATTTTAAAAATAAGGGAACCTAAGAAAACATTCCAGAACTCATTTAAAATTTAGAGAACTTCAGGGAAGTTTAGAGATTTTGTTGAAGTTCCACGAGCTTCAAGGAAGTATAGAAAATTTCGGAGCTTCAAGATAGATCATTAAACTTCAGGACAGTTCAATAATTGTCAGGAAAATCGCGGAAACTTTTAAAAAGTTCTGAGAAATCCAGACAAGTCTAGAGAACATTATTGAAGTTCAGAGATCTTTAGGGCAGTTCCAATTACTTTCGAGGAAGTTTAATGATCTTGAATAATTGGTCATTTTATGTTGGCTCTTCAGTCTAGTTAGTTAGTTTTCTTTATTAGAGAGACTATCAGCCATTGGCTGGTTGGGATCATATCAGGGCTAGTTTTTGTTTTAGATCGTAAACTTGTTTGTTCTGAACGAAAGATGATTCAACGCTATATCCCCTGAAGAAGGTCAAGTCCAAAAATCGAAATATCAAACATAAAACATTGTAGCATGTTCATATCAGAATAATATCAGAAAAAATCACTTGTAATCCCTGCACGCAACCAAAAGATGTAGGGACGTAATGTCGGCCTAAATGCCCCTAATTTAAGCCCATACATAAATTCAGCAATCGACTAAATTTTCAATAGCGACCAAAAATATCCATTAGTACCGTCCTGACGACTTCATCAAGATAAAATTGATAAATAGCAGATTTTTTAGCGATGGTCCCAATCTTCGATCCATAGGCCAATATAAGAGCCATTTCTCCTATTAAACTGAATGTTAACTGCAACTCCTTTCATGCTCCGCAGTGAATACTGCAGCAAATGAAAGATGCAATGATTTTTTTAACTTTTTTTTTGTGTTCTGTCTATGCTTTTGACTATACAAGCAAGCATATTATTTCAGCAATTCCATAGACAAAAGTTATAATGAGTCTTAGAATTGCGTGAAAATTGGTATAGTTCTACCTTATCAAGAAATATTAGACTCATATTTTTTATTACGTCATTAATATCAATCAAAATATTTTTCGGACTACCCTAACACGGAAATGGTCACCATAATGCTGGAATAAAAAATATGAGTCTGATATTTTTTTATAAAGAAGAACTATACGAATTTTCGAGAAATTCTGAGACTAGCTATAAATTTTTTCTATTGAATTGCTGATTTATAACATTAAAGAACAATGCACACACTTGCCTAGATGCTCTCCAATTCCCGTTCAGCAGAAAAAGCATACGAAATCGCAGAATGGCCTATAAAGGCTATGAAAAAATGCTATGATTATTTAAGACAACAAAGTTTAAAATACCGAGACTTTGAAAAGCTTGCGAGATCATAGACATAACACTAAATAATTGAATTCTGGGAGAGAAGGTATTCGCCTTTCCTACCACCTTTATTTAAAAATTAATAGATATCGAAACACACTCCACCCGCCCTCATTTATCAAGTCAAAAAGTGGCGGTGAAGACATGTGAAGATATTTTTTTAGAGTGCCTGTATTTAAAGTGACGATATCTCAGGTTTTCTGCTCGATATAGAATTGTGCAGAAATTTTTTTTTTATTTGATACTGTCTAGAAACATGTCCGGCTGTGAACATTATATATGACTGCTGCCCTAAGCAATTTAGTCTTTCATTATTTTTTACAATCCACATAACAAGCAACAAAACTATTAACAAACCTAACAAAACGACTGTTTCATTCTTAACAATATACTACTTTACATTCATGCTAATCAATGGAAATTACGGTAATATTTATCAAATTATAATTATATTATTGCATCAATATAAAGCCCCAAATGGATAAGTCCTTCAATGTTGTATCCAGAATTTGATGAAGAAGATGATATATTTGGTGGTTTTGAGTTTGATAAAGTGGAAGAACCTCCACCTGTACATATTATTTATCCACGACCTTACAATAACAAAGCCTATCTCAATTCATCTCTAAGCAAGTGGCTTATGCTTATGCTAGTTACATTCAATTCTATTCTCGGTGAACAGTTATGAAGCTTTTCAAAGTTTAGGCAGCAATATTCAATTTAGTCCCAACAATATCAATGCATATTGCTCACTAAAATGTAGATAGTGATTTCTAGATAAAAAAATACAAATTGTACATACCGCCGAAAACAAGTAAGACTTATTACACTAAACGAAGCAGTATTTTAGTGCAAATTAGAGCAAGGAACTTAAAAAAAAAGTGCTATGTAAAGCACTTACAACTAAACAATGATGAATATATGGGAAACGTCCAGTATTGCTTCGAAAATAGATCAAAATATATACATTTTTCACTGCACCTATGAATAACGGTTACGCAGTGGGATAATTATTTTAGAAAATTTACGAAAAGATATCGTTATATCATACTCGTTAGCTGTATGAAAATGTATAAAAAATGCATCGAAGACATATCGTATATCTTAATGAATCCGTTATTAATTCACACGTTGGTTTTATCCTTCTAAAAATTTAATGTTAGTATGAAAGTGGAATACAAAGACCGTACAATTAATGGTATTATTCATACAACAACAGGTTTAAATTTAGTAACCCAAAACTAACAAATTCTAAGAATACCCTACTAACGCTTATTTTTAGAAAGCAATTTCATTTCAGATCATGTTTTATATAAATATATGTATATATTGAATAACATCACTGTTGTCTTATTTTACAGCCATGTAGATCTAGGCCCTGAGCCGCCCGTTGTTTAAGTTCTATACAGGGTTACAAACCGAACTACATGTAGTCACAATCTGCGATACGAATGAACTTCCACGATAACTGTAATGATATACCTACGTCATTTGAATCAACGCAAATTCGAAATACACACGTGGACGTTTGGAATATGTTCCGGTCATTTTACGCGCCATCAGCCCCTTACTGTAGGACGAAGACCCCTTCTTTTGGTTGGTCTGTTAATTTAGAGTTTCCCTTGATTATCCAATCAAAACGAATATGTGCCAAATAACGATAGTATTTATGAATGAATCAACAAAACGAATAAACAAACGATATCTACTGTTTAGAAATTATGCGCACCAGATATTCGATCAAAACATATTTTGCTTACGGTCTAAAAGACACTGCCTTTTTTGTTCATCTTCTTGATAAGTTCTTTTTTATACTGCCACGACTCATATGACTGACCTAACGAATACAACAATTTCCCAGTGCATTTGTTACAGCCATTTCTGTCAGAAATAATATGTTTGTTCTAAAGAGTAATTAAAACAAAAGTAACTACACGCTTCCAGTGCTCTGAAAACGAAAGCATTCAACTGTTGACATGAAAATCCCTAGATTGATAATTATTGTAACAATTAAGTAAAATCTCTAACATGTGTTCATTGAGCTAACACTGCACCCGTTCATTTACGATTTAGTGAACATGAAAAATCTTTCGAACAAAAATATGTCTTCTATAAAAAAAAAGTTTAATTCGAAAAGCTTTGTCTAATGTTACTTGTATATTTGTTTTGTTTCGTACTAAGACAATAACGAACATAAGAACCAATGTATAAAAGATGTACTATCGACTTCAATTAAAAAGAAGGAAAGAAAACAAACGTAAGGAGTCCAGAAATGTATTTTTATCATTATATCACATTCCATGCATTGCTGGGTTTCTCATATTCTAAGAATTTTTAGCTGACCAAACTGAAGGGTACGGGGCTTATAGAAGCGCCCCAACTAGCTAGGTTGGTTCACTTGATGGGACTGGAGCTCTTTTTTATTCACAGCTATCCGCGATTCACTCTCTTGTTAATTTGCTAACTTTATTGGAACAGTCTGATCTTCATCCGGCAGAACGCAGGCTCTTCCTCCTACAAATATTCGTCATTTTAACGGCGCCGGTCCACACCCAATAGTCTAGTTTCAGGTGCAAATCGAAATTGCTTAATAACAGTGCACAGTGGTCCAGAGCGGAAAAATACATGAAAATTGGGTTTTCTGCACAATCTACTGGTTTTCGCGTTTTGATGTCTTCGAAAGAGTTGTTGGATCAGTCATTAGGGTGGTTTGGTTTTAGGGTGACTTCAAAAATCTAACTCTTCAGGGAAATTTTTGGGAATTTTTTTACTTCTTCAAAGTTGTAGAGGATGCAAAATCAAATAACTTTGTCGAAGACGTCAAATTTTTATCTACGCATTATACGAACTGAAACAACTGGAAGGTTAGGGTGATTCATGAAAAAACAGTTTTTTGACCATAACCTTTTTTGCTTTGTATTTCGAGAAAACTGTTCCTCAGAACACTTTAAGAGCTTTAAAAAACACACGTTTTGATTACCTAATTATGAATCAAAAGATATAGTAATTTTAAGGTAATAGTACGTTCAGATTACAGAGTTATAACATGTTATACCGCTATCTTGATGGTGGTTTCTGTGTTGCAATTATTTGACAACCGTTATAACATGTTATAAGTCTCCAGTCTGAACAAGGCATCAGGGTTACTTCCACTCACTTGCTATAAAAAATGTGTTTCCGGATTATGAAAACATTAGATGCTATAATGATAATTGGTATTTGTAAGTTACAAGAAGAAGTCATGAAGTATGTGTTTGCCACATAAAACCTGTCAATATTGCTTTCAGTGCGTCACAATCAGCGATTTAACGATTCGTGAGCGCTCACTCAGAGTGAACGCTCGCGAATCATAAGATTGTCGATTGTGACGCTCTGAAAGCGAAATTGACAGGTTTTTTGAGTCAAACATATCCTTTACACCCTTTTCTTGTTAGTTACAAGTACAACATATAATTATATCATCTAATGATCTCATAATTTTGATAACCATAGTTTTATAGCAAGTGAGTGGAAGCAACCCTGCAAGGCATAAAACGCTGTCCAGACTGGAGAGTTATAACATGTTATAACGGTTGTCAAATAATTACAACACAGAAACCACCATCAAGATAGCGCTATAACGTGTTATAACTCTGTAGTCTGTGTGGAAGGGTGCATCGGGTACCACTACACACACCCCTACCCTAGCAGTAGCGCATTACCGCGTGTTCTACATACATTGCGCCAACCGGTTCCGACCGCAAGAGGAAGAGAACGTCAAACCGTTTCGCTTCTTTTCATTCTAAACTAAGCGCTTCCCGCGACAAGTTGTATTTGCCTTTTAGTGAAATAAATCGATTCTCGTAGTTTACTCGCGTGTTTGTTTTTCTGCTGTGTTCACTCCGAATCCCATACGCTGTTTTCCACCTCGATAACCCAGACTTTGCCGTCAGGTTATGGGCCCAGCGGGATCGGTGTGAAAAATTTTCGTGAAAAGTTTAGCCGGTTTCGGATCGGTGCTTTTGTTTGCCGCCGCGTGTGCGAGGAGCAGAAAATAATAGCGTGAAAGATTCGTGTTCGGACGGAAGCCATTTTGTTGCGCGAGTGAGTCGAAGAAAAACGTGTTCTCGACATGACCGACGCGAAATTTACGATTCCCAAGCTCAACGGGACGAATTGGGCTACGTGGAAAGTGCGTGTGGAAAACTTGTTGTGCCGGGAAGATCTCTGGGACGTCGTCGCGAGTGAATTACCCGCTGAAGCGAACCGTACTGCGGTTTGGAAAGCGTCCGACAGAAAAGCGAAAGCGACGCTGGTGCTGCTGCTCGAGGACAGCCAGCTGCCGCTGGTGAAAAATAGTGTTCACGCTCACGATGTGTTTACCGCGTTGAAAACATATCACCAGAAGACCTCCCGTTCAGTGCGCGTTTCGTTGTTGAAAAAGTTGTGTTCCACTAATCTGCCGGAACGTGGCGATTTGGAACAACATTTGGTCGAGATCGACGAGTTGTTCGATCGTTTGGACGCTGCCGGAACGACGCTCGATTCGGAAACGAAAATTTGCTTGCTCCTTCGGAGCCTTCCTCTCTCGTTCGACGGACTAGTGACTGCTCTTGACAGCCGGTCTGGTGATGACATCACGTTGGATGTAGTGAAATCAAAATTGATGGACGATTACCACCGACGGCTAGAGCGAGAAAACGGTGCGCGAAAAGTGGAAAAGGCGATGCGGTCTGCTGAAAGTAACCCGGGAAGGGAGACCCGGATTTGCCACTTCTGTAAGAAGGTTGGCCATCTCCGGCGGAATTGCAGGAAGCTGCAAGCTTCGAAGAAAGAAGAAGAAGACCTTCCGAAGAAGGGTGAAAATGCGAAGGCAAAAGTGGTCCACAGTGACAATAAGGGAATTGCTTTCACCGTGAATGACACGAAGAGTCGATCGTGGATTATCGACAGTGGTGCCAGTGCGCACATGACAAACGATAAATCGTTTTTCGGTTCGGTGAAAGAGTTTGTCGGAGGGTGGATTACCCTTGCCGACGGGAAGAAAACTCAGATTCTTGGCGAAGGTAGTGGTGTTTTGTGCGGGATTGATGGCAACGAAGAGCCGATTAAAATCGACATGAGTGAAGTGAAATACGTTCCTGGCTTGTCGACCAGCTTGATTTCGGTAGAAAAGCTGGCGCACAAGAATTTGGAGGTGTGTTTTAACAACAAGGGTTGCCGAATCGTGGACTCGAGTGGAACTGTCGTAGCGACGGGCGTTCGTTACGGTGGTCTGTACCATCTTCGTCAGGCTGAATGTTCGATGCAGGCAACGGTAGGTCAACACAAGCCCAATTGCCAGCATCTGTGGCACCGGCGTCTAGGCCACCGCGATTGGGCGGCTGCAGAGCGCCTGGTCAAGGAGAATCTTGCCACCGGAATAAAGGTGAGTGATTGCGGTCTAAGATTGATTTGTGAATGTTGTTTGGAAGGGAAGGCCGCTAGGGCGCCGTTCCCAGCTGTCATCGAGAGGAAGTCGACCCAGGTCCTGGATGTCATCCACACGGACCTATGCGGGCCGATGAAGACGACAACGCCGAGCGGAAATCGTTACGTGATGAACCTCATCGATGATTATAGCCGTTTTACCGTGACGGTCCTGATGAAGCATAAGTGGGAAGCGACGCAGAACATCATTGATTTCGTGCGTTGGACGGAAAATATTTTCGGACGCAAGCCGCGTGTGATCCGTTCGGACGGTGGGGGCGAGTTCGACAACAAGGACCTGAGGAAGTTCTACAAGGCTGAAGGGATCCAGCCTCAGTTCACCACTCCTTATTCCCCACAATCCAACGGCGTAGCAGAGCGCAAGAATCGGTCGCTCAACGAGATGGCAACGTGCATGCTCGCTGATTCCGGGCTTGAGAAACGGTACTGGGGTGAAGCTATCCTAACCGCCACGTACCTGCAGAATCGTTTGCCGTCCAGATCTGTGGTGAAAACTCCCTACGAGCTGTGGTGGGGTAGAAAACCAGATATTGGCCATCTGAAGGTGTTCGGTAGCGAAGCCTATGTCCATATTCCGGAAAGCAAGAGAAGTAAGCTAGACGTCAAAGCGCAGAAGCTGTACTTCGTGGGTTACTCGATGGAACATAAGGGCTATCGTTTTGTGAACCGTGAGACGGATTCCATAACCATTAGCCGGGACGCACGTTTCATTGAACTCGGAAACGGATCGTCATCAGCAGAGTTTCCAGTTTCATTTCCGGATGAATCCAGCGGTGCTAGTGAGCACGAAGCCGAGGACGAGATCAAGCTGCTTCCGATCGAGGAGGAGCCAGACGAGAGCGACGAAGGTGAAATTTCAAACGATTACGATACTGCCAGCCAGGATGAAGAAGCCTCCGATGGAGTTCGACGGTCGAAGAGACAGAATCAGGGAGCTGTTCCGAAGCGCTTCCAGGACTTCGTCGTTGGTACAGCGACGTGTGCTTTCGAAGAACCGGCGAATTATCGAGAAGCCATCGAGCATCCGGAGTGGCGTAACGCTATGGAGGAGGAGATAGACGCTCATCGACGCAGTGGAACTTGGGACCTAGTACCATTACCGAAGGGGCGCAAACTAGTAGGTTCCAAATGGGTTTTCAAACTCAAACGGAACGAAGCAGACGAGGTGGTTAAGTGCAAAGCTAGAGTAGTAGCTCAGGGTTACTCTCAACAGATGGGGATTGACTACGATCAGGTGTTCGCACCGGTGACTCGTCAAGTTACCCTACGGATGTTTCTGACGGTGGCCGCTAATCGAAAGGCGATGGTTCAACACCTTGACGTCAAGACGGCCTATCTAAACGGAACCCTGGATGAAGAAGTATTCATGCGCCAACCACCGGGCTTTGCGGAACCAGAACAGGAGGAGCTTGTGTGTCGGCTGAAGCGAAGTATCTATGGTCTGCGCCAGTCGGCGCGATGCTGGAACAGGAAACTGAACGAAGTACTGTCCAAGTTGGGATTCAAGGCGTCGTCGGCAGATCAGTGCCTCTACGTGAAGGAAACTGCCCATGGAATGGTGTTCTTGTTAGTTTACGTTGACGATATGCTGCTGTCGTCGACGGATGAAGCGGAGCTGAAGCGTATTGTTCAAGGCCTGGCCAAAGAGTTCGAAATAACCTGTCTAGGCGAAATTCGGCACTTCCTAGGGATGGAGGTGCAACGCGAGGGTGGATCGTACCAGATCCGGTTGAAGAAGTACATCGACAAGCTAATAATCAAGAACGGGATGGATCAAGCAAAGACAGCAAAGTCGCCGATGGATTCGGGGTACTTGAAGCCTCAAGTAACTAGCAAACTGCTTGAAGATTCCACGAAGTACAGAAGTTTGGTGGGCGGATTGCTTTACCTGTCGGTCATAGCTCGACCGGACATTGCAGCTGTAACAGCGATTCTTGGAAGAAAGTTTTCCGCACCAAGCGAGGCGGATTGGACCGCTGCGAAGCGCGTGTTGCGCTATCTGAAAGTGACCAGGGACAGTTATCTGCAATTGGGCGGAGATATCAGTCAGCCGTTGGTCGGGTATTCCGACTCTGATTGGGCGGGAGATCCCGAGAGCAGAAGGTCATCCTCTGGTGCTGTGTTCTACTTCGGCGGAGGTGTTGTTTCTTGGGCCAGCCGCCGACAGTCGTGCGTGACACTCTCGTCAATGGAGGCGGAGTATGTCGCCCTTGCCGAGGCTTGCCAAGAGGCCATCTGGCTGCGGCAGCTTCTGCGTGATTTCGGTGAAATCCAGAACGAACCGACCATGCTCAAAGAAGATAACCAAGGTTGTTTGGCATTCGTGAAGACCGAGAGATCCAGTCGTCGGACAAAACATATCGACACAAAGGAGAAGTTCGTTCACGAATTGTGCGAGAAGAAGGAGATAACGTTGGAATACTGTCCAACGGACATCATGGTAGCGGACGTAATGACCAAGCCTTTGGGTCCTCAGAAGCACGAGCAGTTCTTCAAGATGCTCGGGCTCGTAAATGCTGTGTGAAGCGGACACCCGTTGAGGAGGAATGTGGAAGGGTGCATCGGGTACCACTACACACACCCCTACCCTAGCAGTAGCGCATTACCGCGTGTTCTACATACATTGCGCCAACCGGTTCCGACCGCAAGAGGAAGAGAACGTCAAACCGTTTCGCTTCTTTTCATTCTAAACTAAGCGCTTCCCGCGACAAGTTGTATTTGCCTTTTAGTGAAATAAATCGATTCTCGTAGTTTACTCGCGTGTTTGTTTTTCTGCTGTGTTCACTCCGAATCCCATACGCTGTTTTCCACCTCGATAACCCAGACTTTGCCGTCAGTCTGAACGTACTATAAGAAACAAGTATTTTTCAAACTAATATAACTTTAAAACGCGCAAGCCAATTTAAAATCTATGGAAAGAAGAAATTTGGCTCTATATTTGCTGAAAAAATGGCAGAGGTAACATTTTTTTAACTCGAGATATTTGAATTATAAAATAAGGAAAGTCATAGAACATGAATAAAAGTGGCAATAACCGGTCATTCCTCCTAAAAACTGCTAAAAGCTATTGTAAAATAATAGTGACAACTAATCTAAGCTGTTTGCTTACAAAAAATGTTTTGACAACTCGTTCTGAGCTGAAATTTTGGATACAAACAAATTAAAGGGAATTAGTTGCTGTGATTGAGCAATTGATTAATGTTTATTTTTTTAATAACGATCAAGGTTATCAATAAAACGAACTAAAACGAAATTGAACAACAATTACAGCCTCAAAAACAATCAACAGGTTGTAACAATGTAACAACAATGTATTAGATGAATTTCCATCGTTGGTGTTACCTCTTGACGGCAACGGTTCGCTTATGTGAAGCCCCACTTCCTGTCGTAGACCTAGGCGGATCGTTTCTTGGCGATCTCTCACGATCAGATTTCCTCTGCTCACGCGCCAGGTCCCTTTTTCTAAGGTCATCTTGTATGACACGTTGAGAAGTAGCTCAACATGTAACGGGGAAAACACTTGTGCACAAATGCCCAAATCGTAAGTCTCCGATGGCGGTACAGCTTCGTTCAACCTTTTCCCAGATCTCAAGCAGGGGAAACATTTCTGCGAGCTGGTTCCGGTTATATCGTTGACAACCTTCGTATCTACCATGGAGAGTATCATTTTGGAATCAACCGAACTGTCGGTGTCACCAACTTTTACATTCGTCGGAACCAAAGCGGAAATCTCATCGTTCATCTTGTCAACAGTTGATCTTGTCAGTTTGTAACCGAAGATGGTAGCTCGTTATTCCACGTGATCGTCGTGTTATCAGTATCTTCTTCGCGGTATTCAACTCTTAGTGGGACGATGCAAGTAGCAAACATGTGTGAATCTTGGCATTCCACCAGCTCACCAGACTCACTTATGTCCACGAAAGTTTGCTTGTAGCTAATTCAAAATTATAAATTTAAAAGGCACATTTAAAGCAATGTTGATATACATACCGTGCATGGTTGCTTGTACCATCGCAACCCCACTTGAACAGCTCAGTAAATTTGAACGAAGAGCTGGGAGTGATATTCAGGTGACTGAATAGCCACTGAACCGAGTGGTCTACCAAACTTTGCAGAGGAACACTGGCTTTGGAAGGTTGAACAGAGATTCCTGCATATTCGAAGCTGGTTTAAAATTCTATAAAAAAAAATAGTGATCAATAATTTTTACTCTAATTTAGCCTTAATGATGTGGTTGTATGCCGGTAACAGATCCTCTTTATTCCTCAGCAATATCTTCCGTATGTCCGCATATTGCGCTTTGGAGAAGTAATTTCGGCCAATGAATGCCGCTGCTTCTTTTGCAGTGTACGGTGATATCGTTGATGCAGGCTCCACATTGATGGCGGCTTCAGGGCTCGAGATAAGCTTTTGGATTCGCCTTGCTGCTCGCCGGAACCCGAAGCTGGAAGCGTTAGCATATGCGGTGAAATTAACTTCCTCGGCCGAAAACTTCGATCTGAGCTCTTTATCTCGGCTGAGCTTCGTTCGTCTACATGCTGCGGTGAATGATTTCTTGCTTCGAATTTTAATCTAGTTTTAATCGTCGGAAACAACTCCACTCCTTTCAACCATTCCGCATGACGGAGCTGCAACACGTCGCGTTTTCTTCCGCTGCTGATCCAGTTTGCTCTGAATTTTTTTTTTTTTTTTTTATTAATTACTTTATTTGTACAGGCTCAATCGAATAAACTTTACAGAGCCGAGTTATCATTTTTGTTATACATTATTGATTTCTTATATTTAAAGTTAAAGGAGCTGGACCGGATACTCGCGGTTGTCTCGAGGTTAGTGGGGATTTACAATTTTTTTTTTTGATGGGAAAAGGGAGAGGGAGGTTTGAAATGTGGTTTACGATACAAATATTTAATTAATCCTAAAACATGAACTAATTTCTATTCATCTTGAAAACAAACATAAAAAAAACCCACACGTACAAAATACAAACTAAACACAAGGTTAATAAAACTTACAATCTAATGTTAATATTCTTAAAGTAAACATATATGAGTTTCATAAACTCCAGATCGCGTCTAGCCAAAATATCCCGAACTGGAACATTAGGTTGTCTACCTCGAGCCCGAAGGGAATCGTACAGTTCAGATCTGACTCCACGATGCTCAGCACAAGACCAAATAATGTGATCTGCGTCCTGGTAACCTTGTCCACATTCAAAGAGATTGCTGTCCCCCAGCCCAACACGGAACAAGTGAGCGTTTAACGAATAGTGATTGGACATGAGGCGAGACATCATACGAATGAAGTCTCGACCCACATCCAACCCCTTGAACCAAAAACTCTTCGACACCTTAGGGATGATCGAATATAGCCATCGTCCCAAACTCCCTTCACTCCACTTATTCTGCCAGCTGACGAGTGACTGTTGACGATAAATGAAGAAAAATTCATCGTAGGCGATTTGTCGATCGTAAATATCGCCTTCCATAGCGCCCACCTTAGCAAGTGAGTCAGCCATCTCATTGCCCGGAATCGAGCAATGAGATGGGACCCATGCAAAGGTGATGACAAAAGATCTTAAAGATAAAGCACTTAAAAGCTCTCGTATTTTCATGAGAAAATACGAGGAGTGCTTTACCGGCCTCATGGATCGAATAGCCTCGACAGAACTGAGACTATCCGTAAAAATAAAATAATGATCTGGTGCAAGTGAGGCGATCGTTTCTAGCGTATAATGTATTGCCGCCAGCTCAGCAACATATACGGAACAAGGAGCTTGAAGCATTCGAGAGGCGCTATGAAATTCGTTAAAAATACCAAAACCAGCGGACGACTCTATTAGTGATCCATCTGTGAAGAACGATCTTGCGGAATCAACTTGGCCAAACTTTGCAGCGTAAATTGACGGAACAATCATGGAACGATGATGTTCTGGGATCCCACGAATCTCCCGCGTCATAGATAAATCAAAACTAACTGAATTGCCGAAGTCGGAGAAGCATACACGATGAGGATTATGCTGTGAAGGGCTGACATCCTGTGTTATGTACACGTAGTACAATGACATAAAACGAGTTTGAGGGTTCAGCTCAAGAAGCTTTTCAAAGTTTTCGATTACCAGTGGGTTCATAACTTCGCAACGGGTGAGGAGCCTGAGGGACAATTCCGAGAACCGATCCGATAGTGGCAACATGCCCGCCAACACTTCTAGACTCATCGTATGAGTCGAGTGCATGCATCCTAACGCGATACGAAGACAACGATACTGGATACGTTCCAGTTTGATGATGTGAGTTTTAGCCGCCGATTGGAAGCAAAAACTACCGTACTCTAAAACCGATAAAATCGTTGTCCGGTACAACGTTAGAAGATCTTGCGGATGGGCTCCCCACCACGTTCCGGTAATTGTTCGGAGAAAATTGATCCTTTGTTGGCATTTTCGTCTCAGATACTCAATGTGGGATCTCCAGGTGCATTTTGAATCGAACCAGACCCCAAGATATTTGAAGGACATAGAATGAGTGATCGGTTTACCCAAAAGTTGAAGCTTTGGTTGTGCTGGGCTATGCTTCCTAGAAAAAACGACCAACTCAGTTTTCTCCGTGGAGAATTCGATACCTAGCTGAATAGCCCAAGTAGACAAATTGTCTAAGGTATCCTGTAAGGGTCCTTGCAGGTCGACCCCTTTGGGCCCTGTCATAGACACTACGCCGTCATCTGCAAGTTGTCTCAACGTGCAGTTGTCACTTAGACAATTGTCAATTTCTCTGACGTAGAAATTATACAAAAGGGGGCTTAAACATGAGCCCTGGGGGAGACCCATGTAACTAAATCGAGAAGCTGTAGAGTTTCCATGAGAAAAGCTCATATGTTTCTCTGACAGCAAATTGTACAAAAAGTTATTTATTAATGGAGAAAGGCCACAAGCGTGGAGTTTGTCTGAAAGGACTTCAACGGATACTGAATCAAAAGCCCCCTTAATATCCAAGAATACAGAAGCCATTTGCTCTTTTTTAGCAAAAGCCAACTGAATTTCTGTGGAATGCAACGCGAGACAGTCGTTCGTTCCCTTGCCCCTACGGAATCCAAATTGAGTATCTGAGAGTAGGTGGTTCGTCTCAACCCATTTGTCCAAGCGAAAAAGGATCATTTTCTCCAACAATTTTCGAATGCACGATAACATCGCGATGGGACGATACGAGTTATGATCTGAAGCGGGTTTTCCAGGCTTTTTAATGGCTATAACTCTCACTTGCCTCCAATCATCCGGAACAATATTGAGCTCCAGGAACTGACAAAACAAGTTCAACATGCGCCTCTTAGCGACGTCTGGGAGGTTCTTCAACAAGTTGAACTTGATTCTATCAGCCCCCGGAGCCGAATTGCCACACGAAAGGAGCGCGAGTGAGAGTTCCAGCATTGAAAAAGGCTGGCTGATCTCGTCTACAGAATTCGTCGTTTCGCGAGGAATCATCTGTGCCGGCACGGAATCAGGACATACTTTTCGCGCGAACTTGAGAATCCAACGATCTGAGTACTCCTCGCTCTCGTTGTTCGAAGACCGGTTACGCATCCTTCGCGCCGCGTTCCAAAGCGTATTCATCGACGTTTCGCGCGATAATCCGTCCACGAATTGCCGCCAGTATCCGCGTTTCTTGGCTTTGATGAGGCTCTTGAGTTCGCGTTCAAGAGCCGAGTACGCTTCGAAATACACGGGTGTTCCACGTTTCCGGAAAAGCTTAAACGCGTCGGACTTTTTACGATAAACCTCAGTGCATTGATGGTCCCACCAAGGGGAAGGAGGTTTCCTACGCAAAGACGTTCCAGGAACCGGCCGAGTTTGAGCTCGAAGCGCGCTGTCCAAGATCAGATTGGAGAGGAAGTTATATTCCTCCAACGGTGGAAGCCCTTCTACCGACGACACGGCTTCCTCTATCGCGGTCTTGAACGTTGTCCAATCGATATTACGGGTGAGGTCGTACGCGACGTTAACGGATTCCGACGGATTGAACCCACTGGCAATCGAAATTTTGATCGGCAAGTGATCACTACCGTGAGGATCCTGGATCACATTCCACGTGCAATCCAACGATAATGAGTTAGAGCAAAGTGTGAGGTCTAATTTACTTCCATTCGAAGATGGTCCAGCCAAACGTGTTACTTCTCCATTGTTAAGAATTGTCATATTGAAGTTATCACAGAGGTCATATATAAAAGTAGAACGGTTGTCATCATACAGTTCCCCCCAGCCTGTACCGTGGGAATTAAAATCTCCCATAATCAACCGTGGAGCAGGAAGTACTGAACATATATCTGAAAGTTGTTTTCGATTAACGACGGCTCTAGGAGGAATATAAACAGAAGCAATACAAAGGCTCTTACCTTTAATAATAGCCTGACATGCGACAACTTCAATGCCTGTAAATTGTGGAAGATTCACTCTATAGAAAGAATGGCACTTTTTGATCCCCAAAAGTACCCCTCCTCCACGCGAATCCTCACGATCCAGTCGAATAATGTTAAAATCATAAAAAGGAAGATCGATATCTGAAGAGAGCCAAGTTTCACAAACAGCAAATGCATCACAATCATTATTGTGAACTAAAAACTTAAAAGAGTCTAATTTCGGAATAAGACTTCGACAATTCCACTGTAGAATAGTGATCAAATCCCCGACCTCGTTTGGAAAATTATCCATCGAAGGAAATGATTGCTGCAATGAGGGGCCACTTCAATGTCAATTGCTTCAAGAGGGTCTTCACAGTAGGAAGCATTGCCAGAACAATGCTTTTGAGAGGATCAGAAATATTCAGGTACTTGAGAATATCGTCCACAATTTTATCAAATGAGAACAACCCAGATGAAGAAGGGGCTTCTGTTCTTAAAAATGGGACATCAGGGGTTTTGGATGTCCCCGGGAGAGGTGGAAAATCCTGGGTATAATCAGTTCTTCTAAACCCAGGAGGAGTAGAAACTTCCTTTTTTCCACCACTCCTTGATTTGGGCAAGCTGATTTGGGGTTCTTCATTCTCAACTTTCCGCGAACGGATGCGTTTTCGTTTCCGTGCTGAAAAACAGAAAGAAGTTCCCTCCTCAGCCAAGTCAGAGTCAGTCTCGTCATCTGACAAAAGAGAAAAGGGATTTTTGTCGTTGGTCGATGGCGTGGCCGTCTTAAGCATTTCTGCAAAAGACTGCCGGGAACGTTCCTTAAGTGAGCGTTGTAATTTCTCCCCGCGTTGTTTGTACACCGGGCATGACGAGATACCATGAGGAGTTCCCTTACAGTACACGCATTTTGGTGCGGTAGCTGCACAGGTGTCATCCCCATGCTTCTCTCCGCATTTGGAACAGCGTGCCTTGCTGCCACAGTGGGAGGCCGTATGTCCCAACTGCTTACAGTTTTGGCAGTTCATGACCCGGGGAACAAACAAACGCACAGGTAGTCGAAGTTTTCCCAGCTCGATGTAGTGAGGAAGGGCTGAACCAGAAAAGGTCACACGGAACGAGTCTGTGGGGGTAAAACTCTTTTTACCCTCGCTGACAGATACTGAGCCCAGTTTTTTGACATCCAGTATCTTCACCGGAGGAAGCAAACGGTTCTTGAAACGGCCAACCGCCTGCTTCTCCAAGATCTCGGGGGTCAGACTCGCTTCGGTGACCACACCTTCGATCTCCACATCACGAGCTGGGATGTAAACTCTGTACTCGAGCGTGAAGAGCTGGGAGGCAGCAATCTCGTTAGCCTGCTTCAGGTTAGAGACGGAGACACGAAGTTTATTGTGCCTAACCTTCGTGATTTCAGTCACGGCCGAGTATCGCTTCGTCAGATCATTAGTAATTTGTATTACACTCAAAGGTTTGTTTCTGGGCTGAAAGTAGACAACCCATGGGCCAGTCGAGTCATCTGGATAGGCTCGCGATCGGGGGTTTATCTGAGCCTGTCCTTTGCCAGACTGAGACGATGAACCAGGGAGAGATGACGTACGTTTTCGACCCTTCTTGCCATCGCGTGGCAAAGTGGTGTCATCTTCCGACAAAACGTCCATTTCGTCTTGCGACAAAATGTCCATTTTGCCGTACTAGTGGGAGCGAAAAACGCTCTACCACTGAAACGATAATCACTCGGACACAATACACAAAAAAAAACTACAAACACAGAACACAAACTTAAAATTTAACTGTGGGCGAAAGAGAGAAACAAGAACAAAAACTTATCTGATAATCCTATACTACTACCACCGAGCGTTTAAACGGCAGCAGCGGAGCGACGCGCAGCGTGGATGATCTTTGATCAGCGTGTGCGGGCGGTCTTCGTTGGTGTGTGCTTATGTGAGGGTCGGCACTCAGCTGAACACACGATGATAGATGAGCGGTGTAAATGCGGAGGCAGATGCTGACACTCGATGACGATGATCCGTGTGCAGGTATGCGTTACCACGCACCGATGGTGCGCAAAATGGTTGGCGAATTGGCAATCGTAAAAACAATTTTCCTTCCGATGATGCCGAAAACACACTTTCTTCTCAGAAAAAAAACTCACTTTTAGTTAATTATTTAGCTGGGAACTCTAAGCGAGAAAAAACTGACAATTTAAATCAAGCGAATAGCGAGAAAACTTCCAAAATAGCGGAGCGCGAACTAAGTCGACCGTACTTCTTGCTAGGACGCAGTGGAAAAAAAAGTGCTCTGAATTTTGCGATGAAGAATTGTATCATTTTGCTTTCTCAACATCTACGTTTTTCACTCGTTGTATTAAAAATCAAGTCATACTTTCGCTTTCTTCCCGGCGATCAAGAGATTCACAAACTCAGATCGAGCGACTGCCATTTTTTAAATACAGCTGACCTATGACTCTAAGACCAAGAACTGTCAATACGTCTCCGAAAATAAACAACTTATCTGTCAAACGCGAACCTGCCTACACAGAAAAAAAAAAGTTGTTGAATATTACATCCAAACTGCTGCAACCAGGTCAATCCATCGGTTGTGTAATATAACGTTGTACGATGTACATCGATTTTGCGAACAAAATTACATCCTTTGATGTAATATTGTATCTGCTTTTTGGTATTGCATCATTATTTCATACATCAGCTTGAATTACATTGATCGATATTACATTTTTTTTTGCTGTGTATGTGATTCAATGCGATCGCGAAGAAGAAAAAGAAAACGATTATATGCCAAAAAATAAGAAGCCAGTTTACAAGACTCATCTTTGACTAGGGAATCTCCATAGGGGAAACGAACTTACTTCAAACTTCCAGTCAATGCAAAAGAACTGTCAAAGAACTGTCAAAACAAGGGGTTTCAATCGAAACAATGACGTTTTATATGGTTAGATCAATAAATTTTATGGGTGGGAGGAATGACCGGTTATTGCCACTTTTATTCATGGCTTTTTTCCTTAAAAAATGACAATTTTCTAATTCAAATATCTCTAGTTATTTTACCTCTGCCTTTTTTTCAGCAACTATAGAACCAAATTTCTTTTTTCCATTACTTTCAATAGATTTGAAATTGCCTTGCGCGTTTGAAAGTTATATTCGTTATATTAGTTTGAAAAATACTTGTTTCTTACCTTAAAATTACTATATTTTTTGATTCAGTGATCCAAACGTCATAATAAGGTGATCAAAAGGTGTGTTTTTTAAAGCTCCAAAAGTGTTCTGAAGCACAGTTTTCTCTAAACACAAAGCAAAAAAGGTTATGGTAAAAAAACTGTTTTTTCATGAATCACCCTAACCTTCTAGTTGTTTCAGTTCGTAGAATGCGTAGATAAAAATTTGACGTCTTCGACAAAGTTGTTTGGTTTTGCATGAAAGGAGAAAAGTTTTAAAAATTGTAACATTTTTTTAAGGGGGAGAGAGGGAACGCTTCTTCTTCTTCTTCTTCGCATTTCAAGCTTATTTCATATCGCATATTAGCTTATTGCGTGCTCTCAACTTAGTGTTCTAGATGCACTTCCACAGCTATTAATTGAGAGCTTTCGATGCCTGTACCATTTTTGCATTGGTATAATTGTGTGGCAAGTCCAATCATACTTCTATGCCCAGGGAAATCGAGAAATTTTCCAACCCGAAAAATTCCTAGATCGGACCGGGAATTGAACCCAGCCATCTCCAGCATGGTCTTGCTTTATAGCTGCGGCTTTACCGACTGAGCTAAGGGAAGGAACGCTTGGTTGTATCAAAAATCAATTCGAAACTAACGATTTTAAATTGACTCACTACTTGACTAGCCTATTGGTTCCAAGCAAATCGATTAACGTACCCCATTCTAGTCGAAAGTCTAGTACTACACTATGTTTGTTTTGAATCGCTATGAAAGTTTGACAGATAAAATGAGGGGTTCGTGGATCTTCCTATGTTTCGAGGGGTACATCGATTTGCTTGGGACCGAAGATAGTACCAGAGCTGAGCCAAAAAGTTGAGCTCGTTTCTTCGGGACCATCTGGTCTTAGAGTTACCTCTATGGTTGTATAACGCGTAACAATGCAATTTTAAGGAATTTTGTAAGCGAACCCAGAGGCAATAAACTGATGAAGTGTAGAAAAAGGATAACCCTGAAAATTCTGGTTTGATCCTTGCGGATCTAGGAAACATCATGATCGATGGATTTAATATAAAGGTAGAGTATGTGAATTCGGAGATTCAGTGCTTTCTGGAGTAAACTGAGTACCGTACCAACATGTTAATGAAGAATGAATAGCATTTCATGTGCGAAGTCCAAAAATGTATTGTATATCGTATAAAATGTACGGATCTGGACTACTAATTGCCATTCTGTATATGTCGACAAGTTCCTCGAATAGTGAATCAATCAACGAACGATTTCATTTATCGCATAGAATTACAATGAGATGTAGCAAAAAAATCGACATCATGGGGGTTCTGGGTCTTTCCCTTTCTGACCAGAATTGCAAGGTGATTTTGATAAGAGTTATTACGAACATATGGGAATTGTGAGGAGAACTCAAAGTTAATTTTAATGATAATTCAAAGGGAATTCTGAAGAGAATGTATACGGACTTGTGAGCAAAACTTTAAAGGAATACTGAAGAGAGTTTCATTGAAATTCCGAGAAAAATTCATGTGAATAGAATTCTGCAAATGACTCCAAAATAATTATTTAAATGAGTTTTAATGACAACTGCCTGCGATTTCTTAGAGAATTCTGATAAGAAAACCAAACGAATCGAATTCTGATGAGACTTTCAGACCAATTTAAGAGATGATTTCAAGAGAATTCGAATAAAATATTCAAGGCAATTCCGAGGAGAATTTACAAACCAACCCCACGACGATGGTTATTCTTCGTACAGGTCTGCTAGGACTATTTTTTACCTTGATTTGTTTTCCACCGATCTCGTTTTCAATGCTGAGCACCAATGCTACCGACGTCAGGGAGTCAGCTCCCACACCTGGACCCTACCTATCGACCCATCAACTCATGAACCGGGGACCAACGGCTTTATTTCCCTTCCGAAGGAAGACGCGATCAGAGATGTTATGCCTCAGAACATCCCGGCGACACCGATTGGGATTGAACGCAGGCCTGCTGGAGTGAGAGGTAATCACGTTTACCACTACACCACCGGCGCCACTCGGCTGGATTTATTGATTTAAATCTTTAAGTTTATTTTCAGCTCTTCGATGATGGAACATTTTTAGATTATTATTATAATGATTCACTTTTTCAGCCTTCGTTCAGTAAAATACAAAAACATTGTAATGCATGATTTCAATTGCATGAAAACTGTTAAATATCCAAATAACCTCGATTGTTCTGACTATTGTATATAGTTTACCAATATTTTAAAAGCATTCCATATTGCGTTCGGCCATTCCATGGTACATAATAAAGATTTTGTTTCAATTCCAATAAAATATCAAAAATTGAAATTCGTTGAATGTATTGAGGTTAACTAAAATCGAACTTATTTGAATTTTTTAGTACTTGTTTATTTTACATTCTTTATATTTTATATATTGCATGACTAGTAATTATTTTTATTTCACATATTTAAAATCTCATTATATCATTATAACTATAATTTTCATTTACAGAAAATAGTTGTCCTGCAGATCCTGAAGGACCAGAAGATGTATCAAATAGCATATCATTGTTATTTACCTTTTATTTTATTATAATATAAAATGATCTATGGTTTTCAGAATTTGGATTACCCAGAGAATAAATTGTATATCATCATACACCATTACCTAACGGCTGTGAGAAGCAACATCAATATCATCAAATTCGGTTAGGCAAACCAGCTCCTGTCTTTTCGTAAAATGGACTATTGACTTTGCTCGTTTTTATTGTATTTTTGTAGTTTTTTGACGTAGGACTACGTCTTTGATTTCTATATGGGGGTACACTTTGTGAAAACCGAAAATGGAACATGTAACAAATTAAGAAAGATTTTGAACGTTAATAACTCAGCTACCCCTGGTCCAATTTCAATAATTTTATCACCAATCGATCAGAAATATGGCTACGCATTGATTTTGATTTTGATTGCTTCCGAATGTTGATTTTAAACAAGAAACTATTGAAAAACTGGTAAATGTTCAGCATTGTCCAAAAGCGTCGAATTAACTAACAAATCCACCAATTACCTACATGCATATGCTGCTTCCCCAGCACAGTCGTCAGAGAGTAGTAAGTAGACGAAACAAGTCGAAGTGGCATTCGCCTCCGATCCTCGGGCGCGTGCGAATAGGGAGGATGGAATTGCGTAATACTTTAAACACTCATCGCCATGTTCAGAACCAAACGCAAATTCTTCGAGATAACCACCATCCGTCGTCTGGCTCGCCCTGGCGGTGTCTGACGTATCTCCGGTATGATTTACGAGGTGTGCTGAAGGTGTTCCTGAAAAGTGAGATCCGTGATGCTGTCACCTACACTAAACACGCCAAGCGTTAGCGGCTTTGGATGTCATCTACGTTTTGAAGTGACAGAGACGCACTCTGTTTGGTTTCGGAGGTTAAATCATCACCAACTTTGGCAACAAAACGGCTCTTTTCAGGGCCACCAAGCTTATTACAGTAAGGAGTAGGAATAGAATTCATCTGCCTGTTTGCCCATATTCAGAACCACCGACCACACAAAATGCTCATGTGATCAAACTGGAAGCAGGGATACAAATTGTTTTGATCAACCTTGATCAACTTTGAATCGCCACGCCCGGATATTTTCGATGGAAGAAGCAACAATCTAGCATCTAATTCGACGAAGACGGCAGGAAACATTTCTGGATCAACAATAGAATAGGGCCCATCAGCATTTGTAAACAAACCGTTCCAAAGCCTCACAAATCGAAGGCCGCTCACACAAATTAACACCAACATCTTGTAGGTAGAAGTTTCCCCTATCCGATGATGGTGTTGGTTTGTGTGGGTGGCCTTCGCTTTGTGAGTAAAGGGCTTTGGAACGGTTTGTTTACAAATGCTGATGGGCTCTTTTCTATTGTTGATCCAGATTTGTGAAGCCGAGTTATTTACGAAAGAGAGTGTCGATGAAGAGAATCGATCAATGTAGATAGGACCTATTGAAAAGAGACGCGAGATTTGTTTTCCGTACTGAGCTCCAATGCTACCGACGCCAGGGAGGCAGCTCCCAGAGATGTTACATGCCGATGGCGCCGACTGAGATTGGACCCAGGCCTGCTGGGGTGAGAGGTAATTACGCTAACCACTGGCGCCGATATCTATCACGGCGAATGAGAACGACCCAAATTTGAGTTTAGTTATCTCAGAAATAAGTGCAGGAACTCAGCGATGAGTAAATATTCCTCATGTTTTCCCAGATTTTTCCAGGATTTTCCAGGGAAAATTCCCGAATTTGAGAAAAGTAAATATTGGATTCACTCAGTCTATTGGTACTACTCCGAGACTGAATAAAATTTTCGTCAATTTCCTCATTTTCTGGCAGATTTTTTAGGATTTCCACAGGAAATCATGAGACAAATTTACTCATCGCTGAGTTCCTACACTTTTGGCGATTATGAGTGAACTAAACTCAAATTTGGGGCGTTCTCATTCGCCGTGTACGCAAAAAGAAAATAGCCAGTGTCGCTACTTGATAGCAAACTACTCATAATGGGAGGAGTCTTTGTAGCTTTTATACCACTTGGTTGCACATCATGCTGCTTTAACCTAAAAAGATATAAAGCAGCGCTGCTGTCTGGTATCAGCTCATTTTCGCTTCGGACGGCGTGGTGAGCAATAGTAGCAGTAGGTCGTGGCAAAGGAGGTGCCAATCGTCATCGCAAATTCTTCTAGATAACCACCATCCGTCGTCTGGCTCGCCGTCGCAGTGTCTGACGTATCTCCGGTCTGATCTACGAGGTGTGCTGAAGGTGTTCGTGGAAAATGAGGTCCGTGTTGCTGTCACTTACACTAAACACGCCAAGCGTAAGTGGCCATGGATGTCCTCTTCAATAAAACGGCCCTTTTCAGGGCCATCAAGCTTACATCAGTAAAGAGTTAAAATAGAATTTATCTATGCTTGTTTGTCCATATTCAGAACCACAAGCCCCCAACGACCACACAAACTTGGAAGCAGGGGTGCAAGTGATTTTGATTGATTCAGGGTGGCCAGCAAACCGGGAAATCCGGGAATACCGGGAAATATCCGGGAATTTGGAAAGTAACCGGGAAAAACCCGTGAATTCTGCAAGAGAACCGGGAAAATAAATTAACCATATCATAGGAACAAATTTTTACATCAGAATTTCAGAATAAACCATTAAAACAGAGTGATCCTTTAGCAAATGAATGTCTTGCTCTATTTGTTGCATAATTTTCTTCAGTATACCGTCTTATTGTTTTTAGAATTTAATCACTCAGCAATATTGCAAATTGATTTTTGTCGTTTCAATTTCAGATGTAAAGTGCATGGTCCTCTAAAGGAAATATTGAAGATGCTGGAGTTTGGAAACAAATATTTGTAAAAAACGAAACTGGATTATTCTTTTCCGGGGTTTTAATGTTTCGTTGTTCAAATTCTCATGATGAATTCTATAATTAACTTGGAATTCTGCTCTGAATTATCTTGAAATTGTTCTGAAATAAACCAGAAAACACTCCGCGTAATAATTACCGTTGAATTCTTTTAGGAATTTTCTTCCCACCCCTTCTAAGAATTTATTGGAATCCTTCATATAATTCCCGTTCCCGCCTATCCGGAGACTTTGATTCCTTTAAAAATCTTTTCAAACATTCCTTTTAACTCTATTCAAAACAAAAGAAATCTTTCGAAAATTAATTTATAAACCCCTTGGAGTATTTTAAAGAATTTCTTTCTAATTATCTGCAAATTTTTTGGAATCAATTTTGTTTGGGTTATGTGATGAATCATTCGCACTAGGGTTGAGATTATTGCCAGAATATTTTAAGAACTCTGTTTCTTGTTGAGTTCCGATCATAATTCTCTTGGAATTCTTCTTAAAATTCATCTGTCATGTTCCTCACGATGCCCATACAAATCTCATCAGAACCACGTAGGAATTTTCTGCAATGTTTTATTTTTATTTTTACAATTCTTTTTTAAATCTACTAAAATTACCTAACAGTTTAATTTAGAACTTGCATTCTTCTCGAAAGAAATCCTTCC
The DNA here is from genome assembly GCF_037179485.1 of Ochlerotatus camptorhynchus. Classification (NCBI taxonomy): domain Eukaryota; kingdom Metazoa; phylum Arthropoda; class Insecta; order Diptera; family Culicidae; genus Ochlerotatus; species Ochlerotatus camptorhynchus. The sequence continues at coordinate 88,471 of NW_027040674.1, forward strand.
AAATTCATCTAACAATTTCTATGGATTTCATGTAAGAATAATTCTGGAAATCTGCTCTTCTCCTTCGAAAACTGTGTGGGAATCCTTCTCAATATTTGTTTTTAATCAACACTTTGAATTCTTTTAAATTTTACTAAAAATTCCAGGGTTTGTCCGCCAGATTCTACAGATTGCTATGTAATTTGTTATTACCCTTAAAATGCTTCCAAGTCTCAGAGCGTGACAATTATGACTCCACGACTCATAAGTATGATGTTTTTTTTTTTTTTTTATAAATCTGTGATCTTGAAAAAAATTCAAAATTTCACATTTTAATTATTGTTTCTCCAAATCTTGCATCACGAAGCATGTTATTAATCACAAATTTTGAAGAAAAGTTCTAGTTTCAGACTCTACACAAATTTCAAAGCTCCAGAATCTTGGGAATCTTCTTAAATCACATTTTTTTATCCTATCAGTAAATTTTGTTTTTTTTTTGTTGCTTATTAACAACCGGGAATTTTTAAGATTTGAACCGGAAAAACCGGGAAAAAACCGGGATTTTCAAAATGAAAATTCACTGGCCACCTTCTCGTAATCAACTTTCTTTTTGAAAAAGATTACTACAAATTTGGATCGCCTACAATTCAAAACCGGAAAGAGTTGAGATAATAGATATTTCAGGCATAACATTTGATAACGGCACAAAAGCATTTGTAAACAAACCTTCTTAGGCCCGTTACACGCGAACCAAAGTACGCCCACGCAAACCAACAACATCATCGCATAGGGGCAACTATCACCTTTCCGTAAGTGGTATTGGTTTGCGTGGGCGTACTTTAGTTCGCGTGTAAAGGGCCTTATTTAGAATGTTTGTTTACAAATGCTTTTGTGCCGTTATCAAATGTTATGCCTGATTTGATCAATTAAAAGAACTTAATGCTCTTCACATTTATTCCGTCCACTAGCGGTCCTACGTCAAGCTTCCGTTTGTGCCCCTAGGCACAGACCCTTCTACTTTTTTTTCGGGAACAGACAACTCTACTCTCAAGTCGAATTTCCACGATCGAAGGCCGATCGCCCTCTGGTGGTGAGTGCTGTCAGAAACAGCACGAAACCCCTAATTGCATTTTGCTTTCTCCGTTCATTTCTGGCTCTCAGTATTTCGAATGCCATAAGCGCTATTTTGGAATCAAAAAGAGCAAACAGAATCATTTGTACAACCCTATAATACTTGTGGTTTACAAAAGGTTAAGCTCTGTGCACCCTGTTTTCTTTGCTCACGTTGAACAAAACCTTGTTTTCAAGAATTTGATTTTAGCATGTATGGTTGTAAATAGAAAATCCAGTTGTCAGATTTTAGTTGCCAAAAGTTGAAACAGATTGTGACTCCCGGTTCTGGAACATAATTATTGTGTCCAAAAATGAAGTCTGCTTTGATGGTAGCTGAAAAACCTTCATTGGCGGCATCATTAGCAACAATTTTAAGCAACGGAAAGTGTTCAAGCAGGAAGGGTACGTATACGAAATTCAGTACATTAAAATCTGCGACGCTAGGCTGAGCACACCCTTTCGAGTGACAACAACAATCACATTCGTTTGTAGATTTCGTGGGAGGAAGATGTCCATGAATGGATTCTTTTTTGTTTTATTTACAGGGTCCAATAATGCTTGCTCGGTGCACGAATGGTATGGAAATTTCCACGGAGAGCAAGTAAGGTTTAAAATGACTTCCGTATGCGGACACATTATGGGCCTGGAATTTGTAGGCAAGTTCAACTCATGGGACAAAGTGGATCCGGCTGAATTGTTCTCTTGTCCAACTGAAAAAAAGGAGTCCACTCCGAATCTTCGTATGCCGGCATTTTTGAGCCAGGAAGCGAAAGGTTGCGACTATTTGATTCTTTGGCTTGATTGCGATAAAGAAGGAGAGAACATCTGCTTCGAAGTAATGACGGCGGTTTCAGGTGTGATCCGTAATGTTCAATCTGACAGAGTCACGTACAGGGCCAAGTTTTCTGCCATCACCGATAAGGATATCAAATATGCAATGGACAACCTTATTCATCCCAACGAAAATGAAGCGAAATCCGTCGATGCTCGACAGGAACTGGATCTCAGAATCGGTTGTGCATTTACTCGGTTTCAAACGAAATTCTTCCAGGGTAAGTACGCAGACTTGGATGCGTCTCTTATTTCCTATGGCCCGTGCCAAACACCTACGCTTGGATTTTGCGTACAGCGACACGATGAGATTCAGACCTTCAAACCTGAAAGCTTTTGGTATGTTCAAGTGACTGTAGGGGAAAATCCGGAAATTAAACTCGATTGGTCAAGGGTCCGAATCTTCGAGAAAGAGGTTGCCTGCATGTTTTTGAATAAAGTTAAAGACCAGAAAGAAGCCTTGTGAGTTGTACTTTGCTAGAATTTCGAACATCTTGATGTAAATTATTAATTATTTTGCAATTTCAGAGTCGAAAACGTTACATCCAAAGAAACGTTCAAAAGTAGACCTCAGGCTTTGAATACTGTAGAACTGATGAGAGCGGCCAGTTCCGGGCTGGGTATTGGTCCACATTCAGCAATGCAAATAGCTGAAAAGTAAGTATTATGAAACTGATACAGATACGATTTACATATGTTTATACTTTTTTTTTTCATACAGATTGTATACTCGCGGTTACATCAGTTATCCTCGTACGGAAACTACCCAATATCCGGCAAACTTCGATTTGGTGTAAGTGTTTAAACCATTTTACAAGATGAAAAATCAAGAAAAACCTTTATGCGGTAAATTAGTAGCATTCTAGATATCCATTTTAAAAGGCCCTATCTGCATTGAACGGTTTTCTTTATGGACTTTCTCTTTCATTAATAACTCAGCTGTAAAATCATTTCCATGTGTTTGATGATTTAGATGCTTAGGAGCAACTTTATCAAACTATGTTCAAAAATAGAACAAAATCTGTTTACAATGAAGAAAATCGATCAAAGTAAATAGGACCTTTCAAAATGTTCATCTACTATTAGCACCAATTGCACACCGCTCAAGGGAATTAAAGCCGTTGGTCCCCGGTTCATGAGTTGATGGGTCGATAGGTAGGGTCCAGGTGTGGGAGCTGCCTTCCTGGCGTCGGTAGCATTGGTGCTCAGCACGGAAAACAAAATCGACGAAAAACAAATCAAAGAAAAAAAAAAAACTCAGGAAATTTATTTATTAATTTGATGTACTTGGGGAAATTGGAAGAACCTATCCACAGGAGCCATTGGACACTTAGAGAAAAAGGTGGCAGAAACTTCCAGGGACGTTGGAGGAACTGAAAAAACTTCCCGAGGAAATTGCAAAAGCTTCGAGGTGATGTCGGAAGAAGCCTCCGGAGGGACATAAGTAAAAACAAATCAGAGAAGTAGAAATACACATCCAGGGTGTCCATTCAAATTCCATTTTTCACTTCCCGGTTATATAAAAAAAACTCTACCTTCAACAAAAAAGGCGTTAAAAAATAACCCTTTAGAGATAATGATAAAATTTTGTGAACAGAATTTGAAAATTTTTCAGATCGCGAATTGGTTGAATTTCATGTATTAAGAAAGTTGAACATAGTAATTTATTAGGAAATCTTGAAATTGAAAAAAAAAATGAGGCGCTTTGTCCCTGCGTCACTTTTAAGACAGAATAATTTACTATATGTTAGAATGTAAGTTCACAGTCCGAGAAACATTTAATGATTCTAAAATATAGAAAATATTTCATGATTTTAAACATAGAATTTATCCAAAATCTGGGATTGGAAATTTTCTGATTCCGGACTTGTAGAAAATACAATTTGATGTGCTTCGAAAAGAACTTCTGAAAAAAGAAGATTCAACTACATGGTTTTTCCGAGGGTTTTCCGATGTTTGTCGATACTAAAGCTTTCGGCCTTCAAAGGTTTATCAAAATTCAGGTCATTGAAAAAAATCCGGGCGCGAACAAATTGCGAGTGAGAGAAAAGAATAATATGAAAGTTGTATGCAAGAGAATATAATAATTATAATAGTTATTATAAAGTTGATTGATTCCAAGTAACATTATAAGTTTAAAGGACTCTTCAAGACCAAATAATGGCATACAAAACTAATATAAAATCAAAAATTTTACTTGGGATGAGTATATATGATCTTTCCCGGTGCAATTTAAGTTTTCCCGCATTTTTCCCGTTTTTTTCCCGGTAAATCCGAATACCCGGGTTTTCCCGGATTTCCCGGTTGGATGAACACCCTGCACATCCGGAGGGAGAATCTGGAAGAAACTTCCGGAGTAATTTGGAAAAACTTTTGGAGAAAATTTAAATAAATTTCCATTGTAAAAATCTTGAATGCGAAGTCAGAAAAGCTACCAAAGCGGGCTACCGGGGCAAGCAGTGACAAATTTCCGGAAGAACTTGGCACAGACTTCCAGGAAAAGTTTAAAGGAATTTCTGGGAGTCTGAAGACTCAAACAAAGGCGGTTACATATACTTCCGGGGAAGCTGGAAGAAAGTTACAGAAGAATTCAGAAAAGTTTTCCATGGCAAGTCAGAAGGAATTTCCGGGTGAAATGGGCAATAATTTCCGCTTCCAGGAAAGTCAGAACATTCTATTGGAGCAGAAAATTTGAAGAAATGTTGAACGATGGAAGAAATTTTCGGGGGAAGTTTGAAGAAACTTCCAGGGAAAATTGGAAAATTCATCCAGAGCAAGTTGGAAGAGAGAGAAATCATCCGAATCATTCTGAAGAAGCCGGTCAAAATCTTCAAGGGAAAGATGGAAAAACCTCCAGTGAAAAAAAAAACGGAGAATCCAGGACGAATCAGGAGACACATCCGGGGGGAATTCGTACAAATCTTGCGGGTGAAATCAATATACTAGAAGTTATTGAAATATGTTTTCTGCTGGCTGACTGAGTTATAATTCTAATTAATAACTATAGAAAATTATATCTGATCACTGGTATTCAGTTATTTCCCGATTCTCGGGAAGCCAGAATTGGCTGGAAAATGGACATTACTCGGTAATTTTCTAGGTTGTTAAGGACAGTCTTTTTTGCATTTACGATGATAGCATCATAGAATTTCAGGCCATGAAATGTTTTTCTCATGGAGGAAAGATAGATGGAAAAATTATTTCGATTTCCTCAGCATCTAACTTGGTTCTGAAAACAGCAATAAACTATGAAACTGAAGACATAAGCTTGTAGTACAACACATACCCTAATACTTCAATTATACTTCTTTCAGCGGCGTGGTAAAACTTTTCCAATCGTCTTCGGAATTTGGAGAGGAAGCCAGAGACATTCTGCGCGACATGAATTCCCCTCGTAAAGGATCGGACGCCGGAGATCATCCTCCCATTACTCCCATGAAGTTGGCATCTCGCAATGAGCTGGATGGTGGTGACAACTGGCGAGTATATGATTACATTGTCCGTCATTTCCTTGGCACCATCTCGCGTGATCTCAAATACCGACTGACGACCACTAAATTCAAAATAGGCACCGAATTGTTCACCAACACGTCTAGCGTTCTGATCGATCCCGGCTATACAAAGGTAATGACTTGGCAAGCGTTCAATAAGAACGAAGTCATTACCCCGTTCACGGTGAATGAAAAAGTCAAAATAAACGATGTTCGATTAGTGGAAAGCCAAACGGGACCTCCGGACTATCTGACTGAGTCTGAGCTCATTTCACTTATGGAGAAACATGGAATCGGTACGGATGCTTCTATACCGGTGCATATCAATAACATATGTCAGCGAAATTACGTTACAATTGGCGGAGGACGGACGCTGACACCCACGAATCTCGGCATTGTTTTGGTTCACGGGTATCAAAAGGTGCTCTATTGAATAGTTTGCTAAAGCTATTAGTTTTGACGATTGTTATTTGATTGCAGATTGACCCGGAGCTAGTTCTACCCACTATGCGGACGGCTGTAGAGCAACAGTTGAATCTCATAGCGCATGGCCATGCGGATTTCCGTTGTGTTCTCAAGCATGCTGTTGAAATTTTCCGCTTGAAATTCCTTTACTTCGTCCAAAACATAAGCAATATGGACATTCTCTTTGAAGCTACATTCTCTTCGTTGTGTTCTTCAGGAAAAGCCCTGTCCCGTTGCGGCAAATGCCGCCGTTATATGAAGTACATCCAGACGAAACCGGCGCGACTACACTGTTCCCAATGTGACGAAACATACACAATGCCAACGAAGGGCATAGTAAGGGTTTATCGCGAGCTAAAATGTCCACTTGATGACTTTGAGCTGCTAGCCTGGTCGAACGGAGCCAAGGGAAAATCGTATCCGCTGTGCCCATACTGCTACAATTATCCTCCATTCAGGGACATGCCCAAGAACTCTGGATGTAACAGCTGTCCGCATCCAACGTGTGCCCATTCGCTGTCCAGCCTGGGCGTGTCCAGCTGTATTGAATGTGACCGTGGTGTTCTAGTACTGGATTGTACCATGTCTCCAAAAAGTTGGAGATTGGTATGCAACTTTTGCGACGTCATCATCAATTGCTTCGACGATGCCGTGCGAGTTAATGTCGAAGGTAAGATACTGCTGGAATTCCTATTCCAAATCCGTTGACTCCATTTAATTATTTTGTTTTTTTTTTTACAGCCGATTCTTGTGAAGAATGTGGAGCGCAACAAGTCACTGCAATCTACAAAGCCGAAAAAACACCGTTCAAAGATGATGTTACCGATAAGAAAGGGTGCATTTTTTGCTTTACAGATTTCATTCCGCTGGTTTGTGAATCCACACAGAAACAACCCGAATGTGAAGAAACTAATCTATTTATTTTTGCAGGTCGAAAAGCATAAAGCCGTTGAAATGCGCCGGGCGCAGGGTGGCAGGGGCAGAGGTCGTAGTGTACGCGGTCGTGGCGGAAAAAGCAGCAGAGGCCGTAACAAGCCACCGAAAGACAAGATGGCTCAGCTCGCAGCTTATTTTGTGTAATAAAATTAGTATTCCTTCAACCAGCATTTATGAATGCTGTCAGCTATCAATATAATTGTCCAGAGAAACTAAAAATACAGTAGATTTATTATTATTGTGTTGGCGTATCTAGCATAATACTGAACAAAATGAAGTAAATACTTTTGAACAGGATGTCGCTTGCTAAATAAAAGTTTCCGAAACTCTAATATACTACATTGTGAACAATAAACTCTGCGCAGGGGTTAGGTTGATCCAGCACCAGTGACCCCAGCCGTTATCAACCAACATCAGCTTAAATCCAGAGATCAGCTCCATATTCTGAACGGCAAGACATGCTTTAAACGTTTTAACATTAATAATAGAGCATGCTTCAACTTTTAAATAGCGTTATGTTATGTAAGATGTTTTAATTTAATTTTAAGGGAAATTATGAAACACTCAGAAATATTTGATTTTGTATGAAAAACATACGTAACAAATGCCGACGCCGGTGGTGTTGTGGTAAGCGTGACTGCTTTCTAATACCCCAATGGGTCTGGGTTCAATCCCAGCCGAGGTCGGTGGGATTTTTCTGAGGCATAAAAATCTCTGGTCACGTCTTCCTTCGGAAGGGAAGTAAAGCCGTTGGTCCCGGCCCATGTGTGTTGTGAATGGGTGCGATATCCTACGCAGGTGTGGAAGCTGCCTTCCTGCACATTCGATTGTCGTCAATGGATGGCAATCGATGTCCGTCGGTGATTGGCAGTAGATTGCGGAACAGAGACCGATGTTAAATAAAGGAAAGAAGAAGATACGTAACAAATGCTTTTTCTTGATTTTAACTGCGAGGGTCTTCAACAATTTCTTATTTTAGTATTTTCAATTGAAAGATCATTTAATTTAACATAACATATAAAAAAAATCAGCGATGTCGAAGAAGTCGTTTTGGAGATACAATTTTTATTTAAATAAAAAATCATTGTTCCGCAATAAATCTCTATAATAAAGATAAAAATAAAAACATTGTTCCGCAGCATGGAAACGATGAAGACGCAAGGTAGTTCACAATGCGTCTCCATCGAGTCACAGCAGCTGTGTGCAATACATGCGTTGAACATGCTAGCCAAAAAAATTACCCATATACGGTCTTTTGTTGTTTTCGCTTTTGCGGTGTAGCACTGGTGTAGTGTAGTGACAGCTCAACATCATTTCAGTGCCAACATTTCAAAGGGGCGTAATTGCTTTTGCAACCAATGACTTTAACCGTCAATTTCTCGCGAATGAAATCTTACCTCTACAAAATTACATTGCTTGCTGATAGAGGAAACATTCCTCTACCTGTTGGTGTCATTATTTTTCATGAGTGAGCTTTTATTCGCGAGAAATCGACGACTAAAGCCATTGTTTAAAAATGCAATTACGCCCCTTTGAAATGTTGACACTGATTTGTTTGTAAACAATGTTTGTATATCTACACCCTAAATTATTTCGGTGTACGGCAGTGTAGCACCGGTGTAGTTACACCGCAAAAACGAAAACGACATTTTAGTATATGCCATTCGATTACCTGTGCCTTGAAATGTATAAGAGGCTGTTCATTAACTACGTAGACAGTTAATGAGAGGGGAGTGGTAGGCAATTATCCCGTCTACGTAGTTAATGAACAGCCCCTAAAGTGATTTGAACCAAGTCGATAAATGTATCGTTATCGATAAATCGTTAAAACCGTACCGTGTAAATTGCGACTCAGCGCGCCAACAGTGTAAAAAAAGGGGAAAAAACTTGAGTGTACAGTGAAATCTCTACAACTCGATGTTATCTCTACAACATCGAGTTATAGTTATATTTCCAGTACAAAATCATTATCACAGAAGCCATGAAATTAATGTTTACTATGGTTCTATAAGTCGATAACGTACGAGTTAGAGGACATCGAGTTGTTGATTGCAATTGTGTACAACTAATCTTAGCTAATTTTAATGTTATTTTATATAATTTGTTTAAAAACGGAAAAAAAAACCGAACTGTAGAACTAATGAATACACTTAATTGAAAGCGTTAAGAACAACCCACGTAGAAAAGACAACTCCAATAACCACATGTTGCTTACTGTTTGTTGTCTGAACGTCTACCGTTTCCATGGGGATACACAATAGCAACGGTTGCCATGCGTTAAATAAACAAAACAAATTGTGTAACATTGAATCACTAGATGGTGACAAAGTGCTTCTCATATTAATATTTAGTAGTAAATGAGCAAAGTGGACCAAATTACAACTGTATGTTATGCTAATGCACCGTAATATATTATTTATTATTAAATTAAATGGGTAACTTCATACAACGGTGTTTTTCACGTGCGCAACCAGAAGAGTATGTTTAGGATAAATTTTCATAAGCAGGTGTTAACATTTTATGAATCTATTTTGCTTTTTTAGTGACGTATTAGGACTGCTTGTCGTGGGGTTGGAAAATTCTGGTAAAACGGAAGTGGCATATAAAATATGCGGATCCAAACGGGACGAGTTTCTGCAGACTAAAGGATGTAGAGTGTTCAACACAATTGTTGGTAATGTTTTCCTTACATTGTTTGATGACGAAACTTCAAAAGTAATCTATTTTTTATAGCAGGAACAAACGTACAGCTCACCGAAGTAGGAGGAGCTCCCGAATTTAGAGACCTTTGGAAATATTATTTTTTAGATGTAGGAACAACTAATCTAAAAATTTAACAATTAAAAAAAAAGTTTCATTTCAGATGTACGGCGTTATTTTTGTTATAGATGCTTCGAGTATCAATAATATCTGTCAATCGTACAAAATATTCAAAAATTTAATGGCACATGACTTCCTAATTGGTAAACCATTCCTTATAATTGCGAATAAACAAGACATACCGGGTTCAGTTGATTGCATAGATATTTGTGAATACTTAGATGTCGAGTTTCTAGCTAATAAGTTTAGGAATCCTTGTATGCTAGAAGCCTGCGGCAAATGGCTAAACGAGTCTAGTGAATATGATGGTCTCATGTTTGGAATTAACTGGCTAGTGAAAACTATAACTGCTAACAAGCAGTTTCTCACAAATAGGATTAACTTTCATCGAGTAATGTTAGAGCACAGTTCTAAGCTATTTGAGAGTCACCGCCCGTGTACTGGAATCCGTAGAAAGGTACATTTTGATCTGTATTTGATATCGATTGCACATGAACTATGCAAATTTCAGAGTTCGAGATTTAGTATACGAGAGTTACGTCCCAAAACAGCTCCCTCAGTATATCACAGCTGGTTAACGGAAAATGACAATAACTATTTATCCAAAAGAAACAGTGTTGTTTCCATTAGAAGCGGTAAAAGTCAAATCACGAATTTAGGAAATACAGAAACTACTACAGACTCGAATACAAATCCAGACGGACTATCGATTGTCGAGGAAGTTGTCGAAAGTACGGAAGCGGTATCGATGAATAAAAATCACACTGGTAAGAACACCATCAATTGTCTGGCGAGATTTGTGGAACTAGTTCACCAATACACCTAAACAATTAAACTGATTGCAGAAGCCATCGTTCTTATAACTAATCGGACGAACGAAGATTTGACCGTTGAGGATTTGTCTTTAACGCTACACAACTCAGATGCTAGCAAAATGGTGAACGCAGTTGCATAAAAATAAAATTTGCGATTTATTGATGTGCCAAAAAGTCTAGAAATGTGAACAGATTGTAATTTCTGGATGAAATAAATACACTCATAGCTCATATTTTTTTTTTTTCCTTGATTTGTTTTCCGTCGATCTTGTTTTCCGTGCTGAGCACCAATGCTACCGACGCCAGGGAGGCAGCTCCCACACCAGGACCCTACCTATCGACCCATCAACTCATGAACCGGGGACCTCGCCGTGGACCAACGGCTTCACTTCCCTTCCGAAATAAGGCGTGATCAGAGATGTTATGGTGGCGCCGACTGGGATTGAACCCAGGCCTGCTAGGGTGAGAGGTAATCACGCTTACCACTACACCAACGGTGCCACTGAAATCTTAGTTAATAATAAACAATACAAATAGCGTGACTCGTCAATGCGGTGTTCTCAAGATAAATGCACTGGGTTAATTGATCATTTCATGCGGCCATTTTGCACAGAGATGGCGCTGTTCCGCTTGTAGGAAGTGATAAAAATCCCCATATAGAATTTGAGAGAAGTGGGAATATTTCCCTATCGGTACATATTCAGGTCAAAAAAGTGAACAACAACCTTAATAAAATAGTCAGGGACTTTGTCGTACAGTTTTTTTCCGGGAAATTATTGTTAAACAAGCTACAATTAAATAAAAATGATTTTACCTGCTTTACTACCAGTCCTCAGAGAGCCAAAGGATTCAAATTTGAGAGAGAAAATTCTCTTTCACGAGCTCAATCTCTCAACATGCCATGTATTTTGATGACACTAGATTTGTGATTTCCCTTTCACAGATTACAAAATAGAGTACACTGGAGTTGCTTTTTACGCGGGTGGTACGTTCCGCGTAAAAAAAAACCGCGTAAATTCCGAAATCCGCGTAAAAAAAACCGCGTAAAAAGCGACTCTAGTGTATAACGATAAACCGCGTAAATTCTTAAATCCGCGTAAAAAAAACCAAAATCCGCGTAAAAAAACCGCGTTAATTCCGAAATTCGCGTAAAAAAACCGTGTAAAAAAACCGTGTAAAAAACCGCGTAAAAAGCGACTCCAGTGTACCTGGCACTATGAAACATGTCTGGTACCTCTACATATGCATTTAGTTTAACATTTGATCCCTCTTTTTTTACATATTCTGCACAAAAGGTACTTTTGCGATAAATGCAAGAATGACAACTGTTAAAAAACGAATACATAACAAAACGACATGTACTAAACTAACGGGGCAAAATACAATAAATCAAATTACTGGTCGGAGTGGTGTTAAGTCCCGAACAGAGGAAAAAAAAGAAGATCAAACTGTTATTGATGAATTTACGTTACGGTCGACCAGCAGATGGAAATGATGTGAAAATGATAATGACGTTTTGCTACCTGTCAAATCGTATGGATTTTTTTTTTTTTGGCCAGTTTTACCTTTGCGTAAATTTATCAATAGTATTTGCACATTCCTCATTTTCGTTTCGCTTTGCTCCACCATTTTGTAATTAATGATTACTGAGTAGCATCTGCAAGTATTCGGGTCGTCCAAGAATAAAGCTCAAGTAAACTATTTGTACCGCGTTTTATTCCACATAAAAAATAATGTCAGAAGTTCGCGTGTTAGTTTAATAGTTGTTTTCGTCGTTATTCATCGGAATATCGCAAAAAAAAACTGGTGAAAACACGGAATTCCCAAGTACAAGTTCGTTTCGTGCGGTACGTTTGCAAGTCGCGCAAAGTCGGCGGCCATTTTGTTTTCGACCGCGAGTGAGTGAAAAATCGGAGTTCGAGATATCTCATCAAAATTGATCCGGATCAGTCAAAGCAGTTCCTGGAACACCAGACAACTCTTTTCTCAAAGCTGCTGAAAGGAATGAATGTGCAGCAGCACAAAACCAGGCGCAAGCACCAGTGCCAATGCATCAACCGAGTGCATTTAATGTACAGGTACCACAACCGTCGCCGCTAATGTTGGAAGGCGATATGAAAGACAATTTTGAGTTCTTTGAGAGAACTGGAACTAGGCAAAGGCCATTGGCATGAAGCGTGAGCTTCCTGTTGTCGGTGATCGGAGAGCGGGCACGTAAAAAATACTTTAACTTCGAGTTGACAGACACGGAGAAGGCAAATCCGGAAACTGCATTTTAAGCAATACGCAAAAAGGTGATCGTGAAGCGAAATATTGTAGTGGAGCGATTGGATTTTTTTTTCTGCGTTTCAAAGCTCTCATGAATCTATTGATGAATACGCATCTCGACTCAAGACCCTACACTTAAAAAATAAATCACATTTCCAATGGAAAATATCCATTAGAATTTCACTTAAGTTTCATGTGATCTCATAATTGGGAATCGCATCACAAAATCAAATGAACCTTATGTGTCCAATGAAGTTTATGTGATTTGTCATATACAATTCATGAGATCGTGTGAACATTATTTGAATTTCAAATAAAAATCATTAATTTTATTATTGGAAAAATATCATGTGCGTTCCCAATGGAAACTATATGAAAACTTTTTTCAGTGTAGATAAGACAGCAAACTCAAGCGGGTAGAGGTGGACTTTATTGCATACAAGGTCATCACGTCTAACAAATGGCACAATATGAGAGCCAAGCTTCTTGCCATTGAGAATGTTACGTTAACAAAGGCAGTAGACATGTGTCGAGCAGAAATTACTGCTGCGCGTGAATAAAATAGGAAAGTCAATGTTTTATTCTCGGAAGCAGACGCTGATCCACTGTGCCTTGGTCAGGCATGGAAAATCATTTGCATTCATTTCGTGCATTCATTTACATTCATTTACCCCTAACTTTTTTCATCAACAGAATTCCGCAAAATAGTGTAAGGAACTTTGGTAGGTTTTGTTATTAGCTACAACTTTTGTTAACAACTTAAATCCGTATCTCTTATGTATGACGAATCAGAGCGAACAGAAGCCACTACTGTTTTTCAGTGAATGTATTTTACATTCACTGAAAAATAGTAACAAGTTCTGCCCGCTCTAATTCGTGATGCATAAGAGATACAGATTTGAGTTATGGGCAAAAGTTGTAGCTAATAACAAAACCTACTAAAGCTCTATACATCATTTTGCCAATTGCTGTTGATGCAAAAAGTTAGAGGCAAATGAATGTAAATGATTGCATCAAATGAATGTAAATGATTTTCCATGCCTGGCCTTGGTAGCGAGGGCACCCATGAATCTCGCCTGTTATTGCCCCACGAACTTCTTTGCAACGGGTGATAGACGGCGTTACAGTATAGTAGCAGGCAATCAAACTTGCCGCCCCTTTTGTAGCTTCACTTCTCCAGTAATTTTTGGCACAGTATAGTCAACCGGTGAACACTCGTGTATATTTCAGTTACCGTGGGGACGTAATTTGTGATTAGCCCCGGTCCCTTTCAAATTGTATCATTATTTATGTACAGTCCTTATATTTTAAATGACGTTTCTCATTCATCTATGGTGGTAAGCTCCAACTCGGATTAACTTTTAATACCGTCCCTGTTTGGATGATCTGCAAAGTGTTTGCTTAGAGTTGTGTTGAATAACTCTGTTGTCGACATCAAACCAGCCTGACATTCTTGATCGGGATTTAATCCGAGGATAATACCGGTTGGAGCTTACCACCACTAGTGATTAATCGATCAACGAACCGGAAAGTAAAATATTTGTAATCGGTTATATCATGCCGATATAAGCATTAACATCTCCAGAGGATCATCACCGATCGTTTCAAACATGTGCTGCACTCTCATTGGTGGAAAAATGGCAGCACAGCAAACAAAAAAATAATCGATTAGTTTTTTGTTTTTTTTTTCCTTTGGTTTGTTTTTTCCGTCGATCTTGTTTTCTGTGCTGAGCACCAATGCTACCGACGTGCCAGGAAGGCAGCTCCCACACCTGGACCCTACGTATCGACCCATCAACTCATGAACCGGGGACCAACGGCTTTACTTCCCATCCGAAGAAAGGCGTTATCAGAGATGTTATGCCTCAGAACATCCCGGCGGCGCCGACTGGGATTGAACCCAGGCCTGCTGGGGTGAGAGGTAATCACGCTTACCACTACACCACCGGCGCCGTTAATCGATTAGTTGTTAATCGAGTATGTAATTAAAAAATGGGACATCTCTGATTTTGGTGTGATTGTTTTGATAAAAATGAGTGCAAAATATCATCTCTACCGAGGGGGCAGCAAAACCACAAAATTACCTTGAATACGAGGGGTTATTTATTGGATGAAAGGGACCGTGAAAGAGGACACTAAAATAGAAAGTTTTTCTTCCAACAGTTTCATCTTAGTATTCATCTTTGGTACAGTTCTTCCAACACATCGCGATCTTGGTCGTTCTGTTGGCGCTTCATCTTCCAGAAGATCGAGCTTTGCCAGTTCCACACTTGTCTGTATTACTCCATATTCGCTCTCGTGCGATGCGGCGACATTCTTCTCCTCCACTAACTAATTCCTTGCATTCGCCGTCTAGTCTAACAAGTAATTTTTTTGGTCCAGAGCCGGCGTACCTAATACCACTAGGAAAGTGCTATATATAGCGGATCGGATGTCCCTCCAGCCATCTTCAAGAGTAGCTGCGCCAAGCTGCTCTTCCGTTGGCAGTGCCGCCTCTAGCTTCTGTGCGTATTCCTGGGCAACTCCAGCTTCCCGTAATTGCTCAATGTATGGTTGCTGTATTCGACTTCGATGCGTGCTATACGGAGTTTAGTGCGCATGCATACTGCGGGTAGGTAGTGGTCCGAATCTTTATTCGCACTGTGGCAGGTGCGAACGTTGGTAAATTGGAAAAAAAAAAATTCCCGTCGATTTGGTTTTCTGTGTGGTGTTGGTGAGGTGATCCCCAGCTCGTTGGTGGTGTCACAGGTCTGATAAAATGTAGCCGCTCGATGACCCCTTTTCCATACCTTCTAGCCTGCCCAGCATAGTTCCTGCAGCGCTACGACATCAAAGTTGCGTGGTTGATGCTCGTCGTAGACTAACCTATAATAGCCCGGGAAGCAACGGGACTTGCAGTTTCATGTTCCGAGCTTATAATCATGGTCCTTTTTCGTCCGATACGCAATTCTTTCTGCATTATTTGCAACGATTGTTTATTAAGGGCGGCTTGTTCTTCATGCCTCCATCGTAGGACCATCATGCACAGCTTTGTTTTGAGTCCCACGCTGGCAAGAAGACGATGATCAGTCGCCCCTAACATAGAGAACAGATGCTTCCGACCCCCTTTTCCTGCCAACATACGACCAAGGTCCCACCGGGGTTGGTTACTCGATCTTTCCTATGGTTACTCGTAACCCAGACTGCATCTCATTTTGGTCTATTGTAAACCTGCAGGTAATGGTACGCTTTGTCCAGCCGTTTACCAAGCCTAGATATAGGGTTCCTTGATAATTCATAGCAAAATAAATAAGGTTCAGACAAAGGATTGAAAAATATCTCACTGCTGTAGTATTCCTCTGATTCACAAAATCTTATTAGGGACCATCCCTAAATGACGTAGTATATTTTCCATCAATGTTAGACCCCCCTCCCCATCGTAGCGTATTTTGCTATACTCAGTACATGGTCAGTCATAGCTTCTGAACTCCCCCCCCCCTCCCCCCGTGTCTTCTCAAATTCTACGTTATTTATGCATGTTCCTTTAATTAATTCCAATCCAAACCGTGCTGCCTACTAAAACACGACTTTCATATATCAACGTCATGTGTTTCTGTAATTCATTTGCTGGGATTAATGTAAATCTCGTCAGTTTCGATTAGTTTATCGGCGAGCAAGGATGGCAACAGAAAATCCATTGATAAGTGCATTCAATCCGGTGCTAACAATACATTACTGCTTCGGAACGGCAAATCTTTTGAAAATTCAACGTTTCCAAGTGCTTTATTTGTTTTATGTTGTTGGATGCATGGTGCTGAATTTAGCTCTGTTCATTAAGTGTCTGATGGATACATTCGACGATATCAATCGGAGACCGGTGATGATGGCTATTATAGATATAACTACGATTTTAGGACTAGAAATGGCAGCACTAACTTTTCACCTTCAAGGATTTCTCAGAAATTTTTCAAATCAGAGAAATAATATTTTCCATTATCTAGATCAAATAGACTCGGAATTCAACTACCAATTGAAAACATCGTTTAATTATGATGCCCTTCGTCGTGATCTGATCATAAAGATTTCGGTTTCTCTTCTGCTGAGTATAATTTTGCAAACAATAGCTATTTTGTCCAATGATTTCGAAAGTGTTTTCTGTAGCATGCATCGATTCATTTGTACAGTGACTATGGCTTATGGAAACATAACATTTCTCTGCCTGCTAAAGGAACTTCTTCGTAGGGTCAATCGTATGAATACTTTATTAAAATCTAACTCGTTATTGCAGAGCACTTCTAAGGTACGACAGAACAGAATATAAATTAGCAAGATCGTTATAAAGTTCCATCTTTCATTTACTGTAGGGATTTAAGGTAGAAAAACTAATGAAAACTCGACAATCTGAAATAAAGTTCTTTTCGACAATTCATACAAACTGTTATTTCGCAATCGAATGCTTGAACAAATCTTTTGGATATTCTCACATAACGACGTTCGGTGCGCAATAGAGACACTTATATATTAAATAAGACAACAACATTCAATATTCATTCCTCACAGGTTTTTGCTTTTACGTCCTGACGTGCTACATATTCTACGTTTTTATAACCTTTTCCGTTGGTGGAATATATTCTATCAACAGTACGTTATGTAAGCCATTGCAATATATTATTAAACATGCATCTCATTATATGATTGCAACATTTATGACAGACCCTTCAGCCATCATCGTCACCGTCATGACATACATGTTGAAAGTTACCCTTACGTGTGACGAGATCACCCGAGAAGTAAATAATGCCATCACATCGTTTAAGTGCAAACACTAATAATTGACATTGTTAATTCAGAACGAAAATTTATCACACAGAATCCATAAACTGGACAGCGATGGTGCAAAGATACTACAACAAAATGAAGTGGTATGTATTATTTAAATTTGATTTACTGTACGCTGATCAAAGCTAAGGAATCAGAGATGAACCAGCATACGGCTGAAAATATCCTTAATAAAGGATATCAATCAATCAAAGCTTGACAAAGATTTTAAACTAGTTTAAGGACAAGATAAATAGAATCAAGAAAATGCCACTATCATGGTTGATTTTACATGGCAAATCAGCCATGAAAACGGTCATTGGTGTATTCTATCAACCTTGTCCTTAGTTGAATTAGAACTAACCTGAAAGGAAGAAGCAGATAGCATACACGGAATTCATTATGTACTTGTTCTTCTTGTCATGAAAATTTGTGCCATTATTAATGGGCCTCTAAATATTTGGACAGAAACCTTGGTAAGTTGTATCTTTCAATATTGATTTAAGTATATTCAATTAATGAATTCAAAAAACGGTGTCACATTGAATAAGATAGCTGGAAAAGACAGTTTGTCTTAAATTACTTTACGCAAGATTTCAATATCGTCTTGTGTATTCTGGTTGAACTATAAGAAAAGCATCATCAAACTGCTTGGCTCCCAATGACATTTTGTAACAGCTTGATTCTGGCTCCTTTGGCGTTCATATTTTTCAAGTCTGCTTTTCCCTCCCAGGAGCTAACGTAGTGTAGTGGTAAGCGTGCCTGGTTTCTCACCCCAATGGGTCTAGGTGTTCAATCCCAGCTGAGGACGGTGGGATTTTTCTGAAGCATTAAAATATCTGTCTTCCTTCGCAAGGGAAGTAAAGGCGTTGGTCCGGCCATGTGTGTTGAATGGGTGCAATATCCTACGGAGGTGTGGAAGCTGCCTCCTGCACATTCGATTGCTGTCAATGGATGGCAATTGATGTCCGTCGGTAATTGGCACTAGATTGAGGAACAGAGACTGACGTTAAATACAGGAGTGAAGAATAAGAAAAAATAAATAAGGAACAAACCAATTCAATCAATCATTTTTCCATTAAATTTACCGAAGAAAAAGTGTTGAAAATCAACAATCATTTGATCAGGCCAATTGTAGTTCAATGTCTTTTTTTTTGAAGTGATCACAGTGGCAGCATATACTTGCTTAAACTCTACACTGGACCCCTTTTATTGATAAATTCTGCTTCTATGAGCCTCTATTTTAAATCAACACACAGACGTTCCTAGGCTGTGGAGCCCGTTTGGTCACTGTTGTTTTTGTGTTGATCCAAATAGTTTTGATAATATAATTGCGCATTCTTGTTTTTTTAAAAGGTTGATTTTTGTCCCAGTCTTGTCTTGTATTGTCACTTATTTTGTCATTTTGTCTTGTGTATTAACCCCCACTTGTCTTGTTTATTGTGTCAACTTGTATCTATTGTCCTTCCCCATCTATTTTTAAACTCGTTCTTTTACTCTGTCATGACTAATTTCATTGATATATAAAAATAGTTATATCAATTACAGGATAATATGGTTATTTCTCGATTACTTTTTCAAAGGGAAGCACCAACTCCTGCAAACAATGCATCCGATCGTCGATCCGGCGCAACCGGCAGCTCGCAGACGCTTACCAACACCACTAGCAGGTAGAGGAAAATTTCCCCTATCTGATGATAGTGCCAGCATGCGTGGGCGAGCCACCAGCTACGCCAAATCGACGACCAAACGCACCGCCTACAAAAGCCGATACGCTCCCTTGAAAAAGTTATCGAGATTTCTACTAATTAATGAATTATTGACAATTACCTCTCATGATCCTTGGCTCCACTATGATTTTAACTTACCACTTTTTGATTATTTATAAAATACCTGTCCGAGTATATAACGCCCCCCGATGCTTTGTTGGTTTCTGGTCTCATTTGGATTGGCCCTGAATTTGTTTGATATCCTGTTCGAAGTAATTCTGTGAGTTCCAGCTTGTACGTGTCTCACGTCATATGAGTCGCCATTCATAAAGATAATGGGTTAAAAGGAAGTAAAACATACATAAAAGTAGATTAGTATTAGTTGTACTTGATCCAAACAATAGAAAGAAGCATAGATGACTTAGTAGAAAAATAAAACTAATATATAACTAAAAGTGCAATGGATAAGTGTTAGTTCCGGGATCATTTTAGTGTAAGTAGTTATGTTAGTTTTGATCCGTATTCAGCCCTGCCGGCCCCTCCAGCACTATTTGCAGTAATTGTGATAAGATTATGCGACACTGCTACTACTACTATGTTAGATGTATGGCTTGTCAATTTTCGCAACGCAATGTCAATAAATCACTCAATCAATTTGATGTTTGAAAATTTGCTCAAAAGGGTTTTGTTGACACATCATACCTTACCGAAAACTAAAGCACAACAATCCTAATTCTTATTTCAAACCTATCAACATATTTAACACATCTTTCCTAAAACTTCACTTGTTCGTAAGCGCCTGGTTGAAGATATGACTTTCGCTATTGACATTGTCTGTAATTAACAAATACACTAAATAGGAAGATTTATTATACAACTTCAAAGGCTAGTCGCCTCCCCAAGCGGACCCCCCGCGTCCTATCTCTTATGTTAATTAACTTACTGAATTCTCTAATTGAAGTTTATTTAATAAATAACTGAAATCTCTAATCTACCTACACAATCATAACCCATGCTTTTAAACTAAAATTTAACGTGTTTCAAGTACTTCTGGCTTTGACATTAATTATATCTTTGTTCGTCCCAGGTGACACCTTCAAGTTACTAAAATGCTTCACTTTGAAGTTAGTTTCCAAGCTAATTTTAAATTGTATATTGTATAAGGTAAATGTTCCAATTACGCTCTCACGTTTCCACTATGTAGCACCACAAAAATACATATGGGTATGTCACAATAGAAGCACACCACAGTGGAAATCCCGAGTCATAGTTCAAACACTTATCCCAAATCAAAATTAAGCACATATAAGATTAGTTACAATACCATGTACAAACATGGTGTTTAGCATTGTTCCCTGAGTAATACCTCAATGAAAACAACAATAAAAGCTTGTCATGCAAGTAGAAGAAGCACTGTTGGGCACTTTCTGAAATATTTCAATAGTATAATTCCCTTGCAAACCCAAATAAATCTATCTGCGAAAAAATTAAAAATAAGAGTGATTTGCGGCAAAACCCGCCAGTATCACACCCAACGTCAGTGCCTATACATAAGCGTACTACGACGCGGCTCTCAATAAAAGGAGTAACAAGTGTGATACTATCACTGCTAGCCTAGATCTTTGGTTCTTTCATGCAGTGGTTTATCAAAGAGGGTAAGCTTAGTAATCCCCATTGCCTGCCCATGGCGCCATTCTATCGCGGCATGAGCCAGCAACGCCGGCCATAAACCCACCGTTTCCAACACTCCACTAAAAAGCATGAAATTAAGCCCGCCCACCAACAGCAAGGTGCAAAAACTAGCCAAGGGGAGGGCAGGCCAATTGTAGTTCAATGTCGGTTCAATAATGTCAGATTTTTCGTAATTCTTCACCCTAATAAAATTGTTATGGTTATTTTGCTTAACACGTTCGGGATATCCTCCAAACCATTTGTGGAATATTTCAATTATTTGGGTTATCGTTCATTTAAGGTAATTTTGTAATAGGGTAGTTTCGCAGGAAGTAAGTTTTGTGCCTAAGGTTCATCGTGATGAACAGTCATCTTTAGTATAGCTTTCGGAGATATCTAAGACAAGACAGGACATCTTCTTCGCATGTTCTACAATCGATCCTGCAGCTCCTGTTGAACATGATCCGTGCGAAATCAATTCTGGCAGTAATTTTGTACACATTTAAAACAAAAAATCCATCTTAAACTTGAAAATCAACCAATCAGACTGGATCAGCAATCTATACCCCAGTTGTCTCCCCTAGGGAGATATAAGCCTTTCTTTTCGAGCCGCTGGATGTCAATCAGCCAGGCGGATTGGACTTGCCATCATTGCATCGAAGACGAATTACATGAGACAAAGAGGTTCTAGGGAAGAGAATGTTAGCCTCCCAACCCCGAATTCAGATTGACGGTTACGAAATCGAGGTGGCCAACGAGATCGTGTATTTGGGCTCACTGGTCACCGCCGATTATGATACCAGCAGAGAAATTCAAAGCATTGTGGCAGCAAATCGTGCCGTGCATAGGTCTGATAATCGCAACGTTCGTTATTCGAGTCCAGTCGGCAACCTTTTTCCATTTTTTTTCGACATGAATCACTTCACTCACTAATACACTCCACATTTTTCTTTTTCAATGTTCTTGCATTGGGCCGCAGCACGGTATATCTCATTCTACGTTCATGTGGCCTCTTCTAACACCTACGATGATGAATCCCTCATTATTGTAAGCAAATTATACATCCCCTCATTGGTTGTATTTTCGGGTACAGTATTTTTAAAAAACCTCCCTTAGCTCAGTCGGTAAAGGCGCAGCTACAAAGCAAGACCATGCTGGAGATGGCTGGGTTCGATTCCCGGTCCGGTCTAGGAATTTTTCGGGTTGGAAAATTTCTCGACTTCCCTGGGCATAGAGTAAGATGGTACTTGCCACACAATTATACTAATGCAAAAATGGTACAGGCATCGGAAGCGCTCAATTAATAACTGTGGAAGTGCATCTAGAACACTAAGTTGAGAGCACGCACGCAATAAGCTAATATGCGATATGCAATAAGCTTGAAATGCGAAGAAGAATAAGAAGAAGATTTTGAAAAAACTTAATAGAGATCACTATTGAGTTCTATCATGCTCATAGGGTACTCCCTTGGAGCTCCCGCTGCTTGGTCGGTATTAGTTTATATCACAACTTAACCATCCTAGTGGCAATCCGTTATTCGCTACCTACGACCCATTTCCACTAATGTTTCAAAATGTGTTGATAAACTTTATCATATTGATAATAGTATAATAACTGATATCATCTTATAAATTTCAGGCAAATATTGACCTCGAAATGGTTTCTCATCAACTGCTGCATCAAAAACTTGTATTCTGTACGCACGACTTCTTTGATATTGACTTGAAATTCCTTAATTTGGTAACTATTTATTTTATGTTCTGTAAATTGGTACAATTTTATCTAACCTTACTCTATATTTTCAGATGGTTGGAGCCGTTACCACATATTTGATCATTCTATTGCAGTTTGGTGTTTGAGAAAGTAATTGCTCGTAAAACAAATGTACTAGGGTAATAAACTGCTGCAGTCATCAAATATTGATGAATTCATTCGATTTGCATTGCAACCTTAAAACGACAGAGAAGAGTTAGTCTACCATCAAAGCATTATGGATAAACACTTCATTCACACCCATTGGAGTTTGTTCCTCATTTTTTCTAGTGTTGGACTTTTACCACTTTCTCTCGATAAACATTCTTTTCATGTAAAAGAAAGCATTGGAAAGATTCTGTACTGGGTTGCTATCTTCATAGTAATCAATTCAATTTGTTTCTATCAGTTCAGATATCACAGTTTGACAGGTAATTGGAACGGGTTAGTAGTCAAATTCTCGGAATGGTGTGTACTAATACTGATAGTAACGGATTTAAGTTGTACACTAATCCAAGCCTTGTTAAGCCGACACACTCATAAACTTCTCCTTAACGACATGGATATCACCGATTTTATCATCTACAATAAATATACAATACAACGCACTGATCGAAAGGTCAAACATTACACTATGCTAAAACTGTTATTTCTGGAAGGAATCTGGTTGATCCTGAGTATACTCAAGTTTTTAAACCTCAAAGACCAAATGGTTATGATACAAGAAACGCTCATGTCAATACCAATTTGTTGGCTTACAAACGTGAGATTGGTTATGGTAAAACTAAAAACTAACTAACCGGTGACAAAAAAATGCCTCAAACTAAATCTATAATTACAGCAAACATTTTACATCGACCTGATAACCGAAAGATTAACGACCATAAACGGGGAACTGGAACTTTTTGGAAACATAAATATTGATCCTAAATTTACAAAAATAGACCAACACAACTATAGGGAAGCTGTGGTAAAGGTTCAAGACACATATACAAGGATATGGAAATGTTTTATGATAATTAATGGAATATTTGGATGGTCAACGGTCTTACTAGTTATGAAACAATTTGTATTACTTATTGCTACAAGCTTCTGGTGTATCAACAGACAGAAAAGTATCAATGATGATGGGAGTACCTATCTCGGTAATATTTAGCAGTGTACATATAGTATTGTTTAAAATCATTCAACTAATAACCACTTTTGTCCCGTAGAATCATGCACGGTTATAATATACATCGTTAGTAGCCTTTCTTTTCTGTGTCATTCTGCAGCAACTTGCAAGAAAGAGGTAAGTTCAACTATTTTATTTGTTCTATCTTTTCAATGGAAACATAAAATTTTGTTTAATAGTGCATTCTAATAACTACACGGAGACAAATCCGATTCCATTTTCATGAATGAAAAATCATGAAATGAAAAAAAATTTGCCATCCCATGAAATCGTAATAATAATTTATGATTTCGTCATGGAAATTCATGATTTCATAATACAGTGGAATCAAGACAGCTACAAGCGTTACACGTACTTGGCAAACCGTGTTCATAAACCACACTACATATGTATCTCTTATACACCTTTTGTCTTCCATCTTATACAATTACTGATAGTCTAGTGGTCAAAGTATGGGTTAAAGGATCTCAAAGTTCTTGGTTCGAATTTAGTCTGATGCTTTATTTTATCTTTTTACATTTTTTGGTTAAAAGTTAAACCCATGAATTTAGCTCATGACTTCAACTCGGATGATTCATGATTTTGGGAATGTTTGCTGCGTTACGCAAAAGTTGTTCACGATATCATGAATATTATTCATGGTGCATTTTCATAACATGAAAATACGCTGTGTTCATGAAATCATGAGTCATGAGTTTCCCCGTGTAGGGGAAATTGCTTTATTGTTATTTATCAATTTTATCTAGATGAACACGTC
This sequence comes from Ochlerotatus camptorhynchus, assembly GCF_037179485.1. Taxonomy (NCBI): domain Eukaryota; kingdom Metazoa; phylum Arthropoda; class Insecta; order Diptera; family Culicidae; genus Ochlerotatus; species Ochlerotatus camptorhynchus. Next base: position 113,049 of record NW_027040674.1, read on the forward strand.
ATTGGGACGGTACTAATGGATATTTTGGTCGCTATTGAAAATTTAGTCGATTGCTGAATTTATGTATGGGCCCAAATTAGGGGCACTTAGGCCGACATTACATCCATTTTCCCTATAAGCATGATGAACAGTACCGGACATATGTATACAGTGAGCGAAATTCCTATCTCCTATATCCTAAACTCTACCTCTTAGCGATACAGGCAAATCAAAGGAAATAGCTCACATTTTTTAAATCGCTAGACTTAATGGGTATTAAGAAAAAACAATTCAAGCAGTAATCGATAAAAGAACAAGGGATCATTTTAGGCGTATTTCAAAAACTCTTACTCCAGCAACTGAGGGTTTAAAACGGGTAGCGGTGAATTTCGACAAAACATTACCAAACTATTGATTTCGAAGTTTAGAAGTTTTGGCCTAGATGTAGTATTCAGCAGCAGGACAAATCAGCTGAAGTCACTGTTAGGATCAACAAAAGATTCAATAAATGTCTTAGGGAAAGCCGGAGTCTACAAAATCTCTTGGCCAGATTGCAATAAAATCTACATTGGTCAGACGAAAAGGACTGTAATGTGCCAGTGCGGTGTTACTCTCAGCACTGATGAGACCCCCCCCCCCCCCCCCCGTCTCCAAGCACACGCTCGTGGTCGGCACACGCTCGTGATAATTCCGCGAACCAAGAAAACACTCAAAGTTCACTCAAGACAAACTCCCACTTTATTCACTTTGATGACACTCACTTCACGGACGGTCTCCCACTTCCTTAGATGTCTACTCTTACCTTGTGCTAGCACTACTCTTCTTTTGTCTTCGGGGCCCCTTCACCTGCCACTGCCATCGTCGTCGTTCCTTTCCTTCCTCTGGTACCGCATCACCTTCTTGGGCCAGGGGTGAACGCCTCTACCTGTCCCGTACGCCCCTCGAGTATGGTGATCAGGTTCTCGAACTGCGATTCGGACACACTACCGGTGATTGGCGTGGTAGACTCCGGAAAAATACGTTGAGTACGCAAATGTTACGGTAAAACCGCGAGGTCCTGTGGGCGCGAAGGAGAATTCGAAATGGCGGTTATCAACCTGATCTCACTAGACAACGGTTGGATCTGGTTCGGGGTTTTCTTGGTGATGGTAATTACCTGGCTGTCCAATGATACGTGGAAACTTCCTCTACAACTTCTTCAAACTTCCAACTTAGCTCACTTTAGCACTTTAGCTTCAAACTATTAATTTTTAGCTTTGACTTTCGCTATGTGACCGTAGTCTATAATGATCACCAGGCTTATGACTGTGCCTCTTGGTGGACGATGGCCCCGAACCGTGACCGTTGAACCGTCGTACGTGCCACGAATTCTCCACGCAATGGCCTCCATTACGCCACCCCTATGGCCATCCATTCATGACTTCACACAGCGTGCTCTGGCGGTGGCTAGTGGCATTGTCCTACAATGTATATGGAAATGTCTCCTACTGGCTGCGTTCATGGGGATTCTGGGACGTTTTACCTTTTATAAACATTTAAACCACAGACAAACAGACATAACTCTCGCAAGTTTTCATCGAACAATCATTTAACGGACAATTTGAAAGTATCGTAGTTGGTAGTACCGTCACCTGTGGCGCTCATAGTCAATTTCCTTGCGTTTGACGTTTACACACTACCGCCATCTGTTCAGTGTAGTGCCCACCACAGTATTCTCAACAGATGGCGGTAATGTTTTAGCAACGATGTTTTACAGTGAGAAATATTTAATGAGTTATGTCTGTTTGTCTGTGTTTAAACCTTTTCTTGGATTTAACAAAAAAAAAACAAAATATACGATTACACGCGATTAATCTCACCAATCTTGGACGCAACACTTACACTTGTTACAGGACTTTGGAGGTTTAAGGTTTAAGGAACACATCGCAGAGGTAGAAAAAGCTAACAAAGAGATGGATAAAGGACTTCATTATGAATTTAAATTCAAGGTTGCAGAACATATCTTTACAAAAGGGGCACAATTTGACAAAGGATAACATTAATATCCTGCGAACGCCTTGGAAACTAGACGTAGCAGAAAGTTTAGAAATATTTAAACATAATCCATCAACATTGCTTAATAGAGATCAAGGAAACAGATTCTCGAGACTCTTTAGCATGCTACCTAAAACCACACATCGTAGCATTTAGGTACCTGGTTAGGTAAATTGTGACCTGGCAGTGGATACCTGCTGATTTTTAGTACCTATTGATTAGTATTTACCTCGTAGATAAAAGATGAATTCTTCAGTGGTGTTGAGTTGGTGCAGCACTGATGAAGTCTGCAAGTAGTAGACGAAATACGCGTATCTGTCAAAAGACAAGCGATTATAACGGAATTATGTTTACATATATTTCTAGAGAGCGAGATAAGGTGCTATAATCTTGGCATTAAATCTACACACCAAAAAATTATGAATTTTACTGGCAATGTAAACATCCATTCATTTAAACATTCATACATGTAAACTTCCTTTTCACGTAAACTAGCAGCTTGCAAGAAATGTTGCAAACAAAAGTGGTCAGTTGCATACAATATATGGAATATTGCATGACATGTCTCATACATTTACACGATCTATAATCTAAACTTGTATGATATATGACGCTCCATTTATGTGCATCATAGTAACGGAAATTTACACTACTTTTTTTAGCTGTGTAGGTTAGCATTTGGAGTGGGCGGAGCAACCATTTGTGGGCAGTGGCTTTTGGTGTTGATTTTTCAGGTTTCGCAGGGCGCCCGCGTTCGCTGACATTGACATTCGACAAAGGGAGTTATCTCTGTAAGATGCTGGTGTTAGATTATGTAGGAGTGTTCTGATGCTTGATGAGTCTTGCGTCTGGGGCCGTTGTTTTTACAGATGGCTATTCTGCCTTTTTTAAATATTAACCTAGAAATAGACTGACTTTTGGTTCAAAAATCCAAAAGTTCATCCACAGACGCCAGCTTTCATATCAATTATGCTCCCAACGAAAACAAATAAATACTACTATTCAATTGTAACTGGAACTGTGCTGTAAATTCTCAAAATCAATTGAACATTTTTGATGAAAATGAGAAAAGCAGCTACCGCTATCAAAGGGGACTTCCTTCGAATGGGTGATATCAGCGTCGCCGGTGGTGTAGTGGTAAGCGTGATTGCAGGCCTGGGGGCAATCCCATGACACTAACTACTAAATCCTCAGATCGATCGATTAAATCAAAATAATCGAGATCTCGGCTCGCCAAGATGCCCGCAAAGGTTGTTTTCCTCGGGCCCTGATGGATGCGGATAACTCGGATCTAGCAACACAATGGAGGGTGCATGACCAAAGCACGTGGTCGATATCGTGATAGCCACTACCAGAAGCGCACAAATTGCTGCCTGCGAGCCCGATTCGGAAGAAATGCGAGTCTAACGAGTAGTGATTAGACATGAGCCTTGACATGACACGTATAAAGTCACGGCTCATGTCCAATCCTTTGAACCATGGCTTGTTCGATACCTGTGGGAGAATAGAATGTAACCATCTTCCCAGATCACTCTCATTCCATTTTTGTTGCCAGTTGGTGAGGACGTGCTGACGGGTAATTGAAAAAAAATCCGCAAAGGCGATTTGTCGATCAAAAATATCGCCTTCCATAGCGCCCACCTTAGCTAGCGAGTCCGCTTCCTCATTACCCGGAATTGAGCAATGAGATGGGATCCAAACTAAGGTGATAGTATAGGAGAAGTTAGATAAAGTACTCAATTTAGCTCGGATTTTGGTCAGCAAATACGAGGAGTGCTTCATCGGCCTCATTGATAGCTAAGGCTATCTGTAAAAATAAAATAGTGATCAGTTGGTAGTGAGGCAATTTGCTCTACTGCGTAGAATATGGCTGCTAGTTCCGCAACGTATACGGAACAGGGTTTTGAGTTGATATGAGGCGCTATGAAATTCGTTGAATACTCCAAATCCAGTGGAAGCGTTTATAGTTGACCCATCTGTGAAAAAAACTTTTATTGTTACTAACCTGGTGGTACTTGTTTGCAAAAATTAAGGGAACAACCATCGACCGATGGTGATCTGGTATTCCACGGATTTCTTGCAACATGGTCAGATCAAAATTTACAGAGGAACTATAAAAGTCTTGGAGGCAAACACGAGAGGAATTGAACGAAGAAGGGCCAATCTCCAGCGCCATGTACTCGTAATAGAGACTCATGAATCTTGTTTGAGGATTTCTGTCGAGCAGCGTCTCAAAGTTTTCTATTACCAATGAGTTCATTACTTCACAACGGATAAGAAACCGGAAGGACAGTTCCGCGAAACGATCTGTCAGTGGGAGAACACCCGCGAGTACTTCGAGGCTCATCGTATGAGTCGAGTGCATACAGTCTAGCGCAATACGAAGGCAACGGTATTGAATCCGTTGCAGCTTCAGGATATGTGTTTTTGCCGCGGATGGAAAGCAGAAGCTACCGTACTCTATAGAACCGACAAGATGGTTGTTCGATACAACCTGATCAGATCTTCCGGGTGTGCTCCCCACCAAGTTTCAGTAATTGTACGAAGAAAATTGATTCTTTGTTGGCATTTTTGTTTCACATACGCATACGATTGTTCTACCCTTTAGTTGAAGCTGTAACTGTGCAGGATGATGCTTACAAGAAAAAAAAAACAACCAACTCAGTTTTCTCCGGAGAGAAATCAATACCTACCTTCATAGCCCAAGTAGACAAATTGTCTAAGGTATCTTGCAATGGTGCTTGCAGGTCCGGTGCACTTGGTCCTATAACGGACACAACCCCGTCATCTGCAAGCTGCCTTAGCGAACAATTTTCATCAAGACAACCATCAATATCTTTTACATAAAAATTATAAAGAGGGGGTTTAAACATGAGCCCTGGGGGAGACCCATGTAACTAATTCGTGAAGTTGTCGAGTTTCCATGAGAAAAGCTCATATATTTCTCAGACAACAAGTTGCTCAAATAGTTGTTCATAATTGGTGAAAGCACACTATCGTGGAGTTTATCCGAAAGGACATCGATACAAACAGAATCATAAGCCCCCTTAATGTCCAAGAAAACTGAACCCATTTGCTGTTTTTGCGCATAGGCCAGTTGAATTTCAGTTGAAAGCAACGCAAGACAGTCGCTCGTTCCTTTGCCTCTCCGAAATCCAAATTGCGTATCTGAAAGTAAACCATTTGACTCGACTCATTTGTCTAGACGAAAAAGAATCATTTTCTCCATCAATTTCCGTATACATGACAGCATCGCGATGGGACGGTACGAGTTATAATCCGACGCGGGTTTACCGGGTTTTCGAATAGCGATAACTCTTACTTGCCTCCAGTTATACGGAACAATGTTGTGCTCCAGAAATTGATTGAATAAGTTCAACAAGCGTCTCTTCGCGACGTCTGGGAGATTTTTAAGCAAGTTGAACATGATTCTATCCATTCCTGGAGCTGAATTGTTACATGAAAGGAGAGCAAGTGAGAATTCCACCATCGAAAACGGGGAATCTATTTCGTTATTACCTGACGGACGATCACGAACGTTGGTTTGAACCGACACCGAATCCGGGCAAACTTTTCGCGCGAAGCTGAATATCCAACTGTCCGAGTACTCCTTGTCTTCGTTAATCGGTGATGACGCGTTTCGCATTCTCCTGCCGATATTTCAGAGTGTTCTCATGGAAGTCTCTAGCGACAAACCATCGACGAACAGACGCCAGTAACCGCGTTTTTTGGCTTTAGTCAAGCCCTTAAAGGTTTTCTCGAGGTCGGTGTACCGTCCGATAACCTCGACCTTACCGTGTTCGCGGAAGCGTTTAAACGCGGTGGACTACTTGCTGTTCGCGTCGGTGCAATCCGTATCCCACCACGGGGTGGGAGGTCACTTGCGAATGGAAACACCCGGAACACGTTTCGTCTGTGCTCGCAGCGCACAATCGATGATGAGACGCGCGAGAAAGGAGTACTCGTCCAGCGGAGGAAGGACGTTAACCGATTGACTGGCATCAAGAACTGAGGTCGCGATTTTTCGCCTGATTGAATGGTTGTATTGGTTCATCTTCAATCGAATGATATGAACATTAACAGCACTGAACTGGAAGCGTTTGGTACGGCACGTCCACGCTTTCTTCCTTTTTCCTTGATCTCAAGTTGTGGAGTGGTTTCAGGTACTTATTTCTGACATCGCTTGACTCCTTGAAATCCTCTCTGCGGCACATGCTGCGCAGTTGGCCTGGCCGTTGACAAGAAAAATGACGGATTCATGAAGTCGTCATTTTCCAGGATGCTTTCAAAGTATTGGCTACGTTGGTGTGAGATTAAATTAGATTAGATTAGATTATCGGCGTCGCCGGTGGTAAATGGTAAGCGTGATTACCTCTAACCACAAAGGGTCTGGGTTCAATCTTAGTCGGCGCCGCCGGGATTTTCTGAAGCATAACATCTCTGATCACGCCTTCCTTCGGAAGGGAAGTAAGTCGTTGGTCCCCGGTTCATGAGTTGATGGGTCGATAGGTAGGGTCCAGGTGTGGGAGCTGCCTCCCTGGCGTCGGTAGCATTGGTGCTCAGCACGGTAAACAAGATCGACGGAAAACAAATCAAGGAAAAAAAGGTAACGAAATGTGTGTAACGAAATTCATAACTTTTGAACCACTGTGCCGATTTAAAAGATCAGAATATCAAATGAAAAGTAATTCAAAATACTTTTTAGGCAAAATTTAATGATATTAAAAATTGGGATTTTGTGTTGTAAAACATTGATTGTATTTGTTTTTATGGTTTTTTATTGGCTTCCATACCGGGATGTCCCGGGATGAAAAATCCCGGGATTTTTTTCATTTCCCGGGTTTCCCGAATCCCGGGAAAAAAGTTTTTTAATCCCGGGATCCCGTTCATCCCGGGATTAATTTTTTGAATTCATAATTTATACACAAATGACGTGGAACAAGTCATCATTTAATTATTCGTTTTCATTTGTTGATTTGATTCTTGATTAATATTGGACAAAGTTATGATGGGTGCATGCAAATTTGAAAATAATACAGTTACTCTTATCAAGACAAAAAGAAAGAACCATGCTTCCATTGATTTACTGGATTTTTACTTCATTTATAAAAATAATAATATTGGCAGTAATAAGAATATTTGCAATTCTCCAATGAGAGAAAGAGAGTATATTGAATTGTGAAAATCATCAGCCCTCCGATCATCCGACCGACGAGCCAGCGAGCCCTCTTGTCGTTCGACGGTTACCAAGGGAACAAGCAAAACCGCACGGCGAATGAGAACGACTCAAATTTGAGTTTAGTTCACTCATAATCGCCAAAAGTGCAGGAACTCAGTGATGAGTAAAATTTGTCTCATGGTTTCCTGTGGAAAACCTAAAAAATCTGCCGGAAAATGAGGAAATTGACGAAAATTTTATTCAGTCTCGGAGTAGTACCAATAGACTGAGTGAATCCAATCTTTACTTTTCTCAAATTCGGGAATTTTTCCCTGGAAAATCCTGGAAAAACCTGGGAAAACATGAGGCAAATTAACTCATCGCTGAGTTCCTGCACTTTTGGCGATTATGAGTGAACTAAACTCAAATTTGAGTCGTTCTCATTCGCCGTGCGGCAAGTGAGACTGATCACCTACTACGATCGAAAATGTGATTTAGAAGTGAAACCCCGAAAAGTCCAACCTCGAAAAAGATCCAGTTTTGCTGTCGTTAAATACGACAATAAAAAGTTCCAAATCTGCTTGAAAACGGTAAGTTATTTGTCTTTCATGTCCAGTAGAAATACTTTTTTATTTTTTTTTATTTTGATTTGTTTGATTTGCAGAAATGGCGGACGTTTGGCAATATTTTACAAAGCTTCCCGCTGATGGTGAAAAAACACAATGTACCAAATGCCCACAGCAACTTTCCTGCAAGGGATCATCCACCAGTGGATTATTACGCCACTTGCAAAATAAGCACAAAATTACCCTAAAGCGACCGACATCTGAAGATCATCAACCAACATTTGCACCAACCCCAAGTAAAGTATCGAGACCTGGAGGATCCACCACAGTTATGCAATTCATTAAACGTCAGTCTTTGGAAGAGGTTGTAGCACGGCTTGCTGCACTTGACGGATTTTCAATCCACGCTATAACGAAAAGTGAGTTTATCCACCAGTCAATTTCCGCTCGTGGCATGCAACTCCCAAAATTAAACACAGCTGTGATGAAACTGGTACACGATTTTTGGAATAATGCAAAAGATCTCACCAAGAACGAAATTGCAAAGCGAGTAGGAGGGGGTGAATGTATGAGCCTCACTTTGGATGAGTGGACAAGCATCAGTAATAAACGGTTTATCAATGTCAATGTGCACTGCTTCGACGGGGTCATTTTCAATCTCGGGCTGGTTCGTGCTCATGGGTCTCTTCCGGCTGAAAAAATCCGAGAGGCTGTAAACATCGTTACCTCAAGTTTTGGCTTACCACGGACAAATATTGCTGCTGCTACAACTGACGGAGCTGCCGTAATGGTGAAGTTTGGAAGGGAGTCAGAGTTCTGTCACCAACTGTGCTACAACCATGGGCTTCATTTAGCGGTGATGGATGTCCTCCGGAAAGATAACTCTGCTATGACTGATTCCACAGACGATACCGATGATGACTGCAATTGTGACGAATATTCCGATGAAGAAACTGACACACCATCTGGTATGTTATTTTTATTAATGTACTTTACTTGAAAATTAGTTGTACTTTTATTTTTTAGCGCTTTATCGTATGCGTTGTGTGCTGAAATTCTGAGGCATGTCCGAAAAATCGTCAAGATTTTTCGGCAATCGCCGGTGAAAAATGGGATCTTGCAAGATAAGATAATCGCTGCTCATACAAAACCGCTGCAACTGATAATTGACGTCACGACTAGGTGGAACAGCACTGAACAGATGGTCGAACGATTCCTACGTGTCTATGAAAGCATCAAGGAGACACTTACCGAGCTTGGACAGCGCAATCCACTGTCTGACAATGACGTGCATAGTCTTCAGATACTTTTTTATGCATTGCAACCAATTAGATTGGTATCTGAAGCAATAGGCAGACGAGATGCGACTTTGCTAACTGCTGAAGGGAGTTTGAGTTTTTTACTTTCGAAACTAAAGCAGCAGAACAACGCAATTGCAAACGAGTTGCATGACGCCATTTACGACAGGATTTGTTCGCGACGAAATAAGGAACTGGTCTCATTAATGAAATTTTTAAAAACTAAACACATGGGCTCAACCAGCGAAATTCCAACGTGCTCCAGGCCGCAGTTGATGAAATTTACGAAGGAATCTGATTGGTTACTTAAGATGGCAGAACATGGACAGAGACAGGAGAATCTAGAATGTGCTATTAAGGAACTAGAATGTGCTATTAAGGAACATTCTGAACTACACAACGCATCAACTGGTTCAGTAGACCGTGGAAAAATTATCCAAAAGGAGGTGATGCTATATGAGCTAAGCGGAAAATTGTCTTGCAAAAACTGTTAGACAACTTAACATCCATTAAGCCTACCTCTACCGCCAGCGAGCGATTCTTCTCGGATTAATCAAATTTTTGTTACAAGAAGCGTTCCTCTGTGTCTGATGCTAGCATGAATGTGCTTTCATTTTTGAAGTCATATTTCAAACGAGTTGATCAGTAGAAATGTACGATTTCGCAGAAATGCATAAAATAAAATGGATAAATAAAAATGTGAGAAGAGGTTATTGAAATTTGCAGTTGTTTATTTATCCCGGGAAAAAAATTTGATATCCCGAATCCCGGGATGCTGAGAACCGTCGGGATATGGAAGCTCTAGTTTTCATGGTTTGTAGACAGAGGGCGCAATATGTTTTTATATTTTTTCTTGAAAATTTAGAATTTTTTACACAACATATCGAAAAATCAGCAATGTGTTTTTTTTATACATTTTTGAGTTATATTTTTTTGAAGTTATCAAGTTTTAAGTTTTCGCTCAATACTCCTATGCGACTAAACTGCCCCGTAACGTGGGTAGATCACCTTTTCGTGGTACGTTACGGGATGTAAGATCTTCCACCGATTCCTAGTCCTTGCTAGGGGAACAGGATTTTTCAGTAATCCAAAGAACACATCTTAGTCCTTGTTACTTTTTATACCTTGTTGATAGTGACAAGACTCGGCTTTGTCTACCGAGGATGATCTTGAAACAAGGAAAAAAATGAGTTAGTTGTCTTCATGTATGTGATTTCTAATCTTCTATTCGTTGTTCCCTAGTTTGAAGTGGTTAAGACTAGGGTTCTGATGCATGGTCATTATCGGTGTCATACCTTAATTTTGTTGCTAACGAATCCAATTTTGACTGACAAATGGACGCACCTTTGGAGGGTGTTTCAACACTCCGAAGGGTATAAATAGCGGGACCTTTCAATTAGAGTCGGATCCTTGCGATAAAAATGCTGGCAACTGTAAAAAAATCGAATAATACTTCATTTATCAATAGTGATGGAGTATACGACATGCATTAAACTAAGGACACGGGATATACTACAATAGATCAATTTACTGGTCGCAGTACTGTTAGGTCCCGAACAGAGGAAAAAAAACTGCCTATAATCGCATATCAGTCCCATATGGATTTACGTAAATTTTAAGATAATAACACTAGCCACTATCAATTGGCATCTACTTTCATAACGTGAAAAAACCATAGAGGTAACTCTAAGACTAGAAGGTCTCGAAGAAACGTGCTTAACTTTTTGGCTCAGCTCTGGTTAAAGAGCCTGAATTTATAAAGAGACGACATGTCAAAATTGGAACAATCGATTGTCTGTCAAAGTCATAGGAAAAGTCATTCCAAACGAGCAGAAGACCTGTCAAATGGATAATATGTCGCCTCTTTATAAATTCAGGCTCTTTACTCTGGTACTCTCTTCGGTCCCAAGCTAATCGATTCACCCCTCGAAACATAGGAAAATCCAATAACCCCTCATTTTATCTGTCAAACTTTCATAGCGAATCAAAATAAACATAGTGAAGTACTAGAATTTCGACTAGAATGGGGTACGTTCATCGTTTGCTTGGGACCAATAGGCTAGTAGTGAGCCAATTTAAAATCGTTAGTTTCGTATTGATTGTTGATAAAACTACGCACTTTATTAATAAAAAATGTGAGAATAACATCGAGTCAGTTTTTTTTTTTGTAAATTTATTTATTTGTATAGGCTCAATCCAATAAACTTCACAGAGCCTAATTATCATTTGCGTTACATCAAGTCAGTTTGGCCCAGCATTGCAGCTTTTTCGTTGCGTAAAAAGTTCGATAATCGGGAGGAAAAATCTATGCTGGTTTCCTTTTACTTTGTTACCCGCTTAGTTTTGAAGTCAAATTTGATTAAAAAAAGAGAAGAAGAATATAGCAAATGAAAAATAGAAACATGCAGTGAGAAAAGAAAGAATAAAAAAAGTGAGTGCATTGGTTGCCCCTGAATATAACCTCTAAAATTTACGACGAAGCTTCAGTTTCATTGTTCACAGTTTTCATTGCCTCCCGGGGGACCGGTTTACCGTGTTTGGATGTCACGCTTTGGGTGTGTAGTTCTATCGAGAGTCTCGTCACCGTGAGCGAGTTTGAACACAGTCCGGTTGGCAAATTAGCCGTGGAAAGTGCTGATAATGTGTCCGTAGCGAGTTTTGGTGGTGATTCGGTGGCCGACATTGCCGTGAATCTGCTGGTCTCTCGCCAGTGTCGGAGATTGTGAGCAATCTGAAGGATGTCTTGCTGGATACGACCAAGACTTGACGGGCGGTAGCTGGTGGCCGTCAACGGTTTCTGGGGAAAGCACTAGACGCGAACCTCCTCACAGATGACCATGACAATGCAAGAAAATTTGTTTTCGTTGAAGGAAGTATTACAACAAAGGTAATTGCTATTAGATATTATTGCAAACAGTTACAGATAGCAGACATGAAGCTCAAGTGGATGTGCCGGGCAAAGGTGTTATATCAGTGCTAACATTTGAAAACGGCGCAAAAGCCATTTGTAAACAAATGGTTTGTGGGCCCTTTACTCGCTACCCGAAGAACGCCCACGCAAACCAACAGCATCGTCAGGAAGGGGAAAATTTCCCCTACCCGATGTTGCTGTTGTGTCGCGTGGGTGTACTTCAAGTAGTGATTAAAGGGCCCACAAACCATTTGTTTACAAATGGCTTTTGTGCCGTTTTCAAATGTTAGCACTGATATCCTAGACAAATGGTAAGTTACAAGTTCACTTTTGTCGTCGTCACAGGAGCCGTCGTAGTCGCTGTCGTAATCGCCGTCGTAGTCGCCGTAGGCAGTACTGTTAGTATATTTAAATTAACCGTCAGCCGCAGAAACTATATGAATTATCACGTATATCTATTGTTCATTACATACCAAGTGTAAACTTAATCATATTTTGCCGTGGAGTGTTGTTGTTTTAAGATGTTCGATAACCCTAGAGGGATCGGTTTATGAGCAGAATATCATGGGTTTAATCCCAAGCTCTCCCAAAACATAATAAACCACCATCGTTGGGTTCCGAGACCATAAAGCACAGTTAATAACCAATAGTTGAATTTTTTAAACCATGAGTTTCGGAAAGGGTTTATGCGTGATAGATTGTGTTCGCGATAGCGAATTTTCTTGGCCTAACCATCGTCGCATAGCACCTAGCATCGCGTCCCTCAACAGCCATGCTACAAAGCAAAGCCGGTACGACGTCTATTCTATTTCCTTTCCCTTTCCTCATTCCTTTCTGTAACACACACACACACTAACCCCGAACAGACCGCGGGAAATCGGCCACCCAAGCTAACACTTTTTTTTTTGTACACCGCAAATCAAACGACGTTCCTGATTGGTGGACCAAACGAACGAGCTGTTGTATCGCAACGAATTTTGTTTCAACGAATGATATTTAAGGAAGTGTTGTCTAGAAGAATAAGATATATAAGTAATTTGTATTATATACAGTGCAGAATAAAATAAAACAGCAAAGAAACAGTGTTGAAGTTCTTTCAAACCAGAGCCTTGGTAAGTGCAGCTATCTGCTGCTCGTCTTTGTCGCCGAATTGAACTGCTATAAATTGAGTTCTGCTGTCGTTATTTGCCATCACCACCGCTGCTGCTGATTGATTCCGTATCCGCTTGGAGGACCTTTCACTGCTGCGTAGTTCTCTTAGTTTCTGGCTGAAGCTGCTATCTTGCCACAGTTCCTCGCTACTGTTCCACCTTGACAGAGTTTAGCGTAAGCTCTTTTCAGGACTAGCCATAGGGACAGTAGACGATTGAAGGGCATAAACAGTTCAGCGCCAGAGATTATTCCTCGAAAGGTCCTCTGAGCCGTTCGAGATTGGTGCTGGTGGATATCGAGCATCCAGTATCCTGCTGTCCCATCGTAAGTAGCGGCAGCATATCTATTGGAGCTCTTCGAAATCATCGTGATGTCATGGATTCCTTTGCAACATATCGGGTGAGATTTTTCCTTTATTTTTCTCGTAATCCCATTTTATTGTTAGTCATGTTAGTTATACATCACACTTTACACTTTACATTTACATCCTTAAATTATTAGTAATTAGAGATAAAAATATATATATTTGCTTAATATAACCTTGAAATTTCAGTGTTACATCCACTTGATATTGTGAGCTGAGGAAACATAGAGCTACATCTATTATTTTCATTGCAGAATATCAACTATTTTATCTTTTTTTTTTTTTTGTTAATTACTTTATTTGAACAGGCTCAATCGAATAAACTTTACAGAGCCAAGTTATCATTTTCTTTATACATTATAAATGTCTTAAATCTAAAATTAAAGGATTGGAACCGATTACTCGCGGTCTTCTCGAGGTTAGTGGATGACAATTGTTTGGATCGGGAGAGGGAAAAGGAGATTTGGAATATGATTTATGATTAAAAATTGCCACTATTTCTAAAACATATACTTAATCCTATCGACGTTATATCAACTCTGTAATTATACAATTATTACAGAAACAAATATACAAAAAAAAATACACACACACATACAAAACACAAACTAAACACAAGGTTAATCAAACTTACAATCTATGGTTAATATTCTTCAAGAAAACATATATGAGTTGCATAAACTCCAGATCGCGTCTAGCCAAAATATCCCGAACTGGAACATTAGGTTGTCTACCTCGAGCCCGAAGGGAATCGTACAACTCGGATCTGACTCCACGGTGCTCAGCACATGACCAAATAATGTGATCTGCGTCCTGGTAACCTTGTCCACATTCACAGATATTACTGTCCCCCAGCTCAACACGGAACAAGTGAGCGTTTAACGAGTAGTGATTGGACATGAGGCGAGACATCATACGAATGAAGTCTCGACCCACATCCAACCCCTTGAACCAAGGAAACTTCGACACCTTAGGGATGATTGAATATAACCATCGTCCCAAACTCCCTTCACTCCATTTATTTTGCCAGCTGGTGAGTGACTGTTGACGATAAATAAAGAAAAATTCGTCGTAGGCGATTTGTCGATCGTAAATATCGCCTTCCATAGCGCCCACCTTTGCAAGCGAGACCGCCTTCTCATTGCCCGGAATCGAGCAATGAGATGGGACCCATGCAAAGGTGATGACAAAAGATCTTAAAGATAAAACACTTAGAAGCTCTCGTATTTTCATGAGAAAATACGAGGAGTGCTTTACATGAGGCCGGTAGGAACGAATAGCCTCGACAGAACTGAGACTATCCGTAAAAATAAAATAGTGATCTGGTGGAAGTGAGGCGATCGTTTCTAGCGTATAGTATATAGCCACCAGCTCAGCAATATATACGGAACAGGGAGCTTGAAGCATTCGAGAGGCGCTATGAAGTTCGTTATAAATACCAAAACCAGCGGACGCCTCTATTAATGATCCATCTGTGAAGAACGATCTTGCGGAATCAACTTGGCCAAACTTTGCAGCGAAAATTGACGGAGCAATCATGGAACGATGATGCTCTGGGATTCCGCGAATCTCTTGCGTCATGGATAAGTCAAATAGAACAGAATTGTCGAAGTCGGAGAAGCAAACACGATAGGGATTATGCTGCGAAGGGCTGACATCCTGTGTTATGTACACGTAGTACAATGACATAAAACGAGTTTGAGGGTTTAGCTCAAGAAGCTTCTCAAAGTTTGCAATCACCAGTGGGTTCATAATTTCACAACGGGTGAGGAGCCTGAGGGATAATTCTGAAAACCGATCAGAGAGTGGCAAAATGCCCGCTAACACTTCGAAACTCATCGTATGAGCCGAGTGCATGCATCCTAACGCGATACGAAGACAGCGATACTGGATCCGTTCCAGTTTGATGATGTGCGTTTTAGCCGCCGACTGGAAGCAAAAACTACCGTACTCTAAAACCGATAAAATCGTTGTCCGGTACAACGTTAGAAGATCTTGCGGATGGGCTCCCCACCACGTTCCGGTAATTGTTCGGAGAAAATTGATCCTTTGTTGGCATTTCCGCTTCAGATACTCAATGTGGGATCTCCAGGTGCATTTGGAATCGAACCAGACCCCAAGATATTTGAAAGACATGGAATGAGTGATCGGCTTACCCAAAAGTTGAAGCTTCGGTTGTGCTGGGCTATGCTTCCTAGAAAAAACGACCAACTCAGTTTTCTCCGTGGAGAATTCGATACCTAGCTGAATAGCCCAAGTAGACAATTTGTCTAAGGTATCCTGTAAGGGTCCTTGCAGGTCGGCCTCTCTGGGTCCTGTCATAGACACTACTCCGTCATCTGCAAGTTGTCTCAACGTGCAGTTGTCCCTTAGACAATTGTCAATTTCTCTGACGTAGAAATTATACAGAAGGGGGCTTAAACATGAGCCCTGTAGCTAAATCGTGAAGCTGTAGAGTTTCCATGAGAAAAGCTCATATGTTTCTCTGACAGCAAATTGTACAAAAAGTTATTAATTAATGGAGAAAGGCCACAAGCGTGGAGTTTGTCTGAAAGGACTTCAACCGATACTGAATCAAAAGCCCCCTTAATATCCAAGAAGACAGAAGCCATTTGCTCTTTATTAGCAAAAGCCAACTGAATTTCAGTGGAAAGCAACGCGAGACAGTCATTCGTTCCCTTGCCCCTACGGAAACCAAATTGAGTATCTGAGAGTAGATGGTTCAACTCAACCCATTTGTCCAGGCGAAAAAGGATCATTTTCTCCAACAATTTTCGAATACACGATAACATCGCAATGGGGCGATACGAGTTGTGATCTGACGCGGGTTTTCCAGGTTTTTTAATGGCTATAACTTTCACCCGCCTCCAATCATCCGGAACAATATTAAGCTCCAAGAACTGACCAAACAAGTTCAACAAGCGCCTCTTAGCGACGTCTGGGAGGTTCTTCAACAAGTTGAACTTGATTCTATCAGCCCCCGGAGCCGAATTGCCACACGAAAGGAGCGCGAGTGAGAGCTCCAGCATTGAAAAAGGCTGGCTGATCTCGTCTACCGAATTCGTCGTTTCGCGAGGAATCATCTGTGCCGGCACAGAATCAGGACATACTTTTCGCGCGAACTTGAGAATCCAACTATCCGAGTACTCCTCACTCTCGTTGTGTGAAGACCGGTTACGCATCTTTCGCGCCGCATTCCAAAGCGTATTCATCGACGTTTCGCGCGATAATCCGTCCACGAATTGCCGCCAGTATCCGCGTTTCTTGGCTTTGATGAGGCTCTTGAGTTCGCGTTCAAGAGCCGAGTACGCTTCGAAATGTACGGGTGTTCCACGTTTCCGGAAAAGCTTAAACGCGTCGGACTTTTTACGATAAACCTCAGTGCATTGCTTGTCCCACCAGCAATGGAGGTTTCCTACGGAAAGACGTTCCTGGAACCGGCCGAGTTTGAGCAAGAAGCGCGCTGTCCAAGATCAGATTAGAGAGGAAGTTATATTCCTCCAACGGTGGAAGCCCTTCTACCGACGTAAGGGCATCTTCTATCACATTCTTGAACTTTGTCCAATCGATATTACGGGTAAGATCGTACGCGACGTTAACGGGTTCCGACGGATTGAACCCACTGGCAACTGAAACTTTGATCGGCAAGTGATCACTACCGTGGGGATCTTGGATCACATTCCACGTGCAATCTAACGATAATGAGTTAGAGCAAAGTGTGAGGTCTAATCTACTTCCATTCGAGGATGGGCCAGCCAAACGTGTTACTTCTCCATTGTTAAGAATTGTCATATTAAAGCTGTCGCAGAGGTCATATATCAAAGTAGAACGGTTATCATCATACAGTTCCCCCCAGCCTGTACCGTGGGAATTCAAATCTCCCATAATCAACCGTGGAGCAGGAAGTACCGAACAGATATCTGAAAGTTGTTTGCGATTAACAACGGCTCTAGGAGGAATATAAACAGAAGCAATACAAAGGCTCTTACCTTTAATAATAGCCTGACATGCAACAACTTCAATACCTGGAAATTGTGGAAGATTCACTCTATAGAAGGAATGGCACTTTTTGATCCCCAAAAGTACCCCTCCTCCACGCGAATCCTCGCGATCCAGTCGAATAATGTTAAAATCATAAAAAGGAAGATCGATATCTGAAGAGAGCCAAGTTTCACAAACAGCAAATGCATCACAATCATTATTGTGAACTAAAAACTTAAAAGAATCTAATTTAGGAATGAGACTTCGACAATTCCACTGTAGAACAGTGATCAAATCCCCGACCTCGTTTGGAAAATTATCCATCGAAGGAAATGATTGCTGCAAGGAGGGGCCACTTCAACGTCAATTGCTTCAAGAGGGTCTTCACAGAAGGAAGCATTGCCAGAACAATGCTTTTGAGAGGATCAGAAATATTGAGGTACTTGAGAATATCGTCCACAATTTTATCAAATGAGAACAACCCGGATGAAGAAGGGGCTTCTGTTCTTAAAAATGGGCCATCAGGGGTTTTTGATGTCCCCGGGAGAGATGGAAAGTTCTGGTTATAGTCAGTTCTGCGGAAACCAGGAGGAGTTGAAACTTCCTTTTTTCCATCACTCCTTGATTTGGGCAAGCTGATTTGGGGTTCCTTATCTGCAACTTTCCGCGAACGGATGCGTTTTCGTTTCCGTGCAGAACCTTCCGGAAAACTGAAAGAAACTCCCTCCTCAGCCAAGTCAGAGTCAGACTCGTCATCAGACAAAACAGCAAAGGGATTTTTGTCGTTGGTTGATGGTGTGGCTGTCTTTAGCATTGCTGCAAAAGATTGCCTGGAACGCTCCTTAAGAGAGCGTTCTAGTTTTTCCCCGCGTTGTTTGTACGCCGGGCACGATGAGAGACCATGAGGAGTTTCCTTACAGTACACGCATTTTGGTGCAGTGACTGTGCAAGCGCCATCCTCGTGCTTCTCCCCGCATTTGGAACAGCGTGCCTTGCTGCCACAGTGAGAGGCCCTATGTCCCAACTGTTTGCAGTTTTGGCAGTTCATGACCCGAGGAACAAACAAACGCACAGGTAGCCGAAGTTTTTCCAACTCGATGTAGTGAGGAAGGGCTGAACCAGAAAAGGTCACCCGAAACGAGTCTGTGGGGGTAAAGCTCTTTTTACCCTCGCTGAAAGATACTGAGTTCAGCTTCTGGACTTCCAGTATCTCAACCGTGGGAAGCAAGGGGTTCTTGAAACGGCCAACCGCTTGCTTCGCCAAGATCTCGGGGGGTCAGACTCGCTTCGGTGACCACACCTTCGATCTCCACATTACGAGCTGGGATGTACACTCTATACTCGAGTGTAAAGAGCTGGGAGGCAGCAATCTCGTTAGCTTGTTTCAGGTTAGAGACGACAACGCGAAGTTTATTGTACCTCACCTTCGAGATTTCGGTCACGGCCGAGAACCGCTTCGTCAGATCATTAGTAATTTGCATTACATTCAAAGGTTTCTTTTTGGGCTGAAAGTAAACAACCCATGGGCCAGTCGAGTCTTCTAAGTATGCTCGCGATCGGGGGCTTATCTGTCCCTGTCCATTACCAGACTGAGATGACGAAGCAGGGATGGCATCATCTGATTTCTGGGATGACAGACGTTTTCGACCCTTCTTGCTATCGCGTGGCAAAGTGGTGTCATCTTCCGACAAAACGTCCATTTCGTCTTCCGACAAAATGTCCATTTTGCCGTACTAGTGGGAGCGAAAAACGCTCTACCACTGCAACGATAATCAAAATTACTCGGACACAATACACGAAGAAAAAAAAATACTAACACAGAAACACAAACTTAAAATTCAATAGATGGGAGAAAGAAAGAAACAAGAACAAAAACTTATCTGATAATCCTATACTACTATCACCGAGCGTTTACACAGCAGCAGCGGAGCGACGCGCAGCTTTGATGATCTTCGATCCGCGTGTGCGGGCGGTCTTCGTTGATGTGTGCTTGTATGAAGCTCGGCACTCAGCTGAACACACGATGATGGATGAGCGGTTTGAATGTGGAGGCAGATGCTGACACTCGATGACGATGATCCGTGTGCACAGGTATGCGTGACCACGCACCGATCGCAAAAACAATTTTCGATGATGCCGAAAACACACTTTCTTCTCAGAAAAAAACTCACTTTTTGATAAATTTATCGGGAATTATGCCAGGAATCACTAAGCGAGAAAAACTGATTATTTACGTCAGATAATAGCGAGAAAACTTCCAAATTAACGGAGCGCGTAACAAGTCGACCGTACTTCTTGCTAGGACGCAGTGGTGTCAACTATTTTATCTATATACATTTATATTCATTATTTCATATTTAATGTTCTGACTAAATTTTCTTGCTGATTCTTTCTCCTTTACATATATTTTCATTATATGAATAAATACTGGGTTGGACGGGAGCATCAGGGTATTATTTGACCTGGAACTGGACGATGGAGTGGTATGATAACCGGAGTCTAGGAGGGAATAAACACTATCATTTTCTTTATCCTACCGATTCGATTGTGGTGGTGTTCCAGTTTCAGTGAGATTGACGCACCCTTCTTTACAAACCATCCTGTAGGAAGCTTAATAAGTATTGCGAATTGTGTTATTCGATTTGTTGGATCGTATCGTTGGAAGGAGATTCTTAAATTCCCGTGGATTTCGTGTAAGTGTCTCTGCTTACGAGTCCGCACCTCCGTTTTTGGCCCTTCATACAGCGATATTGTGAATTCAGATCGGTAGCTTTGAAGGGATGGACCTGTACATACATACATATTGTTATTATTATCGGTACAGTTGAAAACCGGAAAACCCCACACGCGAAAATCGATTTTACTCTTGTTCTGTACATTAAACATAGTATGGGACATAGTGCGGTGTATTCGCACAATGATGCCCTATAATGCACACTATGTCCGACGTTATGTTCGACATACAGAACAAGAGTAAAATCGAATGTCGCGTCGCGGTTTTCCAGTGTCAAACTTGACCTAAAATTGTTTATACTCTTTAGTATATCGTTACTACATCGTGGATTGCGTGCGCACTGCGGGTATGAAGCGGTAGCCTCTTAAACCGTTTACTTTACTCATCCCGTAATATAAACACGGGGAAGTACACTCCTTTTCATTCCACAAATATGCAAGAACAATTTAAGAAACTAAAGTTTTTTGACGTAGGACTATGTCTGTGATTAATATATGGAGGTACATTTTTTAAAAACCGAAAATGGAACATGTAACGAAATTATGAATTCAATAATTTATCACTAATCGATCAGACATATTTCTACGCATCGAAAACAATTGATTTTCAACAAGAAACTATTTAAAAGTAGTAAATGTCAAGCATTGTCCAAAAGCATCGACATAACTAACAAATCCACTAAAAGAAACAACAAGTCGAAGTGGCATTCGCCTCCGATCTTCAGGCGTGTGCGAATAGGGAGGATGCAATTACGTAACATTACTCATCGCTAAATTCAGAACCACCCCCCGCCAACGACCACACAAAATGCTGAATGATGAAACTCAATCAATCGGTTAAATTTGTTTGGATTTAAATTGGCTGTTTTCACATGGCATTATTGCCTGTTGTTGACATCCACACATGGTGAAATAAAAAGTTGGGTTGCCATAGGGAAAAACCGTTGGGGAGGAGGACAAGCCCGTTGTTTACGTTGTGTAGCGACATCTACTATTTGCAAGTGGGTACGTTCAACTAAGAGTATCTGTCAACTTGTCGGGTGGTTGGGAAAGTCAGAGTTGATAATAGAAGAGTTACGCAGACTGAAACCAAAATCTACCTATCGAACTGTCAAACCATCTACCTATCGAGCATAGTAGACAAACTGACTCTGTTGCGTGGGAAGTATTGTTATCTAAACTAGAGAGAACTTTTAAAACCCAGGTGAAGTCATCCGAGGTGTAAACAAAAACAAAAGTTGCAAAAATTAAAAAAAATGGCTACTGATCGACATTAGTGTTGCAAGCTTCACTCTACGTAACTCTTCTATTATCAACTCTGGGGCAAGAAAGTGTTTTCTAACACACGGACAATCAAATTAACTCACAGACTGAGTCAAATTAACTGAATCTCTTTTATTTTGCTTACAAATTTTACTCACTTTCGTAGAAAGTGCTAACGCTAATGGGGTTCTACGGTAAAGCATTATTATTATTTAGCTTTATTAAGGAGGCTTTCAGCCTTAGGCTGGTTCGCCTCCACTACGGTAAAGCATTTTTCTTTGTTTAATAATTGCTTTTCCCATACTCGCGAGCTCACCTTCGTAAAAAGAGGATTTACTCATAATTCGGCCAGCGGGTATGGGAATAGCAATCATTAAACAAAGAAAAATGCTATACCGTAGAACCCCGTTAGTTTTAATAGCTAAAATTGCATTAAGACGGCGCTCACTTTTTTATTCCCCTACACAGATACGTAGAGCCATAGGCACCTTTGTAGGGGTGAGCGCTGTTTAAATGCAATTTTAGCTATTCAAATTAACGGGATTCTACGGTATAATATACTTGTTTGAAGTGAACTAAATAAAAATCATTAGTAATGCCGTTCCGTGAATCGCCAAGACGGGATTTAATTTTCTATTTTAATTACATGAACTGGTTCAATTTCAAGTAATTTTGATAATAAATTTCTGATCTTATCCTTTTTGGCATTGAGCAATGTCCACTTAAACGATGTCTTGAGAAATGTATGCAGTTTTATGATCATTCGTATCAAAATACTTATTTTTGATGATTTTATTGCGCATTTTGTCAAAATAGCGAAAAAATCATACAAACTTCTGTGTACCATAAATTAAAAAGGAGCAAAAACGGGCAGCTCATTTTCTACTCACATGTTCTTCAATATTTACCAATTGCTACCCTGAAGAGCATTAGACCTGAAACAATAAGGCTTTTTTGATACACTATGTAGAAGATAACTGAAAATTTCACCAAAAAACATTATTTTGCACGTTTGATTCGATGTTGTCCCTTCTTGGCATGCCAAAATCAAAGTTGGAAATGCTCATGTCAGCTAATATACTATTTTTCGGAATAATGAAACTATGATACATTATAATGATAATTTGTATTTGTAACATGCAAGAAGAGGATGACAATTAGCGATTTTATGATCACAAGTACGATCAGGTTAGCCTTGAAATAGTAATTTTTGATAGAATAAGAAATATGTTTAATCTTATACACTATTTATTTATTTTCAGTATAATATTACTTTCTTTATCATTACATAATAAAATTATTGCCTACACTATGGCAACTGCTGAATGGCAAATTAATAAATCGGTGCCAACATTTCAAAGGGGCGTAATTGCTTTTGTTAACAATGGCTTTAGTCGTCGATTTGTCGCAAATAAAAGCTCCTTTGAAATGTAGGCACTGAAATAGTGTAGAAGATTTGTTTTCCAAAACTGCGATTTCAAGTCGAACCAGATAATTTTTGGATGCCAAGAATGGACAACATCGAATCTAATCTTCAAGTAAAATAGGCATTTCGCTAAGAATGTTCATAAAACTAACTTTCTCGAGACATCGGTTGAGTTAACATTCCCTGGGTATTTATCGGTATCTTGCTATTAGGGATCATCCATATATTATGTGACGCTCTAAGGGGGGAGGGAATGTGTAAGATTTTGTGACAAGCAATGCATTAGGTATAAGAAAAACGTGGGGTCAAATTTTCCTCAATTTTGCGTCACATAATTAAAGTATGGTCCATTTATCCATTTATTTTTGTAGGATTTACTTGGAGATAATTAATTGATACTCATGATAAAACAACGATCCAAAATTCTTATAAAATTTTCAAAATCTCCTTAAAAAATCCAGATTTAACCGATTTTATCATCTCACAAAATTATTATATTTTAAGTCAAGATTTTTTTTCAGTGAATTTTGAGCTAAAATATCTCAGACTTGATGATAAACATTGCATGATCTCCAAAACGCTGACTAAACTCTTATATTAAAAATGATTAGACCTAAAAACCAAATTCTCAAATCTTTAACTTTTAATCTTAAATTATTAAAACCATTTTCGATAAAATGATTTTTTTTAATAGCTACAAAACAAAGTCTATACGGGCGCGTTGTATATATGTTTACCTCGTGTTTACACTGATTGTTCTCAAAACAAAGCAAGCGCTCCTAGCAAATCCATTTTTAATTCTGCGTTCATTCGTAGAACGAAGAAAAACGTAGAAAAACCCATGGTGTGTGTTTCAATGCGTTAGGACGGAGTTGGAACTCGTAGAACGAATTTGGAATCAAGAAGCAGTGTTAGATTTCTCGCAACAATTTGTGACTCTTTATCAAATCCAACGACGGTACGGTAAATAAATTTGGAAGTCATATATAGTAGAATCACTCCAGTTTTGGGTTCATATCCATTCTAAAAAAGTGAGGTTAGATCAAAAACCCTTAATCGGTATAAAATCTAAAAAATCAGTATTCTGAGCAACTTTATCGGTATATCGATATCAAGCTTTGAAATAGGCATATCTGCCAACACTGGTCGGAAGACTAAAAGGATATGAAAGAAAAGCTAGATTACCATACCAAAAGAGTTTTTGAGGACATTCAGGACCCGCTTTGTAACCGTTTGAACCGACAAAATTTTGATCAGTTTATCAGTCTTAGGGTTATTTTTTTTTTCAATAATTATGTTGCTGTAGAGAAACGACGGAAAAATAAGAATGTGACCAAAGTATTGTTCAGTTTCAAGTTGACTTTCCCGTTATAATATGCCCAAGTGTATGTTACATACATCACTGTAACACAACTCGTAAAAGAATTAGTTTCGAAGGAAATTCCATTTAGAAAATCCACCAGAACAAAATATCTGCAGGCACGTTCCTGTATACTATCAGATACATAGGGTTACTAATATCGGCATATGCTTGTATTTTCGGCTTTTCACGAAACCCCTAAATTGAAGCAACTTGCCTATAATTCTTCTTTGCCAAAGATATTTAGCATTTAATTAAATTCAACTTGTGTTAAATATTAATAGCGTTATTCCTATGTATTTGTGATACGCTGAAAATAGGGGCATAGACAAAGAAACCCTATCCTACAAATACTAAGCACCAGCAATTACCGAGAAAACGGAATATGTATAGTTTTATATTTTTACTGTACAAATCTGCTTACACATACGCATAGGCCACCACATGTGACAATAATGCACCGTGCACAATACAAACCAGTGAAACGTGTCATCGATTGAAGTTTGCTACTTTTCCTCTCGTTTAAGGCATCAAAAACAGCCGAAGCTCTATTGAAGCCAGAATATAACTATGAAGATTTGGATATTCGCGATTTTCTAGCTCAAATGCAACATCAGCCATTCATTACGACGGCGAATGGATTCTTCGATATTGATTATGGTTTGCTCGGATCGGTACGTAAGGTCATGCATGCTAATTAGCCATAATTTAAACTGGTGCTTTGCATATACTATACCACGGAATCAATGTACAACGCATTGTGAATTCACGTCACATATCCATATCTCTGCATCGAATATCCGCACACCTGGAATTTTTAAATTTAGATGTTCTAAAGCATTGTATTTATTTTCAGACGCTAGCAACTACCGTCACTTATATAGTGATAATGCTTCAACTCGAGGAAAATTGAATTTGCCGCAAGCTAGACATACCTTTCATTACTCATCGACCGATAAACCATCGCGGCGACGACGGTGGATTTCCGTTGTATCGCTAAGTGTGTGCTAGAATGTGTCTCTCTTACATAAAACAAATATGCACAGCTGATCCGACTTGGTACTTGACCAGCCAGTAGAAACCACCCACCCAAACAACACCCCGTCGATGCGGGCTTGCTCCAGACACAATCAGTTGTTTACAAGCTTTCCCCTGCAATAAGCACGACACTGTTCAACAAACACAAAATGACACGGTTTTTTGAAAAGTTTACGTTATTCTGTGTGATAACTGTGATAACCGCACTGTCGCTTATAATCGTTACAAGTGTGCAGTTGGCTTACGAACCAGAAGTTGTGATAAATCGTGATAACGAAAAGATCTTGGATGCATTTAAAATAATACGCCAAAGATCAAGTTGGACTAATAGCAACTGTAGTGAAAAATGCATACACAATACAAGTGCAAAGCTCTACATTTTAGTGCAATCACCTAAGGTGAACAAGAAATTTCGTCAAGCAATAAGAGAAACATGGGCATACAGAAGCAGCCCTGACGTGCAAATAAAATTTGCATTAACAAAGTCACCGAGCCGGTTAAATGATCAGGAAAGTTTCATACACCGCCACCTTAAGCGATTCTATCATCATTGTGTTCCGGGAGACTATCTACTAATTACTAGCGATCTGTTCTTTATCAATACACCTCAAATTATAACGGCCATAAATCAACGATTGCCTCAACGACACACTACAATATGCGCAAAAGCAAACCACAACGTTGAGAACACGGCAAAATATCTAGGGCAGTGTGACGTTCAAATGCCAATCCTCTTTTCAAAAGACACGGTTTATGAACTATTAGATTCAAATCTTCGGAACTCTTCAGCGAGCAGTATTCGGTTTGGTGAACATTTATATCTCACTCCGAACGAAACAATGCGGATCATTAGCGGTACGATAGATGGCAGCAATTTGTTGTTCTTTTTCTCCGGTAGGCTAAGGAGTGCATCTGATATCAGCCTACTGTGGATGGCATCGAGAGATTACAGAGCCATAGAATCATGATTAGTGAATAAAGTAAGCAATGCACTCAGATTAGGTGAATTTCCTACGACTGATAACTTGAAGAAGCCGCTAATATTTATTACTTCGGAGAATCCCGTAAGTATAAGATCTGATATATGTAAATCCCACTACGATTCGAAACTTGAAATGAAGGTGTATTCTCATTTAAATACTGGAGTGGAATATCCGTTGTAAATGATTGTTTATTGTTTATAGTACTCATGATTGTCATAACGAATAAAATGAGAAAATAATAATAATAACAAAGAAACATTCAAAATGAGGACAGTCTCTTCTAATAAAAACAGTTATCACAGGGCTGGAAGCGGTTAGGAACTTAACGTTTAATAGTGTGTTGAACCTAAGTTACAAATTGTGCACGAAGTTTGGAGTTGGAGTTGCGGAGGTCAAGAACTGCTTTCAGGTTCCACAATAAATTCCAGTTTGCTGGCCGAGCGGAACGAACTACTGAAAATTGACTACCGTGGAAGATGGACAAGTTTTAAACGGAGCTACAAACAACCAGTACACTGCAGTGCTAAAGAATCAATTGCTCGCTTCTGAATCGCCACTAAAATCGAATTTCAAAAATGGTCATTCAACGAACGTTGCGGTATTTCAAAAAATTCTAAAAGAGTCTGGCCCAGTTCATGTTGATCCCCGTGGACCGTCTACGGCTGGCACTATTACGTATATGAAAACACTACGAAGCAGCTTGTTGCAGGTCCACTTGATTCCTTCGGTAAGATCTTTCCTTTTTATCTATTTATACTTCATATCCATTAGTGTTAAGGTACGTCATTATCAGCATTAGTTTACCAAAACGATCCCTGCTGCAAACCTTTCCCCACATCTAACATCCCAGTGATTTCTCGTGGAAGCGCAGAGGACTTCTCGGCTATCTTCACAGCGAGTATCAAATCAACACATTCTTTCCTATACCCTACTTGGCCTGCATTCGGACACGGCCGGCGCTGGTATAGAGATTGCTAAAGTTTGGTATTGTATCAGTGATGTGATTTGTTTTCATCGGAAAAATTTTCCGCTATGAAGTTTTTTTTTTCAATAAAACATTTCGCGTATACGTATACGTGACGTAGTGTGCGTATGATAAACGTCAGCAATCTTTATTGCTAAATATTAGATCTCCCGTTTTTACACATCGAGGATGAATGTTAGTCCCAAATATCATCTGTTGATTCTCTGTGTAATTGCAGCTGATCTGGCAATAACAGAGCAGCAACCGTGGGCGGTCAATCATGCTCATTAACGCAGGGCTGGAAGCGATTAGTGCCCAAGAAAATAATTACTTAGTGACAAAATAGTTTTAAAAAAGTAACTTCTGGTCAACCGGAAAGTGATCAAAATAGCTTAAAAGTGACTTACGGATAATAAAAAAATAAATATAGTTATGATGATTTTTATTTTGTTTCAAGGGATTTAAACTGCACATGCAGTTATCAAATTGATTTCCGATTTCCTCTTTAACACTCCGAACAAGATGCCTCCGGTAAAATGTGAAACGGTAAATTGGCAATGTTTGAAAAATCAGAGCTCAGTAATTTATTGATAGATTTTAAATCTATAGATACCGAATAAATCTTTAAAGTATGTTGTTTCAAATGGCGCCCATTTAAATTCGTCAATAAATTGCAGTGCTATGATTTTTCAAACATTGCAAGTTAGCCGTTACACATTTTACCGGACGCATCGTGTTCGGAGTGTTGATGTACACTAAAAAATATCACATATCAAATTATAAAAAATCCATGTAAATTTCATAAAGCTTTCCTGTGATCACATAACTGCAACTTCCACCACAGAATCACATGAAAATTATGAGGCCAATAAATCCTGATGAATGCGGCCGTCTATAGTGGAATACCTTTATACTAGCCGAGTATTAAAGGGTATACCGTTTAAAATCCGCACACACACAAATTGCTCTAAATTTTGATCTGTTGGGTAAAATTAATTAAAACTTTATGTAGACATAGTTTAATGTGCATTGTTTACACTCTGTGAGTTGATTTCCTCAGGTGCGCAAAAGTTTTCAAAATGGCGACGAAAGAAAAGCGCGTGCGCGAAAACGTTTTGCACGAGTACTTTGAGAATAAGGATCGGAAAAAAACGTTGGGAATCGCGAATTCCACGGTATCTAGTATAATAAAACAGTTCGAAGAACGTCTGACTGTTGATCGAAAGCGAGGATCCGGAAAAAAAGCCGTCAGGTCAACGAGAACGATCACAAACGCGTGGTTGGGGCCTTTAAACGGAAACCGAAAGCCTCAGTTCAAGATGTGGCTCAAAAGTCGCATGTGAGCAAGACTTTCGTGCATAATTCCAAAACTCGAGTTAGACTACGTACGTTTAAGGTTCAGAAGTCCCCAAACCGTGACGAGAAACAAAATACGGTCGCAAAAACCCGTGCCCGGAAGTTCTACGACCAGAAGTTTACGAAACCACACTGCTGCGTAATGGATGACGAGACATATGTGAAGGCGGACTTCAACCAGATTCCAGGAACCTGTATGTGACTGCCAAGGATAAGGGTTATGTTCCCGAGAACCTCCGGACACATAAGATGTCGAAGTTCACCAAGAAGTTCTTAATTTGGCAAGTGATTTGTACTTGCGGAAAGCGGAGTACACCTTTCGTTACCGCAAGCACCATGAATGGACAGGTGTATTTGGAAGAGTGTATCCAAAAGCGGTTTCTCCCTCTCACTCACCTGAAGGCTCACGACGGTCCGACGATCTTCTGACCGGATTTGGCATCATGTCACTACACGAAGGACGTGCTAGAGTGGCATAAGGCGAATGATGTCGTTTTCGTGCAGAAAGATCTGAACCCCCCAAACACTCCGGAACTGCGCCCAATAGAAAAATACTGGGTTATTATAAAGAAGCACCTTCTAACACGAACTAAAGTGGTGAAAAATGTAGAAGAAATGAAGAAAGCATGGGTTAATGTATGTATGTATGTAAAGGATACCACTCATTGTTGCAAGGCACAGCTATTAGACAGTGGATCATCCTCCATGTATGACTTGATCAAGTACGATACCTGGTTGTATTCAATTTACCATTGTAAGAAGGGCTAAAAACGGAGGGGTGGACCCGTAAGCAGATACACTTACGCGCAATCCGCGGGATCAGGAGAATCGCCTTCCAATGATAAAATCCTACAACCCGATGTAGAACAAGCCATCATACGAGGGAACGTCCCAATGAGTGGGGAGAAGAGCCCGCCGTCAATTCACGAAATGTTAATGACAGGGAGTTGGCAATTCCACTCTCCCCATCCAAATCGCTTCAATCCGGTGCCCTGGTGGTCCCATCCCTCCCCTTTGCATTTAATGTGTGTATATATATATATTTATATCGGCATTACCCGTTAGATTTTGTCAACACAATTTTGCCTTCTTAGCTTTTCAAAATCTTTAATAAATGCAAAACTTATCATCTGACCTATTCCGCGAGTCGTGCGAATCTCCACCAATGAGTCAACAAAAGTCACGAACTAGTGAGGTGACTCTCCGTGCAATCAAATGAAGAGTCACCTCACACGAGGCGACCACCGTCACCCTACTAGCGACAGAGAGCCATACTACTCGCAGAACAGGCCTGCAGGTGACGTTTAAAGCTCCACAATTTTACTGAAAATCTAAGAAAATTATTAAATAGAATTTAATAATATAACTGCAGAGCTCAAGCAGTTTAAATATACTGAGAACGTGTTGCCAAAATCGAACGGATACTTTATATGTTTATTAATTTATCTTACCTTGATGGACCAACTACTTACCTGTCCTTAATGGCCATAAGCTCCAATCGGTATTTCCCGGTAAATCCGATCATGATCCTTTACAACATTTGGCCGACACCAACGCGCATCATCGCAACCACTCAGCACTTTCTTCCTCTTCACTAAATTGAAGGGCTTCTAGGGAAACTATTTTCTTGCGGACCGCGTTGCGGTCGGACTTCACTGTTCTTCTCCTTTTTTTTCTCTTTTAACCCCTACTACGAGAAGATGAAACACCTATGTGGTACTATCGGTTGTCGCTGCATTAAAACCACTGCCACTCTCTTTCACCGTTTTCTTTTTGCTTCTCTTTCTACTCTCTTCGTCTCACAGAATTTCACCACCGCTTTACTCTGTATTCCTTTAGGGTGCTCACTCACACACTACTGTTTGCCGCTTTTTATTTTCCCCGCACTATCAGCTTCTTCTTTTCTTCCCCTTTCCTGCCTTCTCGCACTCGAAATTATCGCTACCGTTCGGCGTGGAATCCACAATTTCCACTCTTAAACGCACTCCCCTTGCGCTCCCCTCGCACACATATGCACACTGGGCCTCCCGCATAGACCCTTCGCCCCTTCAGCAGCAATCCTGCCAAAAGCAGTCTCAATCACGCTTTTTCTTTCTTCTTCTATCACCGCCACCGATTGAAACCGTCACGCAAATTATAGCGCATCACCTGCGGATGTTAACCGCCACCTTATCTTCGTATCACTCCACCAATCCGCCACCTAATCCGTATTACCGGACCAGCCTTCCGTCGAACACTTTCCTCGAACCAGCAACAGCCTGGACGCAGCAGCAAACAGCACACACGTCCGACTCAGTCGGTAGTCACTCACTACAATGATGAAGAAAGCATGGGTTAATATGCAAAAACTGCCGATTCTGAGGTCGTGCAGAACCTTAAGACTGGGGTTAAGGCCAAGGTTCACGCATTCGGATATAAAGGCGAAATAAATTAAATGAATGATGCCAAAACTAACTTTCATTGTTTCTTTTTACTCCCTGAAAATTTGGTAATAATCGGATAAAAACTTGAATTTCTAAAATGAATTTTGTGTGCGCGGATTTTAAACGGTCACCCTTTAGTAAAATACACTGAAGAAGTCTGCGCATTGTAGACAAAATACGCGTATCTGTCAATGATAAGCAATTAATCCTTCTCTCTTTTTTTTTTGTATGAGGCCGATGAAATGTATATAAAAATTCATATAAAAACGATGTAATCGCATAAATGTTATGTGAAGTTCAGATGAATTTCAAGGGGCAAGACAGCTTTTGATCATGAGTAAAATCCGAGCTAGTTTCAAGTAATTCTGAGCAACTCTGAGTAACTCACGTTGATCAACATCAAATATAGCAACTTGATTTTTGCATTATCGGTAGGCTGAAACCGATTGACATATTTTTCAAAAGTAATTTTATAAGCAACTGCAAATTGGCCCTGAAGTTCTTCCGGATGTGATACTTGTGGAGCTGTTGAGGAATTGTTGGATTGTATAATGCTGTCGGGGATATTGGTATTATAGAATGCATGCATGGATCAACGGATACCATCACCAACCGGGTGGATCTATTGGCAGAAAAATTTGTAGTTGATTTAATATTGTGGCTTGTGGTTCCGTTTGTTTCTGCTTGTTCAGAAGGAACAGAAACGTAATGATGTCATTAAGAAGGGCGACGATTGTCCTTACCTGCCAGCAAACGAATGTCTCCGGGTAAGCAAGGCCACGGTGCAATAAATCTATGAGCTATATTTGTTTTAGTATCGACGCACCCCTCGATCCACCCAGCGACAACATCGATAATGCATGATGCATGATAGTGGTTTACCACCCATTGTAGCACGGAAACTAAGTCCGACAGCAGTGGGCTCTCTTCTCTGTTTGTCTTGATCAAGCTTAATAACTTCTGATTGTTCTCAACATGTCGCTGTATGAAGGGCCAAAAACGGATTGGGTAGATCGATAGGCAAAGTCGCCTATACGCATCAACGCAACAATAAAGAATCTCCTTCCAGCAACTTGATCAACCAATTGGTCAAAAAGACAAGCCCCCAAACAGGAAGATGCCCCAATAAGTGGGGAGAAGGGGCTCTTCTAATTACTAAGGAAGCGGGCTGCCCTTTATCCACGAAATGTTATCAACAGGGAGTTGGCATTCCCACTCTCCCCGTCCAAATCGCTTCAATCGGGTGCCCTGTTGGACTGTCCCTTCCCTTTTTTTATGTATTTCAATGTATATACGAGTTGATTGTTATGATTATTGTCAATAATACTTACATTTCGATGAAGATCGTGATACTTATCATTACAGAAATCAATCTTGAATCGTAGACCATGTCGTTCAACAATACACTCGTTCCGAGACGGGGCTCTGTGATAAAGCCATCTCCTTCATCATGTTCGCTCGTCACCCGGAATGCATACAAATGAAAAAGAGATGCAACCAGGATTAGTTTTTTTGTTTTTTTTTTGCAATAGTCCTTGTTACACTTTTTTTTTTCTTATCCTTTTTCCTTCCAGTGTTTATAACTTCCTTATCCTTGATCTTCTTCCTCTGTCGATACACCATCTGAAATTTCGCTATCCTCATTCCTATAAATTTCTACCACTTTCTTTTTTAATTTTTCTTTGTCCTTAGCTAGTTCTTCTATATCAAGTTCTTCATATCTATCAAAGTCCTGATTTAATGATTTCCTCCAAGTAAGGCTCGGTCTACCCTCTTTTTTCTTGTTGAATTTCAATCTATGCAGTGCATGATTCATCTCTCTTCTTCTGATATGCCCAAAATAACTTATTCTGCCTACCCTAACTCGTCTATTTCTTGTTTTTCCTGCTAAAATTTTTCTTGCATTAAATTTCATATTACTTGGTTTTTTACAGCTATTAAAAATATTCCTTAGAATATTTTTTTTCCCAGTTTGCTAGTGCCACCCGCTACCTTAGTTCCATATAATAACGCTGGCGCCAAAACTGTATTATATATAAGCTTTCCTAATTCCCAGCTCGGATGAAATCTTGTACAAAAATTACTACTAATCTTGAAGTTTTCAAAGAATTATAGATCTATGCCTATTCGATAATTTCCTGTTTAGGGTTGCTGTCAGACAAACTCCTAAATACTTAATATATTCACTAATTTTAAAAGCAGTTCCATTATGTATTAATTCGTTTGGCTGTACTGCTGTGTCATTTGGGTATCTAACTAAAATTTGACTTTTCTCCCTATTGATTTTAAGACCTACTTTGGATAGCTCCTCTTCTAGGACTTTAAGAATATTCTCTAACTCATTTATACTTCTTGCTATTATTAATATGTCATCGGCAAATGCTAAAATTATCGGCAGTTTTAAGCAATCTATATCTATCAATTCTAATTCAGGAATATCTCTTGTCATGTTTTTAAGAACATCTTGTATTAAATAATTCAAAAGTTGAGGTGACAGGGGACATCCTTGTTTAATTCCCTTACCTCTTTTGAACTCTTTAGAAAATTGGTTTTGCCATAAAACTCTAGTGAGTTCATCCTTAACACATAATAACACCATATCAACTAATCTAGATGGAACATTTAAATTAAGTAAAACTTCTCTTAAACTCTTCACATTTACTGTATCAAATGCCTTACTGATTTCCAACGCTAAAACAATTAGATCTTTTCCTGCATTCTAATATTCTTTCATGAATAATATGATGAATATATGATCATCTGAATGAATATATGATCATCTGTTGATCAACTTCTTGTAAATGCTGCTTGATGGAACTCTGGATCTCCTGTGAATTTTCGAAGCTGGTTACCTATCCATTTAGCATATACTTTATAAGCCACATTACAAAGAGATATTCTACGAAAATGATCGGCTGAAGCTGAAGCTCCTGTCTTTTTTTGAGTGGGAATTTCTCATTGTCGATTTGTTCCAGTCTTTGGGCATTATGTTTTCTACATATACCAACTTCATAATTTCAACTAGCTCTTCTATCGTGCTCTGATCTGCATTTTTAAGATATTCTAAATAAACTCGGTCTGGCCCTGGCGTTTTTTCCATTAGAAGAAGTATTGATTATAAATCTAATTTCATCTAAGGTAGGAGGGTTTGGTAACAGAACGTAATCGTGTTCAATACAAAAATCTATTTCTGGCCCTTGCCAATCCTTCAAAATATTATCCCATACTCGTGTACTAATTTTTGACGCTTTGTTGTTCTTCTGTTTTCTGAAGTTTTTTAGATAACTGTATGTTTTTCTTATTCGCATTCCTACGTCAAAATCGTTTAATTGTCTAAAGAATAACATAATTTCTTTTTCCTTATGGTCTTTTATAGCTTGAGCTAACTCTTGTTTGCGATTACATAATTTGTATTTATAGTTCTGCATGTCAGGGTGTTTCTTGGGATCCACCCAGCGACAACATCGAACGCCTAAATTCAACGCTGGATTCCGGTCACCATCCGTAGAGAAGAACGAGTAAGCAAATGAGAGTATACGAGTGCGTACATAAGAAGGAACACAAAATAAAAAGCAAGTTGTTCTTTTTCGAAGTAAAGAAAGCGGTATTTTTCCATGCAAATGATTTGTTTTCAATACAGTCCGTTAATTCCGAAAACATTTGGACCTTCGGAGAACCGGAATTTGGGCTATGGTGAAATTAATCAGCAAAATAAGTGCTTTGATTGCACGGATGAAAGCAGAGCTTTCGGTCGTGAAAGACCGCCATCATCGGAATCCATCACGGAGCGAGGTTATTGATCGAACCAGCTCAAGCAACTAGTGGATAGTTTCCGTGCTACTCAGGATGCAATCGAAAAACAGTTGGAGAATCCGACGGTAATTGCTTCAGTGTTCGGCATGTGGGAGAATTTTTTTGGAGCCTACTACGAGGATTTGGTCGAGGAAGTCGAAACGACGGAGAGATCCCGAAAAAAAATAACAACAAAAATTCATTAAAAAACAATGTAACAATAAGACGAAAATTATTGTCTTAACAATGATTTATATTGTTACGTCTACAATAAATTTACCTTGAAACCTCTTTACCTTTATGTTGTACTAAACAGTAAATTTCATGGTAAATGGAAAATTTACAATAAAAAGGGGGGTTGTTAAGTATCTTAACAATGAAATTTTCGAGATTTCCCCATATAATTTTTTTTCAATAACAGTATATATTATTGTTATTTTACTGTTGGTTGGCGAATTTATTATTTAAAAAAAATAACAGTGTACTTTAGAGTGTATGTGTTGGCTAGACAGATCTACTTTATCGACTTAAAAAAAATCGAAAAAATAAAACATCGCCCCGGGAAGGCGGTAGTATGTCTGTTACGGGTGAGTCCTTTTTTTAGTGGTTTTGGATTGAGATTCGATCCGGAACTTGTGAGAAATGCAGGCCAACTCCCCTGCACTCGATCTCCCTACACGGTAACCAGCGTAAACACATTAATGAGTAAAAAAATACACATTTTTTATGTTTCTATGCAGCTGTCAAAAAATGTGTAAATTAGGAGATCTTAAAATGTGTGAAAAAATACACATTTTAAGAATGTAGTACCAGTCATAAAATGTGTATTTTTATACTCATTCATGGGTAAAAAAAAAACTTCAAAACTTGCTGCATTGCTTCGTTGATGCACGCCATTTGCCTAAGCGAAAAAATTTCAGCAATTTTAGGCAAAGGATGAGGAACTACTGTCCAAACTTTAAAGAGCAACGATGTACAAGCTAAAGGGTAAGTGGTTTATATTATTTTCATAGCTAATCAGGGCTTAGCTATGAAAATCATTTTTAAATTTTTCATAGTTCGCTGTCTGGCTGTGATTTTTATAATGAAATAGTATTGAATTTGAGCAATATTTAATCATTGGCACAAATAAGAAAACTCCATTCGTCCCCATCATATTAAAATTCTATAAATGATTACTTTTTACACATTTTGCATTTTGAAAAATGTGTAAAAAATACACTTCTATTGACGTTTGATGGGTTTACACATAAATGTGTAAACGCAGTTTACACATTTTATGAGTAGACCCCTTTTTTCACGAAATGTGTGAATTTTTACACATTAATGTGTTTACGCTGGTTACCGTGTAGGTCACGCCTCCTTGTTGGTTGAGCGTCGTTGATAAGTTAATACATTCGACTGGAGAGAATCGCCCATGAAATATGCTTCCACCTGAGAATTCCTTCCTGATATTTTTAAGTGGTGGATTTTTTATTATTATTGTATGATTATTGACTGCACGGAAAAGGTCTGCATTAAGCGGGATTTTGATGAGGCAGGTGAGTTTAATTCAACTCAAACCGATCTAGTCGTAGGCGTTCAATTGACTTGGCAACGAATAGAGCAAGTCCGATATTGGTCAGCGTCTGCATGCTTCAATTAGATTTATTTTTATTGTTCGTGACGTAACCCACAATGAAAACACATTAATATTTAATGTAACAACAATTTTTATTGTAATAGAGTTGTTCATTATTGTTCATGATCGAATCATGTTAACAATAAAATAAATGAAAAATGCGATAAAAATCATTGTAAAGACATTTTATTATGTAGGGGAATTTACGTATTCTCGTCAATCTAAGCAGCGTCCGAACTTCTATTAGCAATTTCTCAGCGTCACACACATACATGACAGGTTTGTTTGTTGACATTTATCTGCTGCTTGCTGTTCTACCAATTCCAATCGACAGAATTGATCAAACGGGTTGAACATGTTTTTACAACGCTCCAAACTTCTCAGGTGAGAGTGACTATTGTCGGCAGTCTCTTTTTCTTCGGCACCCTTTCCATTTGAACTGCGTGTTAACCAGCTGTTCTATTATCGGCAACTCGAAATCAGCCGTATTTTGTAGTATGTATATGTCATTTAAAGAAAAATATGGTATAACAGGAATTCACAGTCGTAAAAATGTAATCAGATTGAAGCTGAAAAGGTAAGGAATCGGCTTAATACATTCAGCGAAGAGTTTTGATGGGAAAATAAGGTGAAATAAACGTTTCAATTTCGGTTGCCGAAAACAGTCAATGGGTGCCGAAGCCATAATTTACCCTACCTTCATTGTACATCTAGGTAGCACTTTTGCCGTTTTCGGAAGGGTACAACATTATAACAATCATTTTTATTGTCGACAATAAATATTAATGTTAGAGTATTGTTTCCATTGAAAATTCCACTGCAATTTTTTTTTTCGGGATAACATCGAAGGCACCAACGAGGAACTCGTAGCAGTGGCGAAAGGATTGAAGGTTAATAAAGCTACCGGTATGGATGGAATCCCCAACGTAGCGTTGAAAGTGGTGATCCAGGCGCCCCGAACATGTTCAGGATGGTGCTGCAGAAATGCCTGGACGAGGGTCACTTTCCTGACAGGTGGAAGATACAGAAGCTAGTGTTACTGCCGAAACCAGGAAAACCACCGCGGGATCCAGCATCGTATAGGCCTATATGCCTGCTGGATACACTCGGAAAACTATTGGAGAGGATCATCCTAAACAGGATGACGAAATACACGGAGAGTGAGCACGGATTGTCACAGAGGCAGTTCGGATTCCGGAAGGGGAGATCGACGGTGGATGCAATTCGGACAGTGGTCGAGAGAGCCAAGAAGGCGTCCAAATAGAAGCGGAGAGGAGATCGATATTACGCCGTGATAACGATCGACGTCAAAAGTGCGTTCAACAGCGCCAGCTGGGAGGCCATCGCCGAAGCGCTGCATAGAATGAGAGTCCCTGATTACCTGTGCAGGATCCTGAAGAATTATTTCCAGAACCGGGTTCTGGTCTACGAGACTGACATTGGACAGAAAACGATTAGGATCACAGCGGGTGTTTCACAAGGCTCCATCCTTGGTCCAACGTTCTGGAACGGGATGTACAACGGCATGCTAACGCTGAAGCTGCCCAAAGGCTTTGCGGATGACGGCGTCTTGACGGTAACAGGCAAGACGCTGGAAGAGGTGGAAGTGTTGTCAACCCAGGCGATCGACATGATTGGTAACTGGATGCAAGGAGCGAAGCTGCAGATAGCCCACCACAAAACGGAAGTGTTATTGATCAGTAACTATAAAGCGGTACAGCGGGCAGAAATCACCGTCGTGGAGCACGCCATAGCCTCGAAGCGTGTGTTAAAATACCTGGGAGTGATGATCGATGACCGGCTAAACTTCAACAGCCACGTCGAATATGCTTGTGAGAAGGCTTCGAAGGCCATCAACGCGATAGCTAGAATCATGCCAAACAACGCTGGTCCCAGCAAGAGGTATCTTCTGGCCAGTGTGTCGTCGTCGATACTGAGGTACGGAGCTCCAGCTTGGGTTCCAGCTCTGAAAACGAAGCAGAACCAAAGAAAACTGAGCAGTACGTTCCGACTCATGGCCATGCGAGTCGTGAGTGCGTACAGAACCATCTCGTTGGAAGCAGTATGCGTTATCGCTGGAATGATCCCTATCGGCATCACCCTGGCGGAGGACACCGAGTGCTACAGGTGGAGAGAAGCCGGAAGAGTACGGAAAGTTGTAAAAGCGGAATCGTTGGCTATGTGGCAACAGGAGTGGAACACAGCGGAGAACGCTAGATGGACACATTGACTAATAGCGATTCTTTCGACCTGGGTGAACAGAAAACACGGAGAAGTCAACTTCCACCTATGCAAGTAACCCTAATAAAAATAACCATAAAAAAGAGCTTAACGACGTGTTCGGGGTATCATCCAACCCATTTGTGGGATAGTTTACCCATCCGGGATACAGTTCGTTTATGGTATTTGTTTATTAGGGAACTCTTAAAGCAGCCATGGCCTGACAAGAACTGTGTCCGGTGGAGGTTTACTTCCCCGTGGCGCCTGTTGACCCAGTTTGATACGGAAGGTATCAAGCGGTAGGTCCACCTCCCCTTTGTGGAGTTTTCCCACCCCGACTGCCATCTCGCAATCATCGAGCATAACCCCCAAGAGTTTCAGAGAGCGCACAGACCTTATTGTGCTCTCGCCGACTGTCAACGTCGCATGCTGCACCGACATGCGATTGTTGACTACGACCACTTCCGTCTTGTGATGGGCAAGCTCCAGTTTCCTGAATCTCATCCATTCCTGCACAAGCTTGACGGAGTGAGCCGCTGTCAGCTCTACCTCCTTGAGGGATTCCCCGTAGACAATTACAATTTTCACGCCTACTGGAAACCTTATCCTCAACACTCCATTGTACATGACGTTCCATAACTCCTGCGGTGACTCTAACGCATTTTTCGCCATCTTCTGTGTCGTACTTCAACACACGATTCTGGAAGTAGCTTTCCAGAATCTTGTATAGCCCTCCGGGAATTAGGAGCTGGTGTAGCGAGCGGGCTATCGCCCCCCAGCACGCGCTGTTGAACGCGTTCTTCACGTCTAGGGTTACCACCGCGCAGTACCGAATGCCCCTTCGCTTCCGGTGGACCACCTCTGCCGTCTGGATGACGTCGCGGATGGCTTCCACCGTGGATCTGCTTTTATGGAACCCGTACTGGCTGCTTGACCTACACCTTCAGTGTAAGCCGAAAACCTGTTGAGGATGACCCTCTCAAGCAGTTTATCAGTGGTGTCCAGCAAACAAATGGGCCTGTATGCTGACGGGTCCCCAGGGGGTTATCCTGGCTTCGGGAGCAGCACCTGCCGCTTCCACGCATCTGGGAAGATGCCTACGTCCAGACAGGTCTGAAAAACAGAACGAAACATGTCTGGATTTTCCGCAACGGCAGCGACAATCGGGATCCTATCTGGGCCCGGGGCCTTACCCACCACCAGCGACTTGGCAATATCGTTCAGTTCTCTGTTTGTCACTCTAGACCGAGCTCTAGACACTTCTTCCTGATCCGCGACTGGGATCCGCGGCCAGAAGTCTACGTCCCTACACGGAAACAAGAACCCAACGATCGACGCCAGCATCGCCGGCGATCTCTCCGGGGGTGCCGCCACCCCACGGGTCTTGGCCATGACCACTTTGTAGGCATCCCCTCATGGGTTCGTGTTGGCGCTTTGGCATAAGCTGTCAAAGCACGCACGCTTGCGTCTGGCGATCTCTTTGTTGAGGGCCGCCTTAGCCGCTCGAAGAGCGACGTGGCGTTCCTTTCGAGATTCGGTCGTACGAACTCGTTGCATCCTCCTTCTCGCATGGAGCCAAGACGCCCTGATGATAGCAATCGACTCGCTCCACCATCACACCGGTCTATAGCCATGCCTGGGATAGGCTCTCCTAGGCATGGTTGTATCGCACGCCCTTATCAGCGATGCTATAGTTCTCCCAACTAACAATTTTAGCTGCAGCTCAGCTTATACAGGCAAAAATTAGCTGCATAAGGCAAATTTTGGCAGTTTAAGCTAATCTGCAGCTAAAATTGTTTGTTGGGCTTCCTCCGCCAGATCCGGGGTTATTCGCTCCCGCCTTAGTGCTTCGCCGAAGACCTCTTCATCAAAGAACGACGTCCGCCAGCCTCGAGCGCAGGAAGGATTCCCTCCTGCCACTCGCCTCTCACCTAGCCCCACACTGTAGCGAATCGCCTGATGGTCACTATAAGTGTAACCCTCATCGACCCTTCAGTGTAGGTTGCCCTCCAAATACGTCCTGCAGTACGTCACATCAATGACGGATTCTGCACCATTCCTTCTGTAGGTACTGATCGAGCCGGTGTTGGCTAGTACAACGTCCAGTTTGGCCATTGCCTCCAGTAGGATGCATCCTCTCTGGTTGGTGTGGTGGCTGCCCCACTCCACCGCCCATGCGTTAAAGTCGCCCGCAATGACCACCGGTCTTAGGCCGACAAGTACCGCAGTGAGTCTGTCCACCATCTGCGAGAACTGCTAGATAGACCACCTGGGCGAAGCATAACAGCTACTTAGATAGACTCCATTAACCCTGGCGATCACGAATCCCTCGCTGGAGTTGGACGAGACTACTTCCTGAACGGGGAAGCTCCCCATCGTGCATATCGTCGCCGTCCCCAACGCGTCCGTGACCCAATTCCCGTTGCCGGATGGGACACGGTACGGGTAGAAGATGATTGCGACATCCACTCCCTATTCCACTGCCGATTGCCACAACAGTTGTTGGGCAGCCGAGCAATGGTTCAGGTTCAACTGCGCTACCTCGAACATGGCTGAGCATTGCTCTTGGCCCCCGGGCCCCCGTGCCATGTGGTTGGTAGGGGATTTCCCCTTCTCCGCGCATATAGTGCACCTCGGCGGCTTTTGGCAACCTTGCGCCTTATGGCCCTCCGAGCCGCACCATCTGCACAACTTGCTTCTATCGGTGTTCTTACAGTCCCGAGCCACATAGCCCTGACCTCAGGTGCTTCGGTCAGGCCA
The DNA here is from genome assembly GCF_037179485.1 of Ochlerotatus camptorhynchus. NCBI lineage: Eukaryota > Metazoa > Arthropoda > Insecta > Diptera > Culicidae > Ochlerotatus > Ochlerotatus camptorhynchus. The sequence continues at coordinate 154,431 of NW_027040674.1, forward strand.
TAATCGGTCGGGGGATGCTCACTGGGTAAACCGACCAGCCCACTCGTACCCTCCCTGTGGCTGCCGCCTTCCTGGCATCAGCTGCCGGGAGCTTGACACCTGGGTGGAGAACAGTCCCTTCCTCAAGGTAACCGCTGTTGGCAGTACCTCGATTTGGCACTGCTCCCTGAGCGCCTTGACTAGTTCGGTCGCCTCTGTCACTTCATCCAAGTCCTTAACCTGGATGGTGATCGTCGAGCCTAGCGTTCTTACCTGTACCCCATTTCCAACGACCTCGTTTGCCAGTTTCTAGTAAGTCGGTCCCTGGTCTTTAGCGTCACGCTTTAGCACCAGGAGCATCCCGCCAGTACGAGTGCACCTGATGCTCCTCACGTTATTACCCATCTCCACAAGACGCTCGTCAGCTCTCATCTTCCTCAAGACTTCCGCGTACTTCGACGCTTCCGTCTTGATGACCCCTCGCCCATCGTCCTGTGTTTGTTCCGGGCAGTGCTGCTCTTAGGGGCAGTTTTTTCCGGAGGTTTCGGGGGTTTCGGAGGAGCGCCCTTGTTGCCACCCTGCTTAGAACCACTTTTCTCAATCGCTTTATTACCTATTGTAGGCCACTTCTGCGGCTCGTCCACTGCTGCCTTGGAATGCTCAACCACAGCCACACACTCTACTTGGGCTGAGACTCTTAGGGCGTACCGCACCCTTTACTGGCGAGGACCGGTCGCGCTTCTGCCCTTGTGTCACGGCAAAGTGGAGGGCCTCGCTGGCCATCGTACTGTTGCCTGCGAAGTCTGGGCCCATCCATGGGTTGTTCCTCTGACCAGAGTTGAAAAAATCATGAAAAAATCACCAGCATTCACTATGAAATGAATTTTTCATCCATTGTGAACTTTGATTTTTTTTTTTTTTTTTTCTTTATTTTTGTGATTTTTAGCCGTAGGTGATTTTTTCAGCCCTGCCTCTGACTGTCCGCCGGTCTCATCGGTTAGCTCTGCGTCCGGCAGAGGTTTCGGCCGCTTGGTGTCCTTGTTCAAGTTCTTGTTCGAGTCACTGGGTGGGAGAGATCTCGTAAGACCACCCTTCGCGAATGGGTTGGCGACTTGTTCTCTGGGGGTTTGGGTTTTGGAGCTTTTTTGATGATTATCCATCTATTGGGTCTCACTTAGACCGCTATCCTAACCGTGCAACTGGAATAGTCGCTGTTTGATCATGGGTGCCTATGCAAGCAGTGAGGTCCATGGCGAGGGTTGACATAGGGCTTCATGGGGCGTTATGTTCAGAGCCGGATCGCGTAAGACGGGAATAACTCAACCACCTGATGGTACTAAGAGGATGAAATACCTTGGCCGCCAGCCCGTAGCGTAGTTTGTGTGAAGTATCCACTCGGTTTCCTACATACGGCCAGTGTGTAAGGTAACGTACTTGCGATCTTACTGACAACTCCACACCCTAAGAAGCAACCGTGGGCGGTCCACTTCTCCTCAAACCGTCGTTAAGAGCGGACCACACGAACCAAGCCATATAGTGCGTCAAGTGTAGTGAAGCGAATTTTACAAACCGCGTGCGTTGGGATTGATAAAAAATTTCTTTATTTTCCTTTTAATTCGATAAATTAACAGTTTTTTTCTTAGTGTAAATACTTGTAATATCAAATAAAGTGATATTCTTTAAGTGATCGTTAGTTTTTAAGGTGTAAATAGTAAAAAAAGAGAAAAAGTAGGTAATCTTTGAAGTTAGGTTAGGTTAAGTTTTCATGCTTGGGTAAAACCAAGTATGGAAGACACACGGGAAGAAGGTCCCAACTTACCACCAGACAAAGGTAAGGAATGGCTGGAGATATCGTTACCCCTATCTGACAATGACCTCTTTGAGGGATTTCCGGAAGACGAAATGGAAACAAACACAGACGAACAAAGAACAAGGAAAAGACGAGACAAATATACAGAAAACAAAGACAAAAACAAACAACTCAAAAAAACAAAACAATCACAACAACAATCAGAATCAAATTCACAAAAACAAACACTAACTTTTACCACTACAGTCAACTCACAAACACCAACCACAAGCAAAAATAATACGACCACAAAACCAACAGAAAAAAACAACAAAAATCAACCAGAACAACATAACTGGGTTAAAAACGACCAACACAATGTAGTATTCATTGAACCAATCTCGATTAGAGAAGGTGAAAACTTGCTAGAACGCATGGAAGTGGGTAAATTTTTACATGAAATGAAACTTGACCAATTCACAGAACTCAAACGAGCAGGACAATACAGATATAAACTTACATACAAAAAACCAAAAGACACAGAAAAAATCCTTAATTCAACACAAACATTAAAAAACAATAATTACAAAGCTTTCATTCCAAAAATGTTACTTGAAACTACGGGAATCATTAAAAACATACCTACGACAATCACAGAGCGAGAAATCTATCAAAATGCAGTAAGTGAAAAAAAGATAATCAGAGTAGAAAGAATAAAACGACGGAAAGATCCGAAAGACACACGATCGAGACTAATCGATACAAGATCTGTGAAAATAACCGTTGACGGTTCACAACTACCAAGAACAATTCAAATATACGGAGTTTATGCGAAACCAGAAATTTACATTTATCCTGTCAGAATTTGCACAAAATGTTGGAGGTTAGGTCATAAAAATGTAGCATGTAAGAGTAAGACGACATGCATTAAATGTGGAAAATACGAGACAGAAGATCACACAGAATGTCAGAAAACGAACAGACGAAAATGTAGGAACTGTGGAGGAGATCATTTACCGACTAGTAAGGATTGCCCAGAACGCATAAGAATGGAACATGTAAATGTTGCAATGACAGTGAACAAAATGACATATCAAGAAGCAGAACAACTATATCCAAAGCCTGAAATTAGCACTAGGAACAGCTATGCTCTTCTGGAGTCTACCGTTGATTTCCCTGAAATGGAACAACCAAGTACGACAAACAGAGAGTTCAGACAAGTTTTTTTTTTTTTTTTTTTTTTTTTCCTTTATTTACAAGGCTTTCAGCCATTGGCTGGTTCGCCTTGGGCGGTTCAGACAAGTAAATAACTCGAACAAGACGAAAATTGACTACAAACAAATTGTGCAAAATCTAACACAAAATAACACACCAAATCAAACAAACAATTATAAACCGGAAATTTAAAAAAATACTTACCCAACAGTAGAAATAATCCCAGAACAGGTCAGAACTATTAATTACAACTCACATAAAGTCAAAGAAGCTGAAAAACTACAAACCACACAAAAACAAAACCTTACAATACTACTACAAAACATCTTTTCCAAAATCACGGATAAAAAAATCGACAACAAGACAGAATCAGATTTACTTTTGATCGAGATTGGTTCAATGATACAAAACTTATTAAGTCTAACAAAACAACAACATAAAACATAATAAATCTTACTTTGAAGTCATGGATCAATCCTACTTAGGAGACTTAAATATATCCCAATTAAACATTCACAGTTTAAGACCTCTTCATAAAAGAGAAACAATTAAAACATACCTTAAAAACAAAAATATTCACATATTTCTACTTCAAGAAACTTGGCTTAAGCCAGACGAAAAATATAAATTTCTTAACTACAACTTCGTAAAAAGCTGTAGAATAGATGGTTACGGGGGTACAGGAATATTAATTCACCCCACACTCATATTTGAAGAAATTACATTCCCAAATATTGACTTAGAACTAACAGCAGTAAAAATAAAAAATCTGAAACAACCTATAATATTCATATCCATTTACATTCCACCAGACTCTACATTATCAGAAATTAAAAATCATCTAGAAAACCTTTTTAACTATATGGATAAAAGTTCAACCCCAATCCTCTTAGGGGGGGACTTCAATGCCCACAACCCAATTTGGGATAATCAAACTGACAAAACAGATAGAAGAGGAGAGTTCATTAGTGAGCTACTAGAACTCAGTAATATAATATTCCTAAATACAGGAGTTTCAACCCGATGGGAAGACTTGAATCAAAGACCTTCAGCAGTAGATCTAACATTTACATCAGCAGAATTAGGAACGAAAATCAGTTGGGAAACCAGTACAGAAGACTTTGGATCAGATCACAAATTAATCGAATGTGTAATAAACGCATTCAATAAATTTGATAATAATATTCCAAAAACATTAATTAACAAAGGAAAAGCAATTCATAATATAAATCAAATTAATCCTAAATCTCTTAAAAATATAAATGATTTAAATAATGAAATTAACGAAGCATTAAAACAAGCTACCTACACAATATACCCAAATAGCAAGAAAAAAATTAAACCTTACTGGAATGAAAACATCAAAAAACTTTACGAAACAAAAAATAAAAAACATATTAAATTCAGACAAAATCTAACCCTAGAAAACAAACATGAATTTAAAAAGGCAGAAAGAAATTTTAAAGTGGCACTAAAGAAAGAAGTAATGCAATACAGAAGCAATATGTTACAGGAAATCAATGAAAATACGACTATCGATAAAATGTGGAAAATAGTAAGATGTGTCAGTGGTAGCTACAAAAATAAAGATAATATAGAACTATTAAATAATAAAACTCTAGCAAATAAATTTCTAGAATTAAACTTCAAGCAAGAAAGTAACACAAATTTACAATTCTACAATTACAACGTAGAACAAGAAAAATATGTACAACCATTAAACATTGAAAATATGATTAAAACAATAAAAGAGAAAAAAGATACGTCTGCTGCTGGACAAAATAAATTGTCATATTATTTCTTAAAACAAATAAAATCTGATCTATTAATACGCATACTTGAGCTCACAAATGAAGTTTGGATGACCCAAAAAATACCAGATGAATGGCTAATCATAAAAATAATACCTATCCTAAAACCGGGCAAAGACAAAACATTAGAAACATCTTATAGACCAATAGCACTTATCAATATAAATTTAAAAATAATAAACTGTGAAGTTAAAAAAAGAATTAACTCTTTCATAGATGAAAACGAACTAATACCCAAACTTTCATTTGGTTTTAGAGAAGGCTATTCGGCAATAAATTGTATTAATTATATTAACTCCGTAATAACAGAAGCAAAACGCTCTAAACAAGTCATAGCTACAATTTTTTTAGATCTCACAAAAGCTTTTGATTCGGTAGACATAAACATATTATTAAAACAACTAGATAATCTTAAAATACCAAGAAAAATAGTTGCTTGGTTGGGAACATATTTAAAAAACAGAACAATCACAATCGAAACCACACAGGGAGAATTAATTAAAAATACTAATAAAGGACTGCCTCAAGGATGTCCCCTATCACCAATTTTATTTAATTTATATACCAGGGACCTTCATGAAATAACGAACGATAAAATAATTTTTGTACAATTTGCAGACGACTTCTCAATAACAATACTAGGAGAATCACGTGAAGAAGTAGAAATAACAGCAAATATAATACTAAACCAACTTAAAGACCAATTGAAGTCACTAAAAATAGACGTCAATCCTGATAAATCAGGGGTTATATTATTTAACTCAAAGAAAAATGATAATATTAAAATAAAAATCAACGAAAAACAAATAGAACAAAAAGAACAACAAAAATACCTAGGTTACATAATCTATAATAAAATGTCACATAAAATGCACATAAACTATCTAAACAATAAAATTAAAAAACGATTAAATATTATGAAAATGATCTGCAAAAAGCAGGATGGAGCACATCCCAAAACAGCACTAAAAATAAACAAAGCAATAATAAGAGCGCAAATAGACTATGGAATAACAATATATGGGGGAGCAGCAAAGACAAACTTAACGAAAATAAACTCAACATTCAATGCCTCACTTAGAACATGTTTACGTCTTCTAAAATCAACACCGATAAATGTATTGTACGCGGAATCAGGGGAAATCCCGATTCAATGTAGGGCAAAATGGCTTGCAAAGAAAGAAGCAATAAAAACATTTACATATAACAAACCGTTAGTTAACATAACTCAGAAATTCCTAGAAATAGATAAACTTCCTAAGCACTACACTTTTTTGGAACACACGATATTTGAAAATAATTACCTAATCATTTTAACACACAACTCAACACAAACAACAAACAATATAAAAAAAATATATAAATGAACATTAAAACAAACATACCAGGTCTTAAAATTAACGATATGAATAATGATACAATAAAAACCATTTTCATAAACTTTTTAAATGAAACATATGATAATTTTTATAAAATATATACCGATGGATCGAAAACAAAAGAATCATGTGGAATAGGAATATGGATCGAGAATAATAACGAAAAAATTAAGTGCAAAGTCAGTAAGGAACTATCGATTATGAATGTAGAATTAATGGCTATAGACATGGCTTTGGACATCACAAACACAAAAATCGAAAACCAATTTGTCATATGCACAGATTCAAAATCAGCATTAACCAGCATAAATAATAAAAACTTAAAAGATAATTTTTTAATTCACAATATCATCACAAAACTAAACACAACAAATAAAACGATAAAACTACAGTGGGTTCCAGGACATAAAGGAATATTAGGAAACGAGAAAGCAGACATACTAGCAAAAGAAGGATGTCAAAGTACTCAAAGTATAAATTCAAAAATACCATTGGGAGACTCTCTCAATTTAGCTAAACACGAAACTATAGAAGATTGGATACAAGAATACACTACACTTTCATCACAGAAAGGCAAATTACACTACAATTTATTAAAAGACCCGACACTAAAACCATGGTTTGATAAATATAATTTAGATACACACGAAATAGTCACAATAGGTAGACTAAGAACTTTTCACACACTAACTAAAGAAAAATTATATTCATGGAACCTGGTTAGAGACGACAAATGTGACACATGTGGGGTAAAAGAGGATATCAACCATATTCTATTTGTTTGCTTAAAATATTCTAGAACAAATTACAAAATTTTAAATGAATTCAACAATATTGAAGAATTATTACTTAATTCTGACTACAGAGATTACAAAAAAATAGCAAAATTTATTTCCTTAAACAAAATAACACTATAAAAACTAGATTTCACGTAGGTGTATCACTCTATAATCATATCATATATTCAACTGTTCATTAAATCGAAGAAAAAAAAAATAAATAAAGAGATCGCGACCGACGATCCAATAAATAAACATGATTAAAAATAAAAACGAAATCGCTTCATGACTTGACCACACTTGGCAGTATGGACCAACTATGGTCCCGCCACCAAAAGGAGAAGAAGAAGAAGAAGAACCGTGGGCGGTCCAATCATGCTCATGCTATTGGCAATAACAATGTAGCAACCGTGGGCGGCCAATCATGCTCATGCTATTAAGAGGTAAGGAATAGTTCCAATGCGAAAACGATTTAAACATTTTAACTTTTGGTTACTACGGCGTTATGGCAAGCATGTCGTGAAAGCGTTTAAGCGGAATCCCAATGCTTCGGTTAGGGATGTGGCCAAAAACTTGAATCCGTCCAAGTCTTTCGTTCAGATAGCAAAGGACCGGGAAGGACTGCATACGTACAAAGTGCAGAAGGCTCCAAATCGCGACGAACGGCAAAATACGGTGGGAAAGTCACGAGACCGGAAACTGTACACCCAGATGCTGACGAAGCCTCATTGCCTCATCTCATCATACGTCAAGGTGGACTTCCGGCAGCTTCCGGGACTACTTTTCTTCACCGCCCAGCACAAGTTTAATGTTCCGGAGGAAGTAAGCAAGCAGAAACTTTCAAAGTTAGCCAAGAAATACATGATTTGGCAAGCGATCTGCTCATGTGGCATGACTTGTTTAAATATTAGAAGCTTATTCGTCAGGCAAAGTTTGGATTTCCTCTTTATAAGAGGATACAAACATTTTATATATTTGTTACATTTGGCATGAATGTTTTGAGCCAAATGAACTGTCAAAATCATATTGGATTTTTTACGAGGATTTCTTATTCTTACTAGATCAGATTAACTTCCGCTCCGCCCATCTCTTGCTCTGAGTATTTCTAGTTTACTTGCCCCATACGACCGTCTTACCCCCATACTTTCCTCTACACTGAGCGAATTTACCATGTCGTCATTGCATGATTAATCATTCAGAGCTATCCGATTTCTTTAACATCGAAAATAATATGAGATACCCGATTGACTGATAATTGACATTAAATGGGATGATTCATCATACATATCATAAAAGGAAATAACATCAACCACTTAATGAAGTACCGTTCAAATTTTGAAAGGTATTAACAATAAATGAATTCAAGAACAAAAATGAACTAAAATCATCCAAGTGAACCCCATAACGAAAATCATACAACAACTGTCATACGATTCATTTTCATATCGTTTCAGTCTCCCATTGCGTTTTGGCCTTACCATTTTTTCGCAGTTTGTTGCGTCTCTCTCGAATAGCAGTACGCAGTTTTTTCGCATACCACGCGAAGTGTCACCAAAAAGCGAACGAGAAAAAAGTTTTCGGATTCATGTGGCAAAAAAATATCTACTCGTTCCGTTCCCGTTTGATTCGAATGCTTCAGTGCCCGTGGATTGTTCGCGATCCAGCCCCCCCTCGAGGAGGTGGTCAGCGACTTTGAGGAAAGCAAGTACAAAAACGCCGAACTGCCTCTTTCGTACTACGGCAAGTCGCCGAACGAGTGGAGTTTTACAAACTGGCCAAACGGCCATCGACAGAAACGTGTAATCAAAACAACATCCGCTGGTTGATTCAAATTCCTAGACTTCAGTAAGTTACTGGGAGGGAGGTCCTTGGTTTCAAGCAATACGATTCTAACAAAACAAATTTATCTTCCAGTGATATCTTCAAGACCAACCAGCTGATGAGCTCGTTTAGCAGATTTTGGACAACATTTTCAAACTGCTTTTTGAGGCCACAAACAACCCGAGCCAACATCCTAAATTGCACAAGTTCCTACAGAACGTGATAGGGTTCGATTCCGTGAATGACGAGTCCGAACCGGCGAATCCACTGTTCGATGGGGACGCCAGGGGCGAGGCCGGCCCAGTGCAGCATTTAGTGTTGATAAAACAAATAAATGAATAAAACAATTGTTCAGTTTATAAAACAGAAGTGTTTCGTTTACAACATTAATTAACAGTTCCAACAATTTAGAAGAGATATATTTCGTTATGATCACAATTTTTAAACAGTAAAATAAGCTTTCTGCTTCCATATATTTTTCATTCAGATTGCACTTATATTTCTGGATAAACATTTCAAAAGGTCCTATCTGACATTTGTACACAAATCGATTTTAATGCTTCTCTGTACTGCAGAGCTCACCATCTCTAAGTATTGCTCTAGAAATTTTAATTATCAATATTCAGAAAATTATAAAAAATATGTGAAAAAACGTCCAATTTGAAAGTTTTTATAATATTGCACAGCTCTCTGATTGGACCTTAAACATGTTTACTGTCCAATCTGTAATTCAACCAAAAAAAATACAAATGCTATTACACGCAGAAAAATGGATTTTTGTTTCAGGGCCTAATGTATTTTGTTATTGATTCAAACATATTGTATCACTATTTCAACGAAACATATTTTTGAATCAACAAAATGGTTTTTGGAACCAACAAACAGATTATTGACTCTACAACCGGTTTGTTGATTCAAAAATATTTTTCTTTGAACTAATCGAATAATATATTTGAATCAATACCAAAAATATATTAGGCCCTGAGCCAAAAATATATCCATTTGAATATAAAAATCATTTCTCTGTGTGTAGGACCTTTGTTTCATCTCGTGTTTCACGTGGAATAGAAAAACTAAAACTCATAATAGTTAGTTGGAAATGCTATACTAATATGATGAACATGAAGTTTTAGAAATTCCTATGGATCCAACATCTAACTGGGAAGTGGGATATGAGAAAATTTCATTTACGATGCCTGTAATCAATCGCTCTGCTTCTGGCTCGGCTTCTGGTATGGAGTTGACGAATTAATTGCGATTCCAGGAGTACACCAAGGCAAAAGCTTATTCAAAATTCTGTCAAATCCGACATGCGATATTACAAGCGTGAATTTGGACGAGGATTTCGATCCAATTGCGGATCAACCACTTGAATTGCCAAGTGCTAAATCGGACGATTTACGCAATCTGATGCCATATGTCAAGCAAAAAGATTATTTTGCAACATTGCAACAGAAAAAACAGGAAGAAGAACAATAATACGGTTGTAGACCACTTTGATGTGGATCTCAATCCACTGGAGGACAGCGATGTAGATTTGATCGAATAACATGAATGAATGTAAATTATTGATGAACAGCTTGAGCTAATAAATATAAAACGAATGATGTAGAATGAAAAAACAGAGTTTGTTTATAAAAATATACCGAATATTAAAAAATATGCAAATTTTCCATACACTTACATTTTTCCTGCATACATCAGAAAAAAATAATGGACAAGTTCTTATTATAAACGTAGTTTACTTAATAAATTGGCAGAATAGTAGTTTTAAGCCCATCAACAATTACAAATAATGATGTAGTTGTAATTATCTGACCTCTAAACCGTATTCTTACCAAGGTCCTAAGTAACATTAACTTTGCAATCAGACCAATTTGACAGGTCCTAACTGATACAGAAAAAAGCCAAAGGTCCTATGTAACAAAACCACGAATTAAACCTGAAAATTATGAATAAAACGAAGAAACATACACTTCAGTCGAATTCTATGTGTTTCCTATGCATTTGAGAATACAAAAGATTATCGTTTTATGTCGTAATTAAAAAAGGCATTTAAAAATATATTGCAAAAGTTCAAATCATTTTTCTCCAATCAGCTTCAATGACAGATAGGACCTTTTGAAATGTTTGTCTAGATTTCATTTAAACGTTGCATGACAATTTATTTTGAAACTGTATGCCGAGTCCGTATCTATCTCAATGTTAATCATACGGTTTGTTCATTTCAAGTCTTCCTAAGAATGGATGATAATCATGCTAATGGTTTACAGCGTGCAGAACGAAAATCATCCTGTTTTAGAATTAATGCTATTCAGTTCTTCTGTGCTTTGAGAGCTGAATCAGAGAATGATAATCTTTCACAAATAGAAAAATAATCCGTATGGGGCTCAAGTGAAGCAATAATCATACATTGATGTATGGACAATTTGGTTCAGTGTATACTCGATAATAAGTGACTTTGGCCAAAGCAGATATCTGTTGTAAATGGCTTTTCAGTCTGGACAAAATCAAAATACTGCTATTTTATTTTTTGCTTTGGCCAAAGTCACTTATTATCGAGTATAGAGGAAAGTCCACACTTAAAAATTATCGCCGACTTCGGTAATTTTTACCGAAATCTGAACAGCTGAACTGTTCGGTAAAATTTTTGCAATTCAATTCAATTGCTTTTCAGCTACTTAGGGGTAAGAGGGGCATAGCGAACAGGTGGGGCATAGTGAGAATCCCATGCCCCAGCTTGGTCTTCCGGCCGTTCGGAACAAATTGGTTGGTGGTAGGATCTTTTATTTATTTATTTATTTGTCGTCAATCAGTGTAGACCGTTTTACAATTGTTGTCTTAAGTGCTATTTTTACAATTTTGTCTTTGTTTATATTTTTTATAATATGTCTTAAGAACAAGTTAAAACATTACTTCTAGTTGACGTTATGCTACGAATTAAAATATTGCTTTAATTTGGTTTTTGTCATTGTAAAGTCAATGTTATCGCAGGGCTTATTATATGTATCCATCATTTGGTTCAAGGGTCCAAATTTGGCATAATTCGTACGATGACGATTTGTAGCAAATATATTTCTATTTCGTAAATGCCTAGATGGTGTATATAAATTTAAGGATGACAATAGTTCTATTGAATCAATTCGTTGTGATACGATATCGTTTACGAAAGAAATCATAGCAAATTCACGACGCTTTTTTAATGTTTGGATATTTATGATCATACACCGAGCTGTGTAAGATGGCAGAGGAAATACAGTCCAACCTAACTTGCGGAGTGCATACAATAGAAACTGCTTTTGAACGGACTCTATTCTTTCTTCGTGTGTGATTGAAAAAGGTGACCAAACTATGCTGCAATATTCTAATATCGATCTTACATAAGCAATGTACAATGTTTTAATCGTATACGGATCGTGAAAGTTATAGCAGAAACGTTTTATGAAACCAAGCATGTTGTTAGCTCTGTTAATAATTGTGTTATAATGATCGGTGAAAGTAAGTTTTGAGTCCAAAATAACACTAGATCCCTGACTCTATCACACTTTTCTACGATCTGGTTTCCTAAAGTGACTGTTATATCGGGTAGCTTTTTGTTTTCTACTGTTTCAATATCATAATGATACTGTTACTGTTACTGATACTGTTTCAATATCATAATGATATTGAACCTACTACCAGTTGATTTGTTTCATGCAGCTGGAGATTCAGAGCCAAAGTGCGGAATGCTCACTATGCCCCACCTGTTCACTATGCCCCTCCTGCCTGTGAGATAATCATATTAACTCCAGATCGTCCGGCACAGATGGCACTCTAGTCTATTTTCGATAAATCAGTGCCAACATTTCAAAGGGGCGTAATTGATTTTGTAAACAATGGCTTTAGCCGTCGATTTCTCGCTAATAAAAGTTCACCTCTCCAAATTAACAATGCTAGCTGGTAAAGGTAACATTCCTCTACCTGTTGGTGTCATTAATTTTTATGATTGAGCTTTTATTCACGAGAAATCGAAGGCTAAAGCCATTGTTTACAAATGCAATTACGCCCCTTTGAAATGTTGACACTGAAATGAAGTTTTAGAGATTTTTCGTCTTGGGCAAAGTTGTTCAGTATGTCAAGGACTGTCATTTGACATTATCAGATTAGTTTCAGATCGCCCAGTAGAGATAACAATGTAGTCTATCTTCGCTAAATGAAGTTCTAGAGAGTTTCCTTCTTCGAAAAAGTTGATCAGTATTATTATTTTCAGCCGGTGGCTGGTTCAATGGTTCATGTCTCGTTGTTGTTCATAACACTCATTTGATATCATCATCTTCTCCTAGGCTTTTTACGTTTCCTTTTGACTGCTCTCAACTTAGTAATCTTGAAACACTTCTACCATAGAGGTAACTCTAAGACCACTGGGTCCCGAAGAAAATCATTATTATTTTTGGCTCACTCAGTACCAGAACAACGGTCCCAAGCAGTCCCAAGCTATTTCACTCACCCCTGCATGTTCTGCATGAATCCACACACCCCTGATGTTATCTGTCAAACTTTCATAGCGAATCAAAACAAACATAGTGTAGTAATAGAATTTCAACTAGAATAGGGTACGTTAATCGTTTGCTTGGGACCAACAGGCTACTAAAGTGGTGAGCCAATTTAAAATCGTTAGTTTCGTATTGATTGTTGCTTCTACCAACAATCAATACGAAACTAACGGTTTTAAATTGGCTCACTAATTGAATAGCCTATTTGTCCCCAGCAAACGATTAAAGTACCCCATTCTAGTCGAAATTCTAGTACTACACAATGTTTGTTTTGATTCGCTATGAAAGTTTGACAGATAAAATGAGGGTTTATTGGATTTTCCTATGTTTTGAGGGGTGAATCGATTAGCTTGGGACCGAAGAGAGTACCAGAGTTGAGCCAAAAAGTTGAGCACGTTTCTTCGGGACCTTCTAGTCTTAGAGTTACCTCTATGCTTCTACTGTTATTGATTAAGATCTGTTAATGCCGACCGAAGCATAAATTTGTACATTGAATTGCATGCACAATGATACTCTAAGGAAGGCGAAAAAAATCCAACTCGAAAGATTTCCCCGCCGCCTCCGACTTCATAATAGCGTGCCATTACGAACTAGGCCCCATCTGATCTCCGGGTAGCTAAAAATGGCTTGAAAATGGAAACACTAGGCAGAATCGCGTCATGTTCCGCTCAAAGTTAATTTCTCCGATCAAAGATTCCAAGCTCAAAAGATAGGATTGTGTATTATCGAAAGACATATCAATGAGCGTTGCTTCCACCTCGCTCGAGCGCAACGCTACTGTGTCTGTCGCTCGGCTTCAGGCAAAGTTGCCAGTCTTCTTGATATGTTCATGTTGTTTTCGATATTATCTTAGGGGCTGTTCATAAACTACGTAGACAGTTTAGGGGGAGGGGGGTTGGCAATTATACACGGCCCATACAAATTTAAAAATTTGTGTGTGGACAATTGTCTACGCAGGGGAAGGGGGGTCGGAAATCCCAAAAAAAACTGTCTACGTAGTTAATAAACAGCACCTTATTTGTCTATGGATTGCTTCCACCTTCGCTCAAGCGCAGCAGAACTTTAGATGTTGCTTGAATTGGAGGTCTTTTAAAGAAATGTCAAGAGTAAGACTCAATTTCTACTTGAGAAAACATGGAACTTCAACCTTCAGAAAAGAGTTAAAAGAAATGCGTTCTCAGGAGAAATCAGAAACAAAAAACTAAGTGCTTTCCAGGATGGACTCGTACTAGTATAGATTATATTTTCTTTTTATATATTCGATGTCAATTTTTTAAGACATTTGAGCAGAACTAAAAAAAAAACTAATTGAAAAAAAAAACTATTAGGCTGTGATATTAGCACAAAACTCAAGCTACGAAAAATGTATGCAAAATCAGAATTTAACATTTATTATCTAACACATCATTGATCAGCGGCAGAAGTTGCTTCCTAGAAGCTTTTATATTCCGTTGCTCAAAGAAGTGTCCATCGAGAAAATTACTGTCGTCATGCTTATTCAAACTAAAGTCGGGCACCGTACTGGAATTCACAGCAGTAATAATCTAAGTAAAAAATAACAATGAATCATCATGTATACTCGTAAATTCTAAAGAGTATACCTGTTCCTGTAGGTTGGGATCATTTATGTTAATTATACCCAAATCCCTTCTCACGCTACCATTCTCAGAGTTTACCGTCATACCCATAAGAACAATTACGTTCGAACCAGTCTTCTGAGCAAACAGTTGCAAGTTGGTAGCCGCATTTTCTAGTTTAATGTAATCCTGTACCAGAATAGGATATCCGGGTATGGCCACAACCCGACCGTTTCGAGATACAATTTTCAAATCCTTGGACAACATTTGCAAAGAATCAAGGCATGATACGTCGCTACGTTTGGCAACTAGATTATCGAAAAGAATTTGACGAATCTCAGAGCTGTTTTTGATATTCAAATACTGTTCGATGGTCTTAGCCATCTGGTGATCTAATTCACGGGCTTTGTCGGCTTCTTTTGAGAAGTTAACCGTATCTAAAACAATTGGGCCTGCCCAGGAAATATGTAAGTGAACTTAGGTAAAGACAATGATCAAAAATGTACTTACCGTAGAGAAAATTCATCAGCTCGGTATTGTCATTCGATTTCTCCTGTAGTGCACCGGAGTCTTGTATAAGTTTAGTAATCAGACTAGCACACGAACCAACTTGATCAATATACTTGAATATGTCGGCATTCAGCAAGGAACTCGTATCAAAGGGCCTGTGATCGATCACACCAACGACATTCGATCGGTACTTGGAAATGTGATGATCCACCAGCACGTAGGACGTATCGTCCACCACTTCCGGTAGATTGATTTCGTCTTTGCATATCAAATCACTCAGATCGAAACGGTTTTCATGAAGGTAGTATACGACTTCGGTTTTCAGAGGCAATTCCTCTCGCGACACATTCAATACCGGCACCACGCAATCCGCACCATTGACCGTCTTTAGGAAAGTACCGGGGGTTCTGGACAGATGGAAGGCAAGCGAAATGCTACAAACAGCGGAATCTAGATCACAACTTTCATTGCCGATAACAACAATGCGGGGAAGCTGAAATGTTAAGTCGATTATTTCCAAATGCTTTCTGTTACTTTTCACACTTGACTAACTTTTAAAGATTTTTTGCATTGTTTAATAAAGCTATTCATTTTAATAAGACTAAAAATTTTGTTAGAAAAAGGAATCGATGAAAATAAACAACCCGGCGAATGAGAACGACTCAAATTTGAGTTTAGTTCACTCATAATCGCCAAAAGTGCAGGAACTCAGCGATGAGTAAAATTTGTCCCATGGTTTCCTGTGGAAAACCTAAAAAATCTGCCGGAAAATGAGGAAATTGATGAAAATTTTATTCAGTCTAGGAGTAGTACCAATAGACTGAGTGAATCCAATCTTTACTTTTCTCAAATTCAGAAATTTTTCCCTGGAAAATCCTGGAAAAACCTGCACGGAAACCGCAAAATGAGCAAAAATGACTATAAAGGACTTAATTTTGACTATAAAGTATGCATATTCGGCTAAAACGGGACTACACCTAAAATGTGTGTATTTTTTACACATTTTATGAGTATCTGGTACTCATAAATGCATAAAATTTATTCATTTTTGTACTAGTAATTACTCATAAATGTGTAAAATTTTACTCATTTTGTGGGTAGTCCCGTTATCATTCAAAAATGTGTACTTTATAGTCATAAAAGAGTTTTTTGCGATTACCGTGTGGGAAAACATGAGGCAAATTGGAAGATTGCCGCAAAAGCTCAACGCAGATGTCGCCACTGCATGATGATGATAATGTTGACAGACTGCATATAAAATTCGTGAAAAATAGCATTAAATCATAATTTTCATCAAGCCTGCGTAAAATCCTTCCAATATAACATTCGAATTGAAGAAGAAAACGTTTTTACGATCAGACTGATGTGCATCTTTGACTTTTCCAGATAAACTTTCATAAGATATATTCATTTCATTTCACGGCTCCATCAATGCTGCATCGTAAACATGATGTAAACAGAAGTAAATTGCTCAATTACTCCAAATAAAGATGATTTATCATCTTGTTATCACTTTGAAGACCATCCAGCACCATTTCATAGTATGGTGCTTGTTGAGTAAATCAAGTTCCGGTGCGTTTTCCGTCGAAAATTGTGAGTATCAATATGTTTGCTTAAAAACGGCCAAAATGAACATTTATTGAATATTGGCGTCCTATACATCCATTTCTCCATTATCACCAGCATGATACAATCTCTCCTAAGTAAATTAACTTAATTTCCACTTTCATCTTAGTGGAAATCGCACATATTCACCATTTTCCGAAAAATGCAGCTGCGCAGGAGGTAACCTCTCGCTGTGGGTGCAAACTTGTTATGCATTATTTTCCATGAAAACCTCTCCGATCCATACCGAAATAATAACAATTAGTTTTCAAACACGTTTTCTTACACGATTCAAGCAAAAGTTTCCACGGGAAATTATTAGTTTTTCTTTATGGACCGATTTGCGCCAAAAAGCGTCTGTTTTACTTGGAAAATTTGGTAACTATCCTCCTTCTAGTAGTTCTCACTTCGAAATGTAGGTGGCGAAAGCTTGGAAAAGTTTCACTGCAAGATGCCAATTAACTCATCGCTGAGTTCCTGCACTTTTGGCGATTATGAGTGAACTAAACTCAAATTTGAGTCGTTCTCATTCGCCGTGAACCTTTTCGTGTACGTCGAAGGTCTAATCCAAGGTGACTACATATAGGTGTTCTAATGTGTCAAATTCATGATTCAGCCATGTTGGATTTTTGTATGGGACAGCGACCGAGTTTGTTTACAATTTGCACTAAAACCTGAGCTAAAACCACACTTTCCCTCCCCCGCGACCTCCTCGCCTATATAGTGACAAAGCTGTAATATCAACAGTAATACCATTTATATACCCACCATGGTCTAACCCGATCGGCGGTTGAGAACAAGGTGGGTATATAAATGGTGATACAGCTTTGTCACTATATAGGCGAGGAGGTCGCGGGGTGCAGGGATGCCATGTTGCCAGATTTATCTGGCACAGCCAGATTTTTTATCCTAATCCAGACAAAAAGACAATCATCACGCTTCGCCAGACTTTTAATATTCTGCAAGATTTTTCAAATTTTCATATGGGCATACCCTAGTAGATTCTTTATAAATCAGTTTTTCAGCGGGTCAAGCGGGAATGAAACGAGAATGGAACAGAATATTTTGACGTTTAAAGCAAAAGCACAAAAAAGTTCGATGAGAATGTGTTGGAACGGATTAAAGGTTGTTTCTCTCTAACTTACTGATTTACCACGCGAGTAAAAGCGATGGATGAAACAAAAACTGTGCGGAGAGGACGTAAAATTCATAGCCCTTCAGCAAAGTGATTTGACTTCAGTTATCCAGTCCAAGATGTCTGCTGTTTTTCGTAGTCCATTCGTCTAGCTTTGTTTTTGCTTCAGCCTAAAGCCGCGCTTTCCGGTTAAGTCAGAGTTTTTCGTCTATTGTTATGTAATACGTTGGTAAATAGTAATGTCCCAGTCTCGAAAACAAAATAGCATATTTAGTTATTTTGTTCGTAAAGGTAATTAATAACTTAATATTCAGAAGAACATTTCACTCACATAAATATTTTAGAATCACCTGCCTCTGCTGCTGAGACTACAAGCAAACCCGCTGCTCTCGATGACAAAGGACGTGATGATGTTCATAGTACTGCTGCTGCCTCCTCCTCCAGATCATCAAAATTGTTTGGACAGAGATCGAGTTCGAAGATAAAAAATCCAAATGAAAGCAATTCAGAAACCACCGCAGCAGAAGATCGACGATTGAATTCAGGTACACAATTTGGAAACGTTTTCGTTCGTAATTTAGTAACACTTGTTTAATTTTTATAGGAAATATTGTTTCGTTGATAGACACAAGCGATTTTCGGGTTGTTCGTGTTAGCGATGTGTTAGAAGTTAGTTCCGCTGAAAGTGTATTAAGTACTGAGCGATCTGTCAATATCAGCCATTCTTCCGGATGTACGAATGTCAGTACTTATGATCTTGGTGTTACTAGTAACCATCTCGTTGCTGGCTGTACTTGTTCTACTAAACCTACTGCTGTTGCTGCTGGCGGTTTTGTTGCTGCCAATCGTGATGTCTCCACCAACCGTTCCGGTTCTATCAGCTGTGCTGTTGCCACTGACCGTTCTGCCGCTACTGACCGTTCTGTTGCCACCGACCGTTCTGTCGCGAGCCGTTCTATTATTGATGACCGTGCTGTTGCTACTGAAAGTACACCTAATGTGGATCTACAAATATTCCGTGAAATTGACAAGCGTAATACTGACAATCCCTTAAGCAGCGTGTCAAAAAATTATGACAATAATCATGGTAAGTTTAATGGATTTTGGTATTCCCTTTTTCGTGTGGAACTAAGTTGTTGTTTTATTTCAGCTAGGGCTGAAGAATTGGTTTCCGCTGGTCGTGATACAACCACATCGATAAATCGTGCAGTACATGTTAACCGATCTGTTAATATGAATGATTCATCGGGACGTAAAGCTCACCCTGGCCGTACTGTTACCCCTGATCCTGGTATAACTAGTAGTAGTAACTATCTCGATGCTCGTAAACGCTCTGTTTCTGCTGGATGTGCTGGTACTACTAAACCTGCTGCTGTTGCTAAAGAAGATTCCGTTGCTGATAATCATGCTGTGTCCTCCGCCTATTCTGGTCCTATCAGCTGTGCTGCTACCACTGACATTTCCATTGTTCGTGCTGATTCCGATGTTGCTGCTCAAATGTTCCGTCGTCAAGTACGGAAGCGTAACACTGAAAGACTCTCATGCAGCGTTTCAACAAATGATGACAATGATGATGGTAATTTCAATGCGTTTTTGTTTTGTTTCCTTGTAGCACTAAATGTAGTACGTATTCTTTTACTTCAGCCTTTGATGAAGAGCTGCAACACCATAAGAAGGTAAAAAAAGGTATGCAGAGGTACCTTCGGGATTGGGAAACAAAGCATCCCTGGTTGTCGGTGAGTACCAAAAAAGACACAGGTTACTGTAAAATATGCTGCGTCGACGTGAAATTCCTCGGTGGCATCACCGATTTAAACAAGCACGCTTTGACACAAAAGCATATATTAAAATACAGAAGCTTGCAATCTCTGTCAACATCTAAGCCCATCAATAAATATATGGCTGGCTTCAAAGATAACATTCGGACTGCAGAGCTGCAGTTGTGTACCTGGGGCACAGAGCATAATAAATCTGCATCAGAAATCGAGCAAATGGCCGCATGCATGCGTGCTATATGCTTAGACTCTGAAATCGCACAGGGATTAAAGATTGGTCGTACAAAGGCAACCTCAATTATAACGAACGTTGTTGGAGCCGGACATCATCAGGACCTGAGTGAGATTTTGGCAAACACCCACTTCAGCCTTATAGCGGATGAGTCGACGGATGTTGCCAGCAAGAAGTCTTTAGCTTTGATTGCTAGAACTTTCTTCTGGGATGATGAAAAATTGCTGGTGAAGGATTTGTTCTACGATCTCGTTGAAGTAATCGAGACAGATTCGATGACCCTGTACCAAACGATAATAAAGCGTTTCGAAGAGGACAACATACCGTACAAAACAAATTTGATCGGCTATGCAGCGGACGGCGCCAACAACATGACAGGTCGGGAAAAATCGTTGGGAGCATTTTTAAAAAGAGATTGTCCTTCATTGTTTTTGTTAAAATGTACGTGCCACAGCATAGCGTTGTGTGCTTCGTACGCATGTAAACACATCCCAAGCTTCGTGGAACAGCTGTGTCGTGATATATACAACTATTTAAGTTGTAGCCCTCTAAGGACCAGTAAATTCGATGATATCCAAAATTTGCTGGAGCTTAAACCACTAAAAATGCTCCACCCATGTGCTACGCGGTGGTTATCATTAGAAAGTGTGGTTCTGAGGGTTCTTGAACGGTTCGAGGCCCTCAAAATTTATTTTGGATTTATCGTCAACACTGACCATGTCGAAAAGGCAAAAGTTCTTTCTATTTATGATGCTTTGAACAATCCAGCCACAGAACTCTATTTAACATTTTTATCGTATATTCTTAATCCGGTTAATAGACTAAACAAGCTGTTTCAAAGTGAAACTCCTGAATTGTTTGGCCTACAAACAAATGTTTCACGACTCTATAGGACTGTTTTGGATAACTTTTTAAAGCCGCAATACATGGTAAACTTAAAAGATTTGTTTGCTGTACAGTTTGAGCAAGACAATTACGTAGAGTTGGAAAACATTTATCTAGGGAGCAAGACTGAAGCACTCATTACTGATTTTTTGCTTAGCTCAAAATTGTCAAACGAAGATGTCCTCGATTTTAAAGTTAATGTAATGCGTTTTTATATAACATTAACGCATCAAATTTCCACAAGATTCAACTTTAATGATAATATTTTGAAAAATGTCCCGATTATTGATCCTGCAAATATTGTCCAACGTAAGCATGCATCGATTGTTCCGCTTCTTCGCTGTTTCCCAAACATAATCGCGTCTGAATTTGTGACAGATGCTGAAAATGAATTTCGAGAAGTAAGAAATATCGATTACAATCAATTTTCTGAAGATGTTTTAAAAGATGCTGCTCAATTCTGGGGGAAAGTCTTAGATGTGAAAAGAACAGACGGATCTCTCGCTTTTCCTCAACTCCACAAGTTCATTCCGTGCATGCTCATTCTTCCACACTCTTCCGCCAGTGTAGAGAGGCTATTTTCGGAGTTCAATTTAAACAAAACTAAAATCAGGAACCGACTGAACGCCACAACTATGCGAGGAATCTTAGCCGCAAAAAGTTATGCTAAATTGAATAAACAAGGATGCGTAGTACTAAAGTTCTCGAAGAATATAAAATACAGATACAACCAATCAATGTACGAAAGAAAAGCTGAATAATTAATAAAAGTGTAAAACGTTTTATTATTAATTATTTTGTTGTTAATATGCAATAAATAAGAAATGGTTTTTATTTCGATTTGATTTTTCTTCGATCTACACGCCCGAGCGACTCAAAATTGCGAAAAGTGCAGTTAATCAGTGAGTAAGTAAAATTTTCCAGGTTCAATTTCTTGAATATGAGGAAACTAATAGACAGAGTGAAATTTGTCTTAATTTTCCTCATATTCGAGCAGCTTTTCCTGAACAATTTTGCTCGCTCACTGAGCAAGTGAAGTTTTTGTAATTTTGAGTCGAATTCGACCGTATACCCGCTATTTCACAACTAACCAAAAATGGGTAGAGTCTACCCAGATTGGCCAGAACTGAACCTACTAAAAACTGGGTAAACTATGTTAGGAGTGACAAGTTGACATACGAACAACATTGAATCTGAAATCAATCGATATTGTTCATTTGTCAACTTGTAACTTCTAATATAGTTTACCCATTTTTGGGTAGGTTCAGTTTTGGTCAAACTGGGTAGACTCTACCCGTTTTTGGTTTTTTTTTTAAACCGTGTAGGAGGTAGCGAATGTGCCAGATTTTTACAAATTTTCCGTTTTGATGTGCCAGATTTTTCTTGAAAAGACCTGGCAACCCTGGCGGGGTGGAAAAGTGCGGTTTTAGTGCAAATTGTAAACAAACTCGGTCGCTGTCCCATACAAAAATCCAACATGGCTGAATCATGAATAGAGATTTTCACGTCCAGTTGTATTGGTGCGATATGTGAAAGTGTGTTAGTGAATATCCGAGGAAAATACATAACAAATCGATGTCAAACTCATTTTGACAGATCTACTTTCATACATTTTTTAGGTTAGCCAGAGGAAAATAATAAACAACTTTACACGGCGTTGCTCCCACTAGTGTACGTGCGTTAAACCACAGAGAACAGACGAACTGGCTCATACGAATGTTTCTATCATATGACCGATGAAGAAATAATCTTAAATGTAAGTATCAATCAAAAAAGATTTTAAAATGTGTACATCGAAATCATAGAAAATTTAAATTAAAGAATTGCCGACATAAATCTTTATTTCTATATAAAGAACTTTGAAGAAGTTTCACGAACGGTTGGTCGGGGAGTCTCCTACACTAAAACAAATCGACATGTACCGTTTATTGGATCCATCTTATAACATAGCAATGTCAGCAGATTTATTCATTCATTGTGATGATTGATAGATTCCATTGAATTATCACTTAAAAACTATGACTGCGATATGGAATGATTTCTATCATAATTTCACATACTTAGTACTTGATAAAACTTTGCTTCGAACGTGGTTAGCGATAGGTAAGACGTATTTGAATATTGTCTGATATATTTCATGGTGAAAAACTGTTGATATGTCATGGGTGAGAACCTAGGTGAGAACAGACATCTAGAAACTAATGGAAAATCATATAAGTTCGCACTATGAGAAAATTCAGTAAAATATACCTGTTTTCATGATGAATATTTCTCACTAAAAGATATATCTTATAAGATAATCATGTACACAGAAAAAAAAGTTGTTGAATATTACATCCAAACTGCTGCAACCAGGTCAATCCATCGGTTGTGTAATATAACGTTGTACGATGTACATCGATTTTGTGAACAAAATTACATCCATTGATGTAATATTGTATCTGCTTTTTGCTATTACATCATTATTTCATTCATCAGCTTGAATTACATTGATCGATATTACATTTTTTTTTTGCTGTGTATATTTTATTGGAGTTGCTTTTAACGATTTTTGACGTTTGTTGATATGTCGCGTGTAAACAGCCATGTAGAAACTATTGGACAGTCATTTAACTTTGCATTATAGGAAAACATGTTACCATATAATACTTATAGCAATCAAGAATCAAGTATCGTCAAATATATTTAATGTTTAGTTTTCCGGTTCATCACTTACATCTTTCGGTTTTTGTTCCGCTTCCACCTTTTCGATCGCAGCTATCTTCTTGATGCTCACTTCTGTTGGTTCTGTCTTAGACCCATACGACGGTATCGGTCAAGCTGAGGTTCATTCTCTTCAAAATCAAAGCTGGTCCACGACTGCTCGGAATATTCAAAAATACAGGGTCAGCCGAAGATGCACCAGGTGCAGAAACTAAGCCGTTTTCCAATGCATTACACCGTTTGAAGACGTACTTCGGATCTGGATCGAACATCATGCTGCAGAGAAGAAAGCTTGCTTTGATGTGTCAAAAATCTGAGGAATCCGACTTACAATTTGTTAATCGAGTAGCGGCAACGGCAAGGTTTTGTGAATTCAACAATGGAAAGGAATTTGAGGAAATCATCGGTACCATCGCAGGACAGGCGCGAAGCCGCGAAGTACGAACAGCTGCTTTAAGAATGCTTAACAGAGGTGGCTCGGTCACTGAGTTGGTCGATAAGGTACGTGAGATCGAGACCATTCGTCTAAACGAGGATTACTACAGGCAGAAACACGCTCAGTCTGAGCCGGCAGTACTCGCGCCGATCAGAGCAGATTATCCTAGGAACCAAACAGCTCGCAATCGTTTTCATCCGTATCAACCGGCACCTACTCAACAGTCTTCGGGTGGCTCACGGTTTGGAGAACTAGCTGGATGGCTACATTGGTCTACAATATATTGAATTGGTTCTACTTTTTGATAGATCGAAATTCTATCCGCCAGACTATAAGTATAGCGACTATAATCCACATGATTTCTGAGCGAGGGGCACGCAATAACCTTTAACTCCTACGCAAGCCTTTTTTAAGTACAATAATTACAGTTAACTACATGATTAATTACTTTAATTACGAGTGTCGGAATTTTTTTGATTTAATTACTTTTAAGTACAAATTTCAGCTTTAATTACAAGTTGCATAAATTAAGTACATTAACTCCATTAATGTACAGCGAAAAATGTACTTAAATTACCCCCAGCGTACCGTTAGACCCTTTCGTTATTGGCCCGTGAAACAAAAATTTCACAGGCCCTTTTGCTACGTTAAGGATAATGTCAGCTCTGATAGATTGTATCGCTACCGCTGTTATGACTTCAGAATAGACCCTATAAACATACATCTCCCGGGACCCACGAGGAAATCTACGTTGGTGATTGGTGCCAAATCACAAGCAACGATCGGTTCGTTATTGGAAATGTAGTCGGATTTCAATACTGCCGAGGTGTAGGCAGGGCAAAAACCTATACCCTGGATCACGCCCCTGTTATAGCGCCGAAAAATGCGACAATGAAAGGAATGTTTGTTTGTGCTAATTTGGTGGATGTGAACGAAAACAGAATTACAAAAGAAAATTATGTTAAGCACGTTTTGCCTCTTTGTATTTAACCCCATAATGTATGGTTTAGGGGAAGTTTACCGCCCCGAAAATATAGTCTTTTTGACACGTTTTTTTTTTTTTAATAATGGGAAAAATTATCAAAAATTCAAGAAAATTAGTTTTTTCTTAGATTATTAAAAAAAATTACATGTAAAAATATTATTTATTTCTCCACGGATACGGAATTTTGTTCATTCAAATCAAAAATAAATCTGTTTATACTCTAAACATATGAATGATTCAAAGTAAATTGAAAACATGTTTAAAACTAAAATATGTGTTTTGAATTAAATTCAAATGCATATTTTTTTAGCAATATAGAAATCAATCGTATTTGAAAGCATCAGTCACCGGTGTGTCTGTGTTTGACTGGATTATTGACCCCCCTTCCCCTGCGTAGACAATTGTCCATACAATTTTTTTTACATTTGTTTGGGCCGTACATAATTGTCAACCCCCCCCCCCCCTAAACTGCCTACGTAGTTTATGAACAACCCCTAAGAGAAAGAGCTGAACGGACACTGGAGCTGGTGAATACTTTGAACATTCACACGCTGCGCTACTTCCGGGAAAAATCGCAGCTAGTATGCAATTGTCTTCCCGGCACGGATAACTTGAGTGTGTCAACTTGATCGGTAACGATCATTTCGTGTCCTGTGCACATGGGACTCATCGTTTCCTATCGATTTGGCGTTCTGCCCGTAGTATTGTTTAGTTGACCCATGGAAAGACGAATAATGGGGAGGCAAATTTCATAAGTGCTATCACGTCAATTCTGAATACGGATGTAATCATATGATGGCGATAATACAAATAAAAGCACACAATTGATTTGAATCATCTTAGTGTCTGCAACCAAAACCTGATTATATTTTTTTTTGTTAATGAACTCTGCCTTAAATTTGTTAATTATTATTAGTATAATAATATTAAGTTTTAAAGAAATATTGAAATAATCGAACAATTCACGCGTAACAACAGAAAATTAATGCAAATGCAAATACATCTTCCATTGAATCTGTTAATTCAGGCACAAGCTTATCATCTGTCGAACTGTGCTGCGAGCATGGCTTAAAATTCGAACATTTTTTAATCGGGAGGAAATTTGCTCGAGGAATTGCTTGAATTTGAGGAAATGTAAAATTTGAAGACTTGTCGTCACAACTGTGATTCCCATTTCATATGTATGGCATTCATGGCCCTCATTATGCGTATCACTTCCTTTTCACTGTATATTGTCGCTAGAGTTATAGACCGATATAACCTACTCGTGACAATCGATTTTATTCTAGTTCTGCGTTAAAGCGCATTATTCAACGAATACAGTGCACTAGATACGACATTTTATTGAACGTACAAAACGAGAGTGAAATCGATTGTCGCGAGTGGATTATTTCAGTTTCCAAGAAATTTAGTATAAGTATTCGCAGAATTAGTCATGTTTGTAGTCTAGTAAAACATTAATGGGCGTATTTCGGGGTGTAAGAAGTGTTTTTGAATAAATTGATTCATTCGAGTATGTGTTAAGGGTTTTCGTCAATGTTTTTAAATAGTTCAAGAATAAGGATTGGGGTACGTTTTTAATTACATTTGTGTAATTTTAATTACATTAATTACAGAAAATAAATTTATAATTACATTAATTACGTAATCAAATTGAAGTACGTGTTAATTACACTGGCACTGCTTTGATTACGCGAAATTAAATTTAATTACATGAAATACTTAATTTTCATTTTTAATTACTTAATTACATAGTTGAACACCTTGTACTTTAAATCCAACGCAGTCAAAAAGGCTATTGCGTGTCCCTCGCTTCTGAGCTCTTTTGAATGTTTGGCTCCTGTTTGACAGTTCGACTCGGCTCCCAGATGACAAGCATTTTGAGTTAGTTCCAGGGACCTGGCTGGCGGCCATGTGTATGATGCTTTCATCTGCTCTTGTCTTTCTGCTTACAACACGATTTTGCGTCCCTTTCCTTCATGTATACGTCAGGCGGACCGTATTTAAATAAGGCCCGTGATCTTGCCTACTGTCAAACGTATAGGATTGATATGGGGTTGCCAGTCCCCTGGTTAGTTCGCAGCTAAGAGGAAGAGGTGACAATTGGCTTCTTCCTCTTTTATTTCTATCTCTATCTCTATCTTCATCTATCTCTATCTTACGCACATGAAATCGGCCAATCAGGAGCTGGTTCACGTTTGACATAAAAGTGGTTCATTTCGCACCAATGAGCTACAGAGAGAGGTGAAGCAGGTCGTGAAATATGGTTGTTTAGTAATCCAAAAAATCAACGTTAACGCAATTAGTGACGCCACTAATTGCTTGTATCGTACAGGGGTTTTACTCACACAACTGAACCTCGGTAATCCAGCTCATTGATTTCGCACCTCTTCTCTTGGTTCGCAGTACTCAGCATTTACCTCAATTAGGTTCTGCAGCGTGACGTCACGAATGAACTCAGTTTTAATGGGTAGTACTGTTTACAAGCACTTAGTCGTTTTTTCGAAATCAAATATTCTAAAATTACCGAACTTTAACTTGAAAATTGTCGAGGAACAGCGCGATGAAAGGATGTTACTCGTGGACAATGCAGAAGTGTGGTTTACATCTCACTGCAGTTTGAAAAATTATCGAGAAAATCTACCCAAGAAAAAAAAACGACTAAGTCCACGTAAACAGTACCACGGTACCACTGAACTGTCATCAGATTGAGGTTAATCCCGACGGTGCAAAACCTAATAGAGATTAGTGACATTTCACGCACGCACACTATTGGAGGTCTATCACCGTGTAAAGTTCTGGATCAACAATAGAAAAGGGCCCATCAGCATTTGTAAACAAACCGTTCCAAAGCCCATTACTCACAAATCGAAGGCCGCCCACACAAACCAACACCATCATCGTATAGGTAGAAGTTTCCCCTATCCGATGATGATGTTGGTTTACGTAGGTGGCCTTCGTTTTGAGTAAAGGGCTTTCGAGGGCTGTCAAAATGAGTTTGACAGCGGTTTGTTATGTATTTTCCTCGGATTTTCACTACCCCACCCTAATAAAAAATAACCATAAACGAACGATAACCCAAATCATTGAACTATTCCATAAATGGTTTGGATGATACCCAGAACACGTCGTTAAGCAAATTAACCATACAATTTTTATTAGGGCAGTTTCACACAGCGCACCAATCCAACCAGGCGTGAACATCTCAATACCTTTAAAGAACCCAATTGGGGCCCATTTTTTTAACAGTGGGTTATGAGAACAGCTGCTGTCTGACGTCGTTCAAATGAAAACAATAACAGGAGGAAAAATTCTCGAACTTGCTCATTAATTGTGAAAATTGCTGAATTTAGCTGCGATTTTGTTCCGAAAATCGTGAAATAATATCCATATTTGCGTTGAATAGTGGTATGATAATCTTGTGGAGTTTAATATTTAAGGTGAAGAGTGACTAACATCGCGAGAGTCTATTTTTTTTAGGAAACGAAAATTTACCGAGCGCTTGATCTGGGGGGAGAGAGGTTGATAATTACGCAAATAGAAAATGTCGTTTCGGCTGCTGACGACTCGAATTTACAAACATGGTCGATTGTTGGTTCAAAGCTACTTTAAGCGAGACATTCACGTCAACATTTTGGACAACGGTCGCAACCGGAGCATTCCCAGCGAACTCAAAGCTGGCGGGGCTCTTAACCGGCAGGAGCTAAATCGGTTCCACCAGACACAGCAACATCTCCGCTCCAATAGTTTCTTGCGTTTTGGTAGCCATGCACGGCGCTTGTTTGTTGATAATGTGCTCAACCGGGTAACCAATCCGTACTCGGCCGAGCTCCGGCAACAAGCGGCAAAACGGTAAAGATGTGTAGCCTTAGCTAGATACAACATAGTACACAGAAAATTGTTTATTTTAGACTTATGTTTGGCGACTCAGCGCCGTTCTTTGCTTTGGTTGGAGTGAGCCTTGCTTCCGGAGATGGCATGCTCACCAAAGATGACGAGTTAGAGGCAGTGTGTTGGGAAATACGAGTATGAGAGTTGCTTTTCGAAATTTACACAAATTCTAATGTCTCAACTTTTCTCAGAATGCGGTATCCCGTTTCCAAACCAAAGCTGGAGAGCAAGAAATCGAAAAACGTTTGGACGAAGAATTAGGTCTGGACAATCTGAATATAGGACCACCGCTGGCCAAGGGATGTTCTGCGGTGGTGTACGCCGCTGCTCTGAAAGAAGAAACCGAATCAAACAGTACGACAACTTTTGGTGAACCTAGCGAACACATTGACTTGAATGCTGAAACCGAACAACTTCTGTCTCCGATGCAGAATATGGGTCGATATATGCACGATTTTGGCGGTAGTGTGGACAATCTGCATGGCAGTTTCCGTGAGAGCCCTCAATTCCATACGGTTGCTCCTTTGCAAAGGAATCTACAGGATATGGCCATTGACGGGCTCAAACAAGCAATGGGGCAAAACGATCAGAAATACGAGGATCAAACAAATCGAGAAAAGAAACAAGGTCGGGTTCGGTTTGATAGCGAAAGCTTCGCAAGCCGACGCTCACGACTTCTATCTGATGCAGTTGAAGAATATTTATATGTACAATCGAACGAAAGTGATGTCATTGCAACTGTACGTTTGCTTGATTTATTTTTTGGCGGTGAAGCCTTAATCGTAATGCATTTTCCACCGTTTCTAGCTACATGAATACAACATGGACGCAACCATGGAGCAGTATCCGCTAGCGTTGAAAATGATGTTTAACTACGACATTCAAAGCAATGCTATGGCCATTTTAAAAGCTATGTACAAGGAAACGGTCCCGGCAAAAAGAAGGAATTCAGTCGAAGCAGAAAATTGGGAAAAATCGTAAGTATTCATCTGAATAAATTATACCGAAGCAACTGCAAACTTTATACGGGATTTATGGCTGTAACTGTAACCAGGTCGTTGCTAATCTGATTCAGATGTTATACCTAATTATCTTAATAAATAAATCGTCCAGCTCGAAACCTTTGTAGGTGCAAAAGGTGAAGAAGGTAGGGCCACCATCATCATTCTCGAATCATATCTAGAATGTTGCTCTCAAAAACTGTTCATTTTCTTCCCTTGAAAAACATTAAAATCGAACCACTTTGTACTCTCCCGGTATGAAGAAACGAGTACTAGTACACTCAGGTTTTTTTAAACGGGTGTTGCACCGTTA
Source organism: Ochlerotatus camptorhynchus (assembly GCF_037179485.1). NCBI lineage: Eukaryota > Metazoa > Arthropoda > Insecta > Diptera > Culicidae > Ochlerotatus > Ochlerotatus camptorhynchus. The sequence continues at coordinate 184,784 of NW_027040674.1, forward strand.
AAAACAACCTAGCATGATTTTGATTTTACACATGTTTAAATATTTTTAAACGTTTAGATTGATTTTGTAGCCAGTAACATACCCCGGCGTAGTGGTTAACATCCATACCTCTCACGCCAAAGTCACGAGTTCAAATCTCACCCCCGGACAAGTCACGAATGACCCAAGAGTGTTAAAGTGACTATAATAATAATAAAAAAAAAGTATCATTTTCGTGAAATCGTTTAAATGTCGTTTCAGTAATGTCGAGCCCCATAATCTTGAACAGTTTAATTCTTAGACCAGGCGGATCATTTAATTTATTCTCAATTGAAGTCTCAGAATCCTGTTTTTTTTCTAAATCCTGGATTTAAAATTTCAGTGTACGGGTTCTTGAAAAATTTGATTTGTCTGATTTAACTAAATTATTTCTTCGGAACTTATCTTAAGATATGCTCAAAATTTGCAAATTCATTTAAATTCTCTTAAGAATAAGCTTGAAATTCCCAAAAAAAAAGTTTTTCGAATTCCCTTATTATGCTACCTGTAATTCATTCAGATTTGCTTTAGAATTCCAAGGAATTCTACTCATAATCCCCATAATAGTCTCTTCAGATCTACTTGGCGTTATTTTCGAGTTTCCCATACAATTTTATTGAAATATTTCGCAAAATAATTTTTAATTCTCCTCATAACTTATTTGGCATTCTTATCAAAATTTTCTAAATATTTTTCAAAGTGTCAAAATTGCTGCCAATCCAAGAGTCATATTTTTTAAATCTGAGATGCTGAAAATAACGCCATGTTTGATTTTTTTTTCTATAAATTCAAGCATTTGAAAAACTGGCTTTATCTCAAAATCTTGAAAACTTTCATATCTAATGTGCAAAAAAATTCTTAGTCCGCGATCTCAAATGTTATTCCGTAAATTTTATTGTTTTATAAAAGAATTTCTTAGTTCATTCTATCACTTTATAACATGATCAATGGCCCACTCGGTCCAGTAGCGTTCGGCCTAGTGCCCTTCGAAAAGTTTACATGTAACTTAGAAACATATGATACTGTTACTTTCAAATTTCGAACTTCATGAAAATTATCTAAAATTAAAATTGACAATTATTTGCGATCTAGATTACATTGATTTGTCTGTGTCAATTAGCATCAAGGTTTAGCCAGGTTTTGAAATAGAGGGGGTGAGAATTGATATGGATCATTGGCCGAATGTGATACCTAGGTTGTATATTTCTCCTAGAATGTTCAATATTATTCTTCAAGACGGATCTAACAAAGTCTGCAATAGCGTTAGCGTGGGCGTGATATAATTACCTCCTGACCGTCGAAAAGATGTCGGTAGCATTCTGGACATGTGAACTCTATCAGTTCCATTGTTTCCAACTTGATATTCAATGAATATGTTCTGAAGTTCGGAGATCATAACCAGCCTTTTGTTAGTGGAAAAGTTTGCCTATCTTGACTGGGGTCCCTTCTCCCGAAATGTTGCAGCGACCAGATTACCTTTGAATTGTTCTCTGGATTCTTTTGGGATGCTCTAGGAACTCGCAATCCCCACATAATTCTTCTCACTAACCTAAAGGGAATCTCTCTCTCCCTGGGCCCTTGATATTTTTTTAATAAGTTCAATTATAACAACTGCAACCTTTCGCCTATTAATCCATTTCAGCATCATAGAGCAAACGGTGTTCCTTGCTCCTCACCCGAACATTGTCGAGATGTACGGAGTGTTTTGCGATCAAATTCCGGATTTGCACATGTCATCTTCACTCTACCCGATGGCATTACCCCAACGACTGAATCCCCATGGCTACGGGCGCAACATGAGCCTCTTCCTGCTAATGAAACGCTACAACTGTAGCCTGCATGATTATCTATCGCAAGAATCGTCGCTGGATCTCCGAACCAGAATTCTACTCTTTGCGCAACTCTTGGAAGCAGTCGCCCATCTGAACCGCTACGGGGTGGCTCATCGTGATTTGAAAAGCGACAACATTTTAATTGAAATCCGACCAAATATGCCTCCCAATTTGGTACTGTCGGATTTTGGTTGCTGCATTGCAGATAAAACACACGGGCTTCAATTACCCTACTCGTCCGGCGAAATCGACAAAGGTGGCAATACGGCACTGATGGCACCAGAAATCATCAATAAGCAACCTGGCACCTTCTCTGTCCTGAACTACACCAAGTCGGACTTGTGGGCATGTGGGGCAATCGCGTACGAAATCTTCGGTTCTGCAAATCCTTTTTACGGAGGAAAGGTAGGACGATAGCACCGAACGTGAACCAAATGCAACCTTTAACGATAATTCTCAATTTCAGAACGATCCCAGCACGCTGAAAAATGTAAACTATAAGGATAATCAGCTCCCATCTATGAACGACAATGTACCCCATGTTGTGCAGAAGCTTGTCGAGAACATGCTGCATAGAAATCCAAACGAGGTACGTCAAATCATAATATTAGACCTAATGGCTATTTTTCTACGCATCTGTCCGTATATATTTTCCTCTCTGAATTAACGTTTGTTTGTTTTTTTCAATTCGTTTTTATTTAATTACGATCACATGTCTTAAAACAATATTGTGAAGGGTCGACATTTCTGGGAGGTGACTTACTGTTTGCCTTCCGTTGTTGGTTCCCTAGCCACTTCGCCCATGGTTGACCTCCTCTATACAGTACTTGTTTGCGAACTGGGCGTTCGTTAACTGGGCTGTTAAAAAGCAGCCATACGTCAAAAATAGACGTAACATTTAGGTTGACATTTCGTTGTGAAAATTAGTGAGTTGCATTCGAATGGAATATTAAGTGTTAATATAAATAAACTTGATTTTTTTTTTATTTCACACTGAAATCAGGACTTTAATGCGTTTTTAGCGAAAGCGTTAAGCCTTTCTAAACTCGCGAAATTGAATGCTGTGAAAATAACAATAACAAACTTTCCACTGCTTCAGTTCAATGCACATTAAATTTTTTAAGTGTTTTAGACGTTTGACAAGTCAGCCCAGTTAGCGAGTGGAATTCGCTAACTGGACTGCGCTTTGAGCAGTCTTGTAAGCGGTCACGGTAGTCGACACATTTTCTGTGATAATTGACTGCCTTTGCCTCCGACACTTGCAAAACAAGCTATCATAGTACAGTACCAAACTAAAATGTCATATGACAGGCTCTATCATACGACACTGTCGCCGAAGACCGTCACCAATGTATGTATTTTAGTTTTTCTCATAATAAGAGCTGCTGATGTTGTGCTTGTGTGAATTCTGAAAATAGCAAGCAATGATGTCCTAGTAATAATATTTCTAATCAGAAATGGTTTGATTTACACCAAATTGAGGAATTACAACGAAATCACACATGTCAAATGATAGCTATTTTGATAATTTTCTTTTGGCTCGAATGTTATTCTACCACTCGTGTTGTGTGAGAGAGACGACGGTAGAGCATAAGTGTTCGAATACAAACAGACTGTCGCCCACGACAACGAAGTGAGTGTAGTAAAAAACGTCAACTGTTTCAACCCCTGGCTTTGAGCCCAGTAAGCGTACAAGTACTGTACTTTTGTTTATGATAATGACGGTCCCAAATGGTCCCAAAGTCGAGCTTTCCTCCTCCTCCGTTTGGTTCATAATTCCGAATTCGTAGTAACAATACCTATCGTTCGAGTACTTGAACTAAAGTCCTCTAAGGAAACTTACGGACGTCTCTCAAAAGTTGTTTCAATCGAGCCGTCAAACTGCACTGCTTTGCTCGATTGGAACAACTTTTTTCAGTTTTGTGGTGACAGTCGTCCATACTTTTGCTAGAGTGATGGCTTTAACTGGAACGGCCGATTGTTTAATCAACTCAAATTCGAGTTTCTTTCACTCAAATTTGCAAGAACGTAGGTCACTCATAAAGTGAGTAAAATTTTCCTCGACTTTCCAAAAAAAAAAATTGGTGGGGTTGTGTACAAGACACGACCGCATGGTTGACGTAGACTACGTTAAGCTGTGTAGTGAAATTCTCGTGCGTTTTTCTAGATATTGATTTAAAATACAGTAGAAGCAACCTATGATTTCGGTCCTATGTACATATTTTGGATTTCCTACTTAGTAAAACTTGGTTAAATTCAGGACCTCATAAAAATGCGAATACATATTCTATTAAATTTGGTTCCTAAATAACAATCAGATATGAGTAAGGCTTTCTTCAGGTGATTCATTGAAGCGTCCAACAATGACCGTCATGATGGCACTTCAAGATTTCTAGGACACAAATCTTGGACGGTTGTGACATCACTCATGAAATTGAAACTCCTTTTGTACTGAAATGCAACAAACGTGAAGTTCCAGTTTCTTTGTTATAAGTTTTGTGAGAGCTGATATCTGTACTCTTGAAATTTTTTGTGGTAATGAGATTGATCAGAAATAAGATTTTCTCAGCGATTCAACTTCAAAACGCTAAACGGAGTGCACAATTTTGCACCAATGTTATGCAACATTTTATAGTTGATCGGGATATCAATTAGCCATGAATCCCTCCAATAAGTTCTCTGTACATCTTTTATCTACCGATTGAACAAATAAAAAAAAATACTAAGGCTGTGTTCCATTTGGAAAATTTTCACTTAGATTTGACACTTCGAAAATAAATTAAGATGTTTGAAAATCCTTCTGTTGTTGATCGGTCGATTTTCGAGAAAGCGTCTGTTTAAATTGATTCCTTGTCTGTCAGAAATAAGTCTGCTGGATAAGCAGCTTTATTTGAAAATTTTCCATCTGTCAAATTTAAGTAAACATTCACCAAATGGAACACAGCCTTCATAACTTGACCACAGAATCGTTTGTTGTATTAGATACGAGATAAAAACTTCTTTTATCGATATGTGTGTTGAAAATACCTGGGCCGAGTGGATTCAAGAAGAAAGTCGATGAAGAGAATATTGTCAGTGTTACTTAGGACCTAATGCAATGTTCAGATTGAATTGTTTTGCTTAGCTGTAGCCAGGCATGGAAAATCATTTGCATTCATTTCGTGCATTCATTTACATTCATTTGCCCCTAACTTTTTTCATCAACAGAATTCCGCAAAATTGTGTATCGAGCTTTTGTAGGTTTTGTTAACTTTTTTGCATTCATTTCGTGCATTCATTTACATTCATTTGCCCCTAACTTTTTTCATCAACAGAATTCCGCAAAATTGTGTATCGAGCTTTTGTAGGTTTTGTCAACTTTTGTTGACAACTCAAATCCGTATCTCTTATGTATGACGAACCAGAGCGAACAGTATCCAGTACAGTTTTTCAGTGAATGTATTTTACATTCACTGAAAAACAGTAACAAGTTCTGCCTGCTCTAATTCGTGATGCATAAGAGATACAGATTTGAGTTATGGGCAAACATTGTAGCTAATAACAAAACCTACTAAAGCTCTATATATTATTTTGCGGAATTCTGTTGATGAAAAAAGTTAGAGGCAAATGAATGTTAATGATTGCATGAAATGAATGCAAATGATGTTCCATGCCTGGCTGTAGCAATGTAAACAGAAAATCGACGAAGGGAATCGAACATTACAAGTAGGACCTTTTGAACGCTCACTTTCGAATTTCAGAACCTAGCACTGAAAAAACTCGACGGTACCTCTGTTTATGCTAAGAGATAAGCATTGCAAGTCCCTCCTACTTGAAGAATTATGCAATAGAACGGCTGGCTATGCCTCGCCCCCATCAGCAAAAAAAACTGGGGTTGTATAAACCTTTCTATAGCATAATTTTCCAAGTAGGAGGGACTTTCATAGCTAATCTAAAAGAATAAATAGAGGTACCGTTTGATAATTTCAGTGCTTGGAACAGAAAACTGTAATCTGTGTATCCTTCTTATCACCATAGAAACACCCTGTTCTTATGCAAAATAATGAATGTGCGTTCACAAAACGCACGAAATCCTTAAAAACCATATTAAGATTGTTTTTAATTCAATCAATAGATTAAAGATGTACCGATAATTAAATAGGGATTTCAAGCTAAAATGTTCTGATCGCGAAACATTGATGACCAATACCGAAATTGTCCAACCTGTTTTGTGTGGTGTGCTGTTGATTTTCAGTGTTGCTCAGTGGGGACTTTCATAAATAACGTAGTAGTTGAGAGAGGAGAGGAGTTTCAGAAGTTGGGACCGGCCATGTATTAGGTGTATTGCAAAACACGCTCCGAGGGGGAAGAGGGGTTAATTGGTCAAAAAAAAAAATATACGTAATTTATGGCCCTAATTTTACTTCCAAGGCTGTGTCGCAATGGGCGAGTTAAATTTATCTCGTGGTTAAAAGTGACAGATGAGTTATCGAATAATTCTACTATACGAGCGTGGTTATTTCGGACCGACTAGAAGTTAAATTTAGGTAACCGTGGCTGAGCTCTGTTTGAAACTGATCAATTTCCGGAATTTCGAACACGATAAAAAACTCGGCAATTGGTACACTGCCCATAAAAGCATAACTGTCCCATATGAATATGAAATCAAGCAAAGATGGGACAATTATGCGAGTATCGGCAGTACACAGCCCACGAAGTATTTCTCGATTACTTTTTCGAAGGAACGTATCAGCTTTTGTAAACAACGCATTTGATCGTCGATTTGGCGTAACTGGTAGCTCACCCACGCATGCTAACACTACCATGAGATAGAGGAAATTTTCCCCTACCTGATATAGTGGTGTTAGTATGTGGGGCGAGCTATTAGTTATGCCAAACCGACGATAAAATGCGTTGTTTACAAAAGCTGATATGTCCTTTCGAAAAGTAATCGAGATTTGTAGTTATCATTCAGCCAAGGAGCGCTTGCGCCATCGAGGCGACGCTGCTACCAGCAGCCAGTGATCTCGACGGGAACGACGCGCAAAGTTCGAGGTGCAAAACTCGAACGCTGCGCGCTTGGCAGGAACCGCCTTCCTACTGCTGCTGCTGCTGCTACTTGATTATGAGGACTGGGTTTGGGGAGAACGTTTATTTCGTGAAAACAGTGATAAAATTATCACTATTTAAATGTCCATTTTTAAAACAGTTTTTTTTTATGAAAAATTGAAAAAGCGTTTATTGCAACCGCTTACGAAAGGGATTTCCTATCGATTGGTGTATTTGGATTTTAATTTTATCTATAAATGACAAAGTTATAAGCGTCCAAAATCTTACACCTTTTCGTGGCGGTCACAATATCAGATTTTCGATTAACCTTCAGTACGTTAGACGTAGTCTACGTCAAAAGCTTTTCGAACATAAGGAAAATCGAGGGAGGTTTCACTCAGTCTATTAGTATACTCCTAGACTGAGTAAAGTTTTCGTCGATTTCAAACATATTCGAGCAGATTTTTTAACAAAAGCTAGGAAAATTTTACACATTCTATGAGTAACCTACGTTTTTGCAATTTTAATCACATCGGCCGTTTACGGTCGTCCACAAGACTTCTGCAATATTCGCTAAACTACTTTATAGTTCGTTGCACTTGTACGAAGTTCCGTGAACTTTTAAGAATTTCGTTGATTTTCTGCGAAGTTTCCTAAAGTTCTACAAAATTTCCTGAGCATCTACGGAATTAAATGAACTATACCAAGTCGATTTAAATTTATCAAAGTGCCCTGAAGTTATATGAAGGTCTCGGAAATTTTATTAAGTTTCCTGAAACTAAACAAAGTTTCCTTCACTTCAACCATAATAAACAAATATCATAAATGAACTGTATCCCGGATGGGTAATCTACCCCACAAATGGTTTGGATGATACTCCGAATACGTGTTAAGCTCTCTTTTATGGTTATTTTTATTAGGGAACTAAGTTCCCCAAGCTTGTACAAACTTCCCACTTTACAGAAACGAATTTTCCCGAATTTTTACAATGTTTCCTGGATTTCTACAACGTTCTCTAAAGCTCTATAAGCTTCCCCGAATTTCCCTGAAGTTCTAAGATGTCTCCTAAATATCTACAAAGTATAACGAAGTTCAAAGAAGTTAAATAAAACTCCCTGAACTTGAACAAAGTTCCTTGAATTTCTAAAAAAAACACTAAATTTCTCAAAAGTTTGCTTAACTTTTGCACTTCTACGAAGTTTGTTGATCTTTTAAAAAGTCAGATGAAGTCCTGTTAAATTTGCTGTACTTCTAGATAGTTTCCAGAATTTCTACGAAGTTTACTTAGGATCTATGAAGTGTCTTGAAGTTCTAAAACGTTCTCTAAACTTAAACGATGTTCTTTCAACTTCTTATAAGAATTGCTTTTTGAGTTCAGAAGTTAAGAGTTCTGCAAAGACTCAGTTTTAAAAATCTGAAATATTGAACACCATCCCCCACCCAAAAATTTATAAAGCAGCGGTGAATACATGTGAAGACATTCCGTCGATCTCAGTGAAGATCTAGTCTCTTTCTCCCGTCGCTTCATTGGTCTTTCTTTCAAGTTTCGGTGAAATATCAAAGAGACTGAATTGGATAAAAAGGCGACATCTTATCCATTTGACAGACCTTCTGCTGGATTGGAATAACTTTTCCTATGACTGACAGATAATCGATTGTTCCAATTTTGACATGTCGTCTCTTTATAAATTCAGCTTCTTTAAAGCATTTCTCTAGCAATAGGTATTATCCTCGGATTAAATCCCGATCAAGAATGTCCGGCTGCTTTGATGTCTACATCAGAGTTATTCAACACGATGCTATGCAAACAATTCGCAGATCATCCAAACAGGGACGGTATTAAAAGTTAATCCGAGTTGGAGCTTACCGCCATTAATATGTTTAATTTATCTTCCATTCACATATTTATCCAAAAATGAAGTAACGAAAACGGGACATAACGCATATTAAACAAATTGAAAGAGTGGTGATAGAATGTCGTTGAAAGGGGTTGAAAGCCATAATAAGGTTTCGTTTCAACTCGATAATCGACGTTACTTTCATTAAAAGCAATAAGCAAAGCAACGACGAGAAAATCTACAGCCAGTATTTCGTTCTAAGCGTGCTTCTTTTAAATTTTCGTTTCGTGCTTATAGTCTAGCTTATAGTTATAGAAATGATGCGTTGTACTTGTACGAAAGAAACAAAACTCGAGTTCATTTTAGAGCTTCGAAAATGTAGAGCCCTGGTATCTATACTTGATTATTTGAGTTCATAAAGCTTACCGAACGCTAGCAACTGCTAGATATTTCTAATCTTTTCTAATCATACATTTTATTTCATTCATAGAGGCTTAGTGCTGACGTGGCAGCTAACGTTATGCAGCTCTTTTTATGGTCACCGTCATCCTGGATGAAGACCGGCTTCAATCCCTCTGGCAACGAGATACTGCAATGGCTGCTGAGCTTGACGACCAAGATTCTTTGTGAGGGCCGTCTACAACCGGACAATGAAACCATGGGCCGTCGAACCTATACGGAGTATTTGCTGATTTCCAGCTTTCTGGCTCGTGCCCGCATTCGACGAATCAAACGTGCGCTCGATTGGATTCATACTATGCAGTAGACAAGATATGGAGTTACTTATAATATAGTGTGATTTGTACATTAATACGCTTATTGATGGCTTAAATTATTTATTAAACTAATCAATCCACTTATGAAAAGCAAAAGAACTGGACTAGCGGGGCAAATCCTGAATGTGTTGATCAGGAGTATTCTGCGCGGCGTGTGAGGTGAGGTGAATCGCTCCCCCTTATTCTGTGAGTCACGTGACTCTCTGTCACCGGTGAGGTGACTCTCCATTCGATTTGAACAGAGCGTCACCTCACACGAGGTGACTATTGTCACCTCACCGGTGAGAGAGTCACGTGACTCGCAGAATAGGGGAGCTGTCTCTAGGTGACAATTGTCACTTCACTAGCGACAGCGAGTCATCTCACCTCACTACCCGCATAGAAGAGACCTGGATGTGTATACTAAATCACATATAAATACCTATAGAGTAGATATTATGGAGTATTCAAATCTTATTTTAGATTTAAACATATAAAACAACCTTATTATGAATGTCGAGTGTTTTGATAAGGTACAAAATGTTATGCGGAAATCATTTTAGTAGTACCTATACACACAGCCCATCAACAAACATATTTTTGGCTAAACAACATCTAAGCCGCTAAGCCTATGATTATCTTTGTTAAGTCTAGGTAGAAAAAATGAAAGTAGGACTAGGTCGCAACATTAAACCGCTATTCTACCAACAACTCATCCGAAGTGTCACGATGTCACGAAGCTGATCTTCAAGCTTTGATTGTAATTTCAATTGAAATTCTGTATTGCAGTCAGCATACATGGATATTGTTGAACCAAGTGATATTTTTGAATTAATCGAACGAACATGTTATTATTCAAATAAATATTTTATGATGATGACAATCTTCTTTTATAAAGAGAAATTATCAAACCCACAAAGTCTCCCGTTCTCTGCAGATGTTGTTGTATAATTGCCAAGTTTGGATGCGAGGGACTGATGGATACAACTGAAACAAAATAATATAATCTCAGATGAAGCAACAACCTTTGTACTATTTAAACTTACGTTTGAGTTGCCTTTGGTTTTCCTCGAAAACTAGCGTTGTGTGTTGTGAATCCGGAAAAGTAATCATCAAATCATTCTCACTCAGACTGATTCGATCCAAACCTAGCCCCAGCACCTCAGCGATGGTGGTAATTTCGATGCGGAAAGCCTCTAGCTTCTTATTTACGGAATCATTCATCATTATAGACCCTGACAAAAAAGGAAAAATTATCTAGGTAAGTAGTATGCTCCCTAGCAGGGTTACTTCCATTTAATCCGCATAAAAATGTTTTATGGGATTATGGAATCATAAGATATTCACCGATATTTACGACGTATCGGATACGTCAAAAAAATGTGTATGGCGTATCCGATACGTCGTAAATGGGTATGAGGGTGATGATGATGATAATTTTGTATTTGTAACATACAAGAAGAGGCTGTAAACTTGCCAATTTCGCGTTATGAAAGTCGCAATAAGCGATTTGATCATTTTCTCTCACCCTTTCTTCATTCTTCGTGAACAGCTATCAGGAAATCGCTGATTGTGACTCTTTGAAAGCGACATTGGCAGGTTTTATGTGTAGAACACATTCCTTACAACTTCTTATTGTAACATAAAAATACAAAATATCATTATACCATCCAGGGTTACATCCATTCATTTTGCATAATAAATCTCTATGAACATTTTAAATGGTCCTATCTGCTTTGATCGATTCTCTTCATCGACTTTCTCTTTGCATAACCACTGCTATGCAAACAGATTTTGCGCTAGTTCTACCACAGATTGACAAAGGGGGTTCTTATATAGCGTCCAAAACGTCAAATACAACAGGGAAAGGTTTTGCAGCTAAGTTATTGACGAAAGAGAAAGTCGATGAAGAGAATCGATCAATACAGATAGAACCTTTTGAAATGTTTATCTAGAAATGTATAATATTATGAAATAATAAAAGATGTTACAATAATATTTTGTATTTGTAAGTAAAGTTGAATAGAAATAAGCATGCCACTCCTTAAGCTTACTGAGTTCTTCGTAGTTATGTCTATCTAAATAGGACTGTATCTCTTCATTCAACCGAATATTTTCCTTTTCAAGTGTCTGTACATCGTTATTTATAACATGCAAGCGGTTTTGTACATTGTTAGAATTAGTTCTCATTTTGGCCAGATCCGTGTCTTTTTCCATATTACTTTTATTCAGTTTAGAAAGGTCCTCAGCACATTCCAACAAATCGTGTAATTTTCCTGCCAAAAGTTGAGTTTGAGCTGTAAAATAAAAATACAAGCATTCTGTTATAATTTCCATTTTAACTTCACAGTCAAATCGAATTTGATTTGTTGATATTCACCCATATTCTCGATTTCGTTCGAACCGTAATTTTCAAACAAAACAAAATTTCGTATGGAAAATACTGTTTGATGTGCGTGATTATCGTGCTTACCTGATGGAATAGTCATCTTCTACACAGAAGTAGTTTGTAGGAGACTCCAGTTTTATTTTACGTTTATCACAAAATTTGCTTAATTTAATTAATTTTATAAGCTCAAATCAAGCATCTATTTGAAACTCAAAAATATGTGTATAGGTACAATACCTTAAAATATTAATTTAACTAATTTGTCGTATCAATGGTTTGAAATTCTTCTGTTTCAAACTATTTTCGGTATTTTTTAATATTTTCTGCAGCCGTTTCATGGCGTTACGTACACGGTAAGAAAAAAGTCCCCAGCGGCCAGTTCACTTTTACCTACTTTTGATTAGTCACTATTGGCAAATCAAAGTTGGCACTCGTGGAGAATAGAAGAACTATGAGAGTGATGATGGTTTCAAAATTTTACACGGCGAGGTATACGAGTGCAATCTTAAAATGCTTTTATTTTGCAAATGGAGCATTTTATTTAAATCTGGTTAATGCTACGTTAGTAGAAAACTTAAGGACTTCTTAATAGACATATAAGATAGAAAAAATAATTTCTTTTCAGATATTTATGTGTAGACATAGATTTCAGCTTTTCTACAACTGTAGCAGCAACCAGATTTAAATAATGTTCTAGCGACGATGTTTTACAGTGAGAAATATTCAATGAGTTATGTCTGTTTGTCTGTGATTATATTTTTATCTTCGCAGTATCAATAGCAATACGCCTTTTTAATGCAGGTGCAACGTAGAGTGCGCCACGCGAGTTCGAGAAGAAACGTCAACCAAACCATTTGTTTACATCAGAATAACCCGTATAAATACGAACCATAAATTGACCTTACCTAAAATGGTTAAAAAATGTTTATAATCCCTGCTAAACTTTAACTGAAATGGTTATGGAACTTTACATGAACGTTTAATGATAAAGTTTCAACCTTATGTATTATGGTTTTTTGGAACCGGACCTTACAAATAATAGGTTGTTAAGAACCATTACCGTTCCAAATTCTTGTTTTCTCCATACATTTTCGGAAAGAGAACTATATTAGAACATTTTAACTTATGGTTTGAGAACTTTAATGGTAATGGTTATGGTAGTCAGTAAGGTCCACGAATGGTTTTGTAACATCGATCAACTTTATGTGGAATATATCGCGAATTGGTTGCCTGTAATTTACTGATTACCAATTCACGATATATTCCACGTAAAGTTGAGCGATAATACAAAACCATTAATGGACCTTACTGACTACCATAGCCATTACCATTAATGTTCTCAAATCATAAGTAAAAACGTTCTTATATAGTTCTCTTTCTGAAAATGTATGGAGAAAACAAGAATTTGGAATGGTAATGGTTCTTAACAACCCATTATTTGTAAGGTCCAGTTCCAAAAAACCATAATACATAAGGTTGAAACTTTATCATTAAACGTTCATGTAAAGTTCCATAACCATTTCAGTTAAAGTTTAGCAGGGATTATAAACAATTTTTAACCATTTTAGGTAAGGTCAATTTATGGTTCGCGTTTATGCGGGAAGTATTTTCCCCAACGCAAATAACATTATTTTTCATTCAAAATCTTGCCAATTTCCATCGGTAATTGTCTTATTGTACTATTTTCCACAAATCTGAACTGATTTGCACCTTAACTATTCATACACAATAAATTCGGAAGATCATAACCACTAAGGCACTTTTCTAATTTTCCATTTTTCTCAACAAAAATATTCCTGAACACCAGCAGGATCTTTTCAAAAACGTTACAGAATTAATTTTTTCAACTGTAGACTGTGTATTTTGTATTTTTCCGAATTTATGTATTTATAAGTTTTGTGTATTTTTGTATTAAAATGAGTTGTATTTTGTCTGTACAAATTATTTTCGAGGTATTTTTGAGTATTTAATTTAAGGTATTTTAGTTTTAACGTGGACACATTAACGTATTTGCAACAATCAATACGAAATTAACGATTTTAAATTAGCTCACTACTTGACTAGCCTATTGGTCCCTAGCAAATCGACTAACGTACCCCATTCTAGTCGAAATTCCAGCACTACTATGTTTGTTTTGATTCGCTATATGAAAGTTTGACAGATAAAATTAGGGGTTATTGGATTTTCCTATGTTTCGAGGGGTGAATCGATTAGCTTGGGACCGAAGATAGTACCAGCACAAACGAAGTGACAGACGACTAACTGGCGAAGAAATCAATTAAATAATGTGGTTCGCTGTAATAGAATTTTCTTAGAAGTTTGTGCCATCAGTCACCAGATGGGCTAGTATTTTTGTTTTGATTTGAACATAGTTGATTTTGTGTGCAGTATGATCTTTGACAGTGTGCAAAGAGTGCGTATCATTTTGTCATTTTTTTATGCATTTCAGTTTTGAGTAGAGTGAAAGAGATAGAACCAACAATCAATACGAAACTAACGATTTTAAATTGGCTCACCACTTTAGTAGCCTATTGGTCCCAAGCAAACGATTAACGTACCCTATTCTAGTCGAAATTCTAGTACTACGCAATGTTTGTTTTGATTCGCTATGAAAGTTTGACAGATAAAATGAGGGGTTATTGGTTTTTCCTATGTTTCGAGGGGTGATTCGGCAAGCATGGGACCGAAGATAGTACCAGAGGTGAGCCAAAAAGTTGAGCACGTTTCTTCGAGACCTACTTGTCTTAGAGTTATCTCTATGATAGAACCAAAATATTCTAGTACATTTGGTGAAAATGCTAGTTCAATCCAATAGTAGTGTTGCCATGTGGTACAATCCAGTAGTAGTGGTGTTGCCATGTGGTACACTGAAAAATTGCAATAGAAGGTTAGTCACCAAAGTTTTCGAGCCGCTCCGTCTGTCACTTCGTTTGTGCTATTGGTCCCTAGCAAATCGACTAACGAACCCCATTCTAGTCGAAATTCCAGTACTACACTATGTTTGTTTTGATTCGCTATATGAAAGTTTGACAGATAAAATGAGGGGTTATTGGATTTTCCTATGTTTCGAGGGGTGAATCGATTAGCTTGGGACCGAAGATAGTACCAGCACAAACGAAGTGACAGACGACTAACTGGCGAAGAAATCAATTAAAATAATGTGGTTCGCTGTAATAGAATTTTCTTAGAAGTTTGTGCCATCAGTCACCAGATGGGCTAGTATTTTTGTTTTGATTTGAACATAGTTGATTTTGTGTGCAGTATGATCTTTGACAGTGTGCAAGAAAATTTTAATTTCAGTTTATGCGCTGCAAGGTGCGTGAAAGAGCTTATCACGATCGGTGTTGATGTTGGTACACTTGCAACCACAAACGAAGTTACAGACGACTAACTGGCGAAGAAATCAATTAAAATAATGTGGTTCACTGTAATAGAATTTTCTTGGAAGCTTGTGCCATCATCCACCAGATGGGTTAGTCTTTTTGTTTTGATTTGAACAAAGTTGATTTTGTGTACAATGATTCTTTGACAGTGTGCAAAGAGTGCGTGCAACAACCCCAAATTCTAACATCAATCCTTATAGTGAAGTATTCGTAATAATTCTATAGAATGTTAACATTAAATATCAATTGCAACAAGAATGGTATAACTCAACTAAACGCATAATTAACGTAAGTCAGTTAGGCAAATTTTCATATCAGCAAAACGCGTGATAAACTTGTTAACGTAGATGAATGACAAAATTTAACCAAATGACAAAATATGTTTATCAATAGTACAAAGTAGGGTCTTAAGAAAGGCACAGTAGGAGTAAGAACCATAGTAAGAAGATCCAGTAAAAAAAATAGCAAATATAGAATAGATACCAGCGCATATCCTTGAGAAGAATCTCTTCGATATTATTCTCAAGCTGGTTAAGTAAGAGGGGATGCAAAGGCCTCAAAATCCATTATCAATCTGAGTAAGAAATTAACCAGTAATAGACCCCCATACGGTAGTAGAAAATACACAACTTAACAGCAGCAGTGAGAATGTTGCACATTTCCAGGGTCAGTTGTTTATAAACAGTTGCTACCGCGTCGTCAGCGATGCGCGCTGGCTTAACTACACAGCAAAAAAAAATGTAATATCGATCAACGTAATTCAAGCTGATGTATGAAATAATGATGTAATAGCAAAACGCAGATACAATATTACATCAATGGATGTAATTTTGTTCGCAAAATTTATGTACATTGTACAATGTGATATTACACAACCGATGGATTGACCTGGTTGCAGCAGTTTCGATGTAATATTCAACAACTTTTTTTGCTGTGTAGGTGCTTCGAGAAAGGTCAAAGTAAACATTGGTGAGTAAGCACCCTACATAGCCGTTCCTACCGCGAGGAGCATTAATTCTTGTTAAAAAAAAACACACCGACTTTCCAAGAGAAAAACTATCTGTCTCGCTTTATATGTACATACTGGAGAAAAACTATTGTGTAGAGTTTAAGTAACAAATTCATGTATAAAAGGTTTCGAAGAATAAAGAATCGGGGCAGTTGTTCTGATGAGTTTATTATCCGAGGTTTGCTAGGTGCGGACGAGCACAGTTCCAACCTCAGGATAACTGATTCATCAAAGAGCTTTTTCCATACAGTAGAAATGGAATTGAACTGTCTTTCATTTTACGGAGAAAGAAACCCGAATAGAAATTTACATTAGCCCAACGTTTGATTTTGATGTCTACATCAGCATCGAAATCAAATGTATGCCTGATGTCAAACATTAGAAAACATTATGATTTAGTTGTATTTAAGCAACGTAACATGGTGTATACATCAGAAATTTTGGAACAAAATTTTGCCATTCTAATGTCGGTCTGACGTCAAAAATTTCAATCTATTGACATTAGAATCAAACGTTTTAAGGATGTTTTCAGATGTAAAAAACGTTAGAACTAAACGTTGTTCGGATGTTTTTAAATGTAAACGTTTTTTGATGTTTTCTAATGTAGATGTTTCCTGATGTTAGAACCAAACGTTTTTGGATGTTTTCGGATGTACATAACGTTAGAACTAAACGTTGTTCGGATGTTTTTATATGTAAATGTATTCTGATGTTTTCTAATGTAGATGTTTCCTGATGTTAGAATCAAACGTTTTTCGGTTGTTTTCGGATGTAAAAAACGTTAGAACTAAACGTTGTTGCGGATGTTTTTATATGTAAATGTATTCTGATGTTTTCTAACGTAGATGTTTCCCGATGCTAGAACCAAACATTTTTTAGATGTTTTCGGATGTACACAACGTTAGAACTAAACGTTGTTCGGATGTTTTCAATTGTACTTCGTGTTTGTTGTTCTCTGATGTTTTCAGATGTACAAAACGTTTAAAGTAAACGTTGTTTGAATGTTTTCAAATGTAGATGTTTACTAATGTTTTTAGATATACAAAACACTAGAATACTACTTTTCAAATGCTTTCAATCACAAACGAAGTGACAGACGGAGCGGCTGCTATTGCAATTTTTCAGTGTACCACATGGCAACACCACTACTACTGGATTGTACCACATGGCAACACTACTACTAGATTGAACTAGCATTTTAACCGAATGTACTAGAATGTTTTGGTTCTATCTCTTTCACTCTATTCAAAACTGAAATGCATAAAAAAATGACAAAATGATACGCACTCTTTGCACACTGTCAAAGAATCATTGTACACAAAATCAACTTTGTTCAAATCAAAACAAAAAAACTAACCCATCTGGTGGATGATGGCACAAGCTTCCAAGAAAATTCTATTACAGTGAACCACATTATTTTAATGGATTTCTTCGCCAGTAAGTCGTCTGTCACTTCGTTTGTGCTTTCAATTATATTTACAACACATTAGAATTAGAAACATGATCGTGTGAACACTACACACCATTGTTGTTAGATAACATCATAAAAATGCGTACATAATAGTCAATGCTGAAGCTCCCGTTTCCCACCAGTCAGTTAACTGACCTTAGCTAACCTAATGTCATTGCGGCAACTCTCTATGCGGCAGGGGAACTATGCCATTAGCGCGCTAAGAGTTATTAGACCACTGACATAGGCGCCAATTTGTAGGTGACGAGGCACTTGGTGACATTACAGCGAGCTTGACGATTGTTGTAGCATTTTTTTAGCAAACTACCAGTTAAGGTGTGTAGTGTTTACAAGATCATGTTTCTAGCTCTAATGCTTTGTACAATTGAAAGCATTGGAAAAGTTAATTCTCATGTTTTGCATAACCGAAACCATCAGAAAACATAAAATCAGTGCTAACATTTGAAAACGGCGCAAAAGCCATTTGTAAACAAATGGTTTGTGGGCCCTTTACTCGCTACCCGAAGAACGCCCACGCAAACCAACAGCATCGTCAGGAAGGGGAAAATTTCCCCTACCCGATGTTGCTGTTGTGTCGCGTGGGTGTACTTCAAGTAGTGAGTAAAGGGCCCACAAACCATTTGTTTACAAATGG
Organism: Ochlerotatus camptorhynchus; assembly: GCF_037179485.1. NCBI lineage: Eukaryota > Metazoa > Arthropoda > Insecta > Diptera > Culicidae > Ochlerotatus > Ochlerotatus camptorhynchus. The sequence goes on from NW_027040674.1 coordinate 203,141, forward strand.
CTTTTGTGCCGTTTTCAAATGTTAGCACTGAAATAGTACAAAAAAAAAACATCCATTCTGGTAGACTATCTCTTAAATGCATACAGAATAGCCATTGCGTAAGCTCCCGTTTCCCACCAGTCAGTTAACTGACCTTAGCTAACCTAATATCATTGTGGCAACTCTCTATGCGGCAGGGGAACTATGCCATTAGCGCGCTAAGAGTTGTTAGACCACTGACATAGGCGCCTATTCATGGGTGACGAGGCACTTGGTGACATTACAGCGAGCTTGGCGATTGTTATAGCATTTTTGAGTGAACTACCAGACAATCATGACAATAAGATCGCTGCGCCTCCAGATCTCCCTTTAAATCGACCCGCTGTGCCAATTTGTCAATAATGCATGACACTTTGGACGTGGATCGGGATGATCCACAAATGCGGAAAGTTTTGGGCTACCAGTCTTCTACCTAATTGACGAACTGCAAATATATAATAAACAAAATTATTGTGCATGAAAAATATGACAATGTACAATGCTCGAGGAACACTGGGAGTTTTCGAACGACGCGTGCTTAGGAATGCCGGACAACAATCCCGCGAAAATGGTGTTTTCCTCAAATCCGGCCGGTACAAGACAAAGAAAAGTACAGCGTGCTAGGTGGTTAGACCAACAATCAATACGAAACTAACGATTTTAAATTGGCTCACTAGTTGACTAGCCTATTGGTCCCAAGCAAATCGATTAACTTACTCCATTCTAGTCGAAATTCTAGTACTATACTATGTTTGTTTTGATTCGCTATGAAAGTTTGACAGATAAAATGAGGGGTTCGTGGGTTTTCCTATGTTACGAAGGGTGCAACGATTAGCTTGGGACCGAAGAGAGTACCAAAGCTGAGCCAAAAAGTTGAGCACGTTTCTTCGGGACCTACTAGTCTTAGAGTTACCTCTATGGTTAGACCAAGTGGAGCAAGATGTAGGAAGTGTGGGATGCTCGAGAAATTGGAGACAAGCAGTCAGGGACCGAGTTAGTTGGCGCAACTTTGTTATACAGGTCAAATCTTGAGGGACGTCGGACCAGAAAAAGTAAAGTAAGTATCTTATACGTTTGCCAACATTCCACGACAATATATGATTAGGTTTTCACTTGGTATGTAATGAACAACAGAGATACGCGATAATTCGTATAGTTTCTGCGATTGATGGTTAATTTTAAATGTACGTATAGTACTATCACAGACAAGCAGACGTAACTCTTTGAAAAAGATTTTCTTGAAAACATATATCTCAAAACATAGGACCTCAGTAACGACATCTCTCGGGATTCTCGCGGAAAACAAGCTTGCTCGATAACTCGCAAACAATATTGCATAAAAGTTCTATAGAATGTATAGAAACGTCAAAGTGATCCGATGTCAGCGCTGCGGCGAGTAGTTCGCGGAACTGATAATATTCAAATCAACCGTTAAATGCGTGAACGAAGATACACAATGAAGAGTTACGTCTGTTTGTCTGTGGTACTATATAACAGCATAACTGGATCGTCATGTTCACCATCTGTCATTGTCTGCAAAAATATTTAATAGCAGTTGCCTGTGTTGTGATACTTCCTTCAATGAAAACTAATTTTCTTGCATTGCCATGGTCATCTGGGATGAGGCTGGTCCACTGATCATTCGGAATGAGCTCTCCACACATCATTGAATCAATGTAGGATCAATGTAGATATGTAGATATCAATGTACATAGATGGTGTCATATGCAAAGTGCGAAAAGAGAATGAAAGAAATACGACGAACAGTTTCATCGGATTAGTCACCAAGTCCCCCACCACTGCTATCTGCAGCCCTATCACTCCCATCCCCACGATTGCGGAAGAGAATAATAAAGTTCTTGATTTAATTTAAAGAAATTAATATTTAATATCGGGATCCGTATTCGGTTTCCCCATTGGGACCCGTACTCGGTTTCCCCATCGGGATCCGTATTCGGTTTCTCCATCGGGATCCGTATTCGGTTTCCCCATCGGGATCCGTATTCGGTTTCCCCATTGGGACCCGTACTCGGTTTCCCCATCGGGACTCGTATTCGGTTTCCCCATCGGGATTCGTATTCGGTTTCCCCATCGGAATCCGTCTACGAAATCCCCATCGGGATCAGTCTACGGAATCCCCATTGGGATGCGTATTCGGTTTCCCCATCGGGATCCGTCTACGGAATCCCTATTGGGATGCGTATTCGGTTTCCCCATCGGGATCCGTATTCGGTTTCCCTATCGGGATCCGTATTCGGTTTCCCCATCGGGATCCGTCTACGGAATCCCTATTGGGATGCGTATTCGGTTTCCCCATCGGGATCCGTATTCGGTTTGCCCATCGGGATCCGTATTCGGTTTCCCCATCGGGATCCGTATTCGGTTTCCCCATCGGGATCCGTATTCGGTTTCCCATCGGGATCCGTCTACGGAATCCCTATTGGGATGCGTATTCGATTTCCCCATCTGGATCCGTATTCGGTTTGCCCATCGGGATCCGTATTCGGTTTCCCCATCGGGATCCGTATTCGGTTTCCCCATTGGGACCCGTACTCGGTTTCCCCATCGGGATCCGTATTCGGTTTCCCCATCGGAATCCGTCTACGAAATCCCCATCGGGATCAGTCTACGGAATCCCCATCGGGATGCGTATTCGGTTTCCCCATCGGGATCCGTCTACGGAATCCCTATTGGGATGCGTATTCGGTTTCCCCATCGGGATCCGTATTCGGTTTCCCCATCGGGATCCGTATTCGGTTTCCCCATCGGGATCCGTATTCGGTTTCCCCATTGGGACCCGTACTCGGTTTCCCCATCGGGATCCGTATTCGGTTTCCCCATCGGGATCCGTATTCGGTTTCCCCATCGGGATCCGTCTACGGAATCCCTATTGGGATGCGTATTCGGTTTCCCCATCGGGATCCGTATTCGGTTTCCCCATCGGGATCCGTATTCGGTTTCCCCATCGGGATCCGTCTACGGAATCCCTATTGGGATGCGTATTCGGTTTCCCCATCGGGATCCGTATTCGGTTTGCCCATCGGGATCCGTATTCGGTTTCCCCATCGGGATCCGTATTCGGTATCCCCATCGGGATCCGTATTCGGTTTCCCCATTGGGACCCGTACTCGGTTTCCCCATCGGGATTCGTATTCGGTTTCCCCATCGGGATTCGTATTCGGTATCCCCATCGGAATCCGTCTACGAAATCCCCATCGGGATCAGTCTACGGAATCCCCATCGGGATGCGTATTCGGTTTCCCCATCGGGATCCGTCTACGGAATCCCTATTGGGATGCGTATTCGGTTTCCCCATCGGGATCCGTATTCGGTTTCCCCATCGGGATCCGTATTCGGTTTCCCCATCGGGATCCGTCTACGGAATCCCTATTGGGATGCGTATTCGGTTTCCCCATCGGGATCCGTATTCGGTTTGCCCATCGGGATCCGTATTCGGTTTCCCCATCGGGATCCGTATTCGGTTTCCCCATCGGGATCCGTATTCGGTTTCCCCATCGGGATCCGTCTACGGAATCCCTATTGGGATGCGTATTCGGTTTCCCCATCGGGATCCGTATTCGGTTTGCCCATCGGGATCCGTATTCGGTTTCCCCATCGGGATCCGTATTCGGTATCCCCATCGGGATCCGTATTCGGTTTCCCCATTGGGACCCGTACTCGGTTTCCCCATCGGGACTCGTATTCGGTTTCCCCATCGGGATTCGTATTCGGTTTCTCCATCGGGATCCGTATTCGGTTTCCCCATCGGGATCCGTATTCGGTTTCCCCATTGGGACCCGTACTCGGTTTCCCCATCGGGACTCGTATTCGGTTTCCCCATCGGGATTCGTATTCGGTTTCCCCATCGGAATCCGTCTACGAAATCCCCATCGGGATCAGTCTACGGAATCCCCATCGGGATGCGTATTCGGTTTCCCCATCGGGATCCGTCTACGGAATCCCTATTGGGATGCGTATTCGGTTTCCCCATCGGGATCCGTATTCGGTTTCCCCATCGGGATCCGTATTCGGTTTCCCCATCGGGATCCGTCTACGGAATCCCTATTGGGATGCGTATTCGGTTTCCCCATCGGGATCCGTATTCGGTTTGCCCATCGGGATCCGTATTCGGTTTCCCCATCGGGATCCGTATTCGGTTTCCCCATCGGGATCCGTATTCGGTTTCCCCATCGGGATCCGTCTACGGAATCCCTATTGGGATGCGTATTCGGTTTCCCCATCGGGATCCGTATTCGGTTTGCCCATCGGGATCCGTATTCGGTTTCCCCATCGGGATCCGTATTCGGTATCCCCATCGGGATCCGTATTCGGTTTCCCCATTGGGACCCGTACTCGGTTTCCCCATCGGGATTCGTATTCGGTTTCCCCATCGGGATTCGTATTCGGTTTCCCCATCGGAATCCGTCTACGAAATCCCCATCGGGATCAGTCTACGGAATCCCCATCGGGATGCGTATTCGGTTTCCCCATCGGGATCCGTCTACGGAATCCCTATTGGGATGCGTATTCGGTTTCCCCATCGGGATCCGTATTCGGTTTCCCCATCGGGATCCGTATTCGGTTTCCCCATCGGGATCCGTATTCGGTTTCCCCATTGGGACCCGTACTCGGTTTCCCCATCGGGATCCGTATTCGGTTTCCCCATCGGGATCCGTATTCGGTTTCCCCATCGGGATCCGTCTACGGAATCCCTATTGGGATGCGTATTCGGTTTCCCCATCGGGATCCGTATTCGGTTTCCCCATCGGGATCCGTATTCGGTTTCCCCATCGGGATCCGTCTACGGAATCCCTATTGGGATGCGTATTCGGTTTCCCCATCGGGATCCGTATTCGGTTTGCCCATCGGGATCCGTATTCGGTTTCCCCATCGGGATCCGTATTCGGTATCCCCATCGGGATCCGTATTCGGTTTCCCCATTGGGACCCGTACTCGGTTTCCCCATCGGGATTCGTATTCGGTTTCCCCATCGGGATTCGTATTCGGTATCCCCATCGGAATCCGTCTACGAAATCCCCATCGGGATCAGTCTACGGAATCCCCATCGGGATGCGTATTCGGTTTCCCCATCGGGATCCGTCTACGGAATCCCTATTGGGATGCGTATTCGGTTTCCCCATCGGGATCCGTATTCGGTTTCCCCATCGGGATCCGTATTCGGTTTCCCCATCGGGATCCGTCTACGGAATCCCTATTGGGATGCGTATTCGGTTTCCCCATCGGGATCCGTATTCGGTTTGCCCATCGGGATCCGTATTCGGTTTCCCCATCGGGATCCGTATTCGGTTTCCCCATCGGGATCCGTATTCGGTTTCCCCATCGGGATCCGTCTACGGAATCCCTATTGGGATGCGTATTCGATTTCCCCATCTGGATCCGTATTCGGTTTGCCCATCGGGATCCGTATTCGGTTTCCCCATCGGGATCCGTATTCGGTTTCCCCATTGGGACCCGTACTCGGTTTCCCCATCGGGATCCGTATTCGGTTTCCCCATCGGGATCCGTATTCGGTTTCCCCATCGGGATCCGTATTCGGTTTCCCCATCGGGATCCGTATTCGGTTTCCCCATTGGGAACCGTATTCGTTTTCCCCATCGGGCTCCGTATTCGGTATCCCCATCGGGATCCGTCTACGGAATCCCCATCGGGATCCGTATTCGGTTTCCCCATCGGGATCCGTCTACGGAATCCCTATTGGGATGCGTATTCGGTTTCCCCATCGGGATCCGTATTCGGTTTCCCCATCGGGATCCGTATTCGGTTTCCCCATCGGGATCCGTCTACGGAATCCCTATTGGGATGCGTATTCGGTTTCCCCATCGGGATCCGTATTCGGTTTGCCCATCGGGATCCGTATTCGGTTTCCCCATCGGGATCCGTATTCGGTATCCCCATCGGGATCCGTATTCGGTTTCCCCATTGGGACCCGTACTCGGTTTCCCCATCGGGATCCGTATTCGGTTTCCCCATCGGGATCCGTATTCGGTTTCCCCATCGGGATCCGTATTCGGTTTCCCCATTGGGAACCGTATTCGTTTTCCCCATCGGGCTCCGTATTCGGTATCCCCATCGGGATCCGTATTCGGTTTCCCCATCGGGATCCGTATTCGGTTTCCCCATCGGGATCCGTCTACGGAATCCCTATTGGGATGCGTATTCGGTTTCCCCATCGGGATCCGTATTCGGTTTGCCCATCGGGATCCGTATTCGGTTTCCCCATCGGAATCCGTCTACGAAATCCCCATCGGGATCCGTCTACGGAATCCCTATTGGGATGCGTATTCGGTTTCCCCATCGGGATCCGTATTCGGTTTCCCCATCGGGATCCGTATTCGGTTTCCCCATCGGGATCCGTATTCGGTTTCCCCATTGGGAACCGTATTCGTTTTCCCCATCGGGCTCCGTATTCGGTATCCCCATCGGGATCCGTATTCGGTTTCCCCATTGGGACCCATACTCGGTTTCCCCATCGGGATCCGTATTCGGTTTCCCCATCGGGATCCGTATTCGGTTTCCCCATCGGGATTCGTATTCGGTTTCCCCATCGGGATTCGTATTCGGTTTCCCCATCGGAATCCGTCTACGAAATCCCCATCGGGATCCGTCTACGGAATCCCCATCGGGATGCGTATTCGGTTTCCCCATCGGGATCCGTCTACGGAATCCCTATTGGGATGCGTATTCGGTTTCCCCATCGGGATCCGTATTCGGTTTCCCCATCGGGATCCGTATTCGGTTTCCCCATCGGGATCCGTATTCGGTTTCCCCATTGGGAACCGTATTCGTTTTCCCCATCGGGCTCCGTATTCGGTATCCCCATCGGGATCCGTATTCGGTTTCCCCATTGGGACCCGTACTCGGTTTCCCCATCGGGATCCGTATTCGGTTTCCCCATCGGGATCCGTATTCGGTTTCCCCATCGGGATTCGTATTCGGTTTCCCCATCGGGATTCGTATTCGGTTTCCCCATCGGAATCCGTCTACGAAATCCCCATCGGGATCCGTCTACGGAATCCCCATCGGGACCCGTATTCGGTTTCCCCATCGGGATCTGTCGATGGAACCCGTCATCGGGATCCGTCTACGGAACCCGTCATCGGGATCCGTCTACGGAACCCGTCATCGGGATTCGCCTACGGAACCCGTCATCTTCCACTTTATTTTAGCTTTTAGTAGGGGTAAGAGGGGCATAGTGAACAGGTCGGGCATAGTGAGCATCCAGCTTGAACTTCCGGCTGTTCGGAAAAAAAAAATGGTTGGTGGTAGGATCAATATCATAATGATATTGAACCTACTACCAGTTGATTTGTTTCATGCAGCTGGAGATCCAAAGCCAAACTGCGGGATGCTCACTATGCCCCTCTTCCCCCTATTTATTTATTTATTCGTCAATCAAATAAAAAAAACAATAAACACATTCACTAACCTGCAAAGAGATCCGGCTTCGAATTCCCCGCCGGGATCCAGCTTCGGACTCCCTACCGGGATCCGGCTTCGCACTGGTGCACTTTCCTAAACAAAGCATAATTACAGTACATTAATTTACATTAAATTAGTAAATTTTACTTACCTGAAAAACAGCCTTCCTTTTTCAAGGGCGATCGCGGGACTCGCAATCTTCGAAACTGGTGGGGGTCCAGGTGTGGGAGCTGCCTTCCTGGCACGTCGGTAGCATTGGTGCTCAGCACGGAAAACAAGATCGACGGAAAAAAACAAACCAAAGGATTTGCCGCAACGTCGGACACCGAATCGCCACCAAAACTCGCGACGGACACTGCGAAAAAAAACTGTACACGGCCAATGTGATCAACCCAAATTTGAATACAGTGTACTCAAAATCTCAAAAAATGCAGGAACGCAGCGATGAGTAAATTTGCCTCATGTTTTCCGGTGGAAAACTTCAAAAATCTTCCGGAAAATTAGGATTGACGAAAATCCACAGAATCCAATCTTTACTTTTCTTATATTCGGAAAAAAAATTACTGGAAAAACCTGGAAAACCTGGAAAAACAGAGGGAAATTTTTCCTGTACTTTTTGCGATTTATGAGTGAACTAAACTCAAATTTGGGTGTTCTCATTCGCCGTGTAGTGCTGACTCAGGACAAAACAAACTTTGCATGCGGCGAGGGACCGAAGGACAACAATTTACATCGTGATGAAGTTTGATTCTAATGTAACGTTAGGTTCTGTTGTCATTGGATGTATTCTGATGTTTTATGCGTGCAACAAATTACAGCGTGATGAAGTTTGATTCTAATGTAACGTTAGGTTCTGTTGTAATTGGATGTATTCTGATGTTTTATGCGTGCAACAAATTACATCGTGATGAAGTTTGATTCTTATGTAACGTTTGGTTCTGTTGTCATTGGATGTATTCTGATGTCAAATTTTACATCGTCAAGACGTTTGATTCTGATGTAACGTTTGAGGCTAATGTATTTTTATGTACTTGGATGTCACACTGAAGTCTGAATACATTAAGGGTACAGCAATACACATTAAAATTTAATGTATTGAAGATGTCTGCTGATGTTTCCTACATTACAATTTCTATTCGGGAAGACCACGCGAGTTGTTGCTCTACGTTGGGCACTACAACACGAGTGAAACATGGATGCGCAACGGAGTATGGGCGCTTCATGCGTATCATTTTGTCATTTTTTTATGCATTTCAGTTTTGAGTAGAGTGAATGAGATAGAACCAAAACATTCTAGTACATTTGGTGAAAATGCTAGTTCAATCTAATAGTAGTGTTGCCATGTAGTACAATCCAGTAGTAGTGGTGTTGCCATGTGGTACACTGAAAAATTGCAATAGCAGGTTAGTCACCAAAGTTTTCGAGCCGCTCCGTCTGTCACTTCGTTTGTGCTTGCAACTATTTTTGCAAAAAAAAAATAAGTTTTTTCGAATGAAATTGATATCGAAAGTGTACCTAAAGTGCTTCTGAACGTGTTTCGCAGTTGGGTGTGGTGAAATTTGCGGTTGTTTTCAGTGAAAATTCCGTATCACAATTTTGCTCACCGAGTTCCCTTTTTTTGCCGTTCGACGACATCGGGAATGCGCTCCCGGATATATTGATTTGGTGAGTACGTTCCAGTTGAGGATTGTTCTTGTACATTTCTCGATTGCATTTTCGAGGGGACGTGTCTGCTTTTGTGGGCAGTGCGTTTTATGGTCGGTTTGGTAGTATCCATTTAAATATAATGTCTTCTGTCCAAATAACCTCGATTTTCGGTCTATTGATTCAATACTTTAGTATTATATTTTCAAAACATACAATGATGCATTATGTCATTTCATGGCACATAAAACAAAAAGTGTGTGTATAGGACCCAATAATCTAGGTTATTTGTATTTTGTAAAACATCTTTATTTTTTATTATATTTTTTATTTTATTACATATTTTATATACATTATATATTACATATTACATGATTATATATAAATTCATAATGTAAATTACAATAAAAACTGGGACGGGAGGGAGCATCAGGGCATCATTGAAGTTGTAACTGGACAATGGAGTGGAGTGCCAACCGGAGTCTAGGAGGTAATGTGTACTGTCATTTTAGATAGTTACATTTCACTCCAACAGTTGCAATGAATTTGACGCGCTCTTCTAAAACAAATCATCCCGTGGAAAGCTTAACATGCATTGCGAATTTCGTTATTCATTTTGTTGGATCATATTGTTGGAAGGAGATTCTCTTATTCCCGCGGGTTTCGCGTAAGTGCCTCTGCTTACGGGCCCGTCCAACCCTTTTTGGCCCTTCATACAGCAGTACATATGTTGAATTCAGAATGATGACGGAATTTGATCTTGCTGTTGAGTGGAGCCGCATGCAGGGCAAGACCCAAGCTAGGATGGTGGCTACTTAAATACATACAATATGATCTTTGACAGTGTGCAAAGACTGTATCATTTTGTCATTTTTTTATGCATTTCAGTTTAGAGTAGAGTGAAAGAGATAGAACCAACAATCAATACGAAACTAACGATTTTAAATTGGCTCACCACTTTAGTAGCCTATTGGTCCCAAGCAAACGATTAACGTACCCTATTCTAGTTGAAATTCTATTACTACACTATGTTTGTTTTGATTCGCTATGAAAGTTTGACAGATAACATCAGGGGTGTGTGGATTCATGCAAAACATGCAGGGGTGAGTGAAATAGCTTGGGACTGCTTGGGACCGTTGTTCTGGTACTGAGTGAGCCAAAAATAATAATGATTTTCTTCGGGACCCAGTGGTCTTAGAGTTACCTCTATGATAGAACCAAAACATTCTAGTACATTTAGTGTTGCCATGTGGTACAATCCATTAGTAGTGTTGCCATGTGGTACAATCCAGTAGTAGTGGTGTTGCCATGTGGTACACTGAAAAATTGCAATAGCAGATGCGTCACCAAAGTTTTCGAGCCGCTCCGTCTGTCACTTCGTTTGTGGTACCAGAGCTGAGCCAAAAAGTTGAGCTCATTTCTTCGGGACCGAGTTCGGGACCTTCTGGTCTTAGAGTTACCGCAATGGTATTTGTATGTAGTTTTTGATGTATTTAGGGTGTGTATTTACAATTCAGTTGATTTATGAAGTTGATCGTCCCTCGCCCCTCGCAGTACCCCTACACGGTAACCAGCATGAACACATTGATGAGTAAAAAATACACATTTTTCATGTTAATATGCAGCTGTCAAAAACTATATAAATTAGGAGATTTTAAAATGTGTATAATACTCATTTTAAGAATGTGGTACCAGTCAAAAATTGAGTATTTTAATACTCTTTAATGGGTAAAAAAAACTTCAAACCTTGCCGCATCCTGCTTCGTTGATGCATGCCATTTTCCAGAGCTAAAATTTTTTCAGTAATTTTAGCCGAAAATGGAGGAACTACGGTCAAAACTGTACAGAGCAATGATGGACAAGGGTAAGTAATTTATATTATTTTCATTGCTAAGCCCTAGAAAAAAAATCATTATTAAGGTTTTCATTGTCCAGTGTCTGGTTGCGATTTTTTCAATAAATAGTATTGGAACCGAGTAATCTTTATCTTATCATTGACACCATTAATAAAAAACCATGCGTCCCCATCATAATTAAATTCTATAAATGATTACTTTTTACACATTTTGCAGTAAAAACCGAGGGGGACGACTATATCTACGATGCAGGAAAAAAATGTGTTTTGCTGTGGCTAGCTGCACGCACGCTGAGTAGATATAAAGAAGATTGATGACAATTCTGAAGATTTCCTGCACAAATATGATGCGCGATGCAAGTAGATGCGAGAAATGAAAGAAGATTTTTCGAAGATTTATTAGCTAGTGTGAGATTTGTTGAGCATCTAGAATTGAGATTTAGATGTGTCGCCCCCCTCGGTAAAACCGTACTTGAAAAATGTGTGAAATTTACTGTTCTATTGAAGAATCATAGCGATTGACTCAAAGATGGCGAGTGGGTGAAAATGGTAATGACGTTTTGAAATCTGTCAAAAGGCATGACATTTTTTAGTACATCATCATTTTTGTAGCGGCACCGGTGGTGTAGTGGTAAGCGTGATTGCCTCTCACCCCAGCAGGCCTGAGTTTAATCCGAGGTTCAATCCCAGTCGGCGCCGCCGGTATGTAAAGCCGTTGGTTCCCGGTTCATGAGTTGATGGGTCGATAGGTAGGGTGCAGGTGTGGGAGTTGCCTTCCTGGCGTCGGCAGCATTGCGGTGCTCAGCACGGAAAACAAGATCGACTGAAAACAAATCAAGGAAAAAAAATCATTTATGTAATTGCGGATCTGAAAAATAAGCGTCGCATGACCAGTTTTAGCTTTTCTTTGATTCGCCAATTGACGTTTGATGGGTTTACACAACGCAGTTTACACATTTTATGAGTAGACCCGTTTTTTCACGAAATGTGTGAAATTTTACACATTAATGTGTTTACGCTGGTTACCGTGTAAAGAAACGGCGAATCCCGCTGCGCCGTTTGGTGACCCCTGGTTTACTTTTTGAATTCGTTACTGCGTTACTTTTATTCATCGCCACGCCTTTTGACAGCTCCTAGACTAGAAAACATCGCCAAAGTTCAAAACGAAGAAAGAACGACAACGGTCGCCCGTGGTCGCCGTTCACAGCGAGTTTGTGTGGATTTATTGAATATTATAAACTAATTTTTCACTATTGATCAGTTCACGAAGATTTGCCGCACTCTTCTCTCACCCGTAAGTTTTGACAGTTTTGGGTGGTTTGTTTTGGCTCCCATTCGTTGCTATCTCTTTTACTCAGAAGCAAAATGATAGGGAGCAAAAAGTGAGGTTAGGGACCGTGCACTGATCTATATCGACGCGCCTAGTTGTAGGAATCAAAAGATTTACTTGCTTTGATTTTACGTAGTTGGTGTTTTGAAACCAAAATGGAGGACCTTGAAAAAACGAAGGAAAATATTCAACCCTTACGTGGGGGTAGAAATATGGAGCAGCTAGAGATTGCGCTTACCTCGGAATCGCAACTAGCCGAAGAAAGAAGGTAAGATATGGGGAATAGTTTGCATCATAAACATACGTTTTGGCAAGATGGACTAACCATAGTCTTAGTCGTCATCAGACAACAGCAAAAAAAAAACACGTTTACAAAATTGTTTTTGTAGGGCACATGAGCAGAGAATCGAAACATACGAAGGCAATGATCCGCTGCAACCGTGGTATGAATATATCTGTTGGATAGAACAAACTGCTCTCAGCAATGGAAACTCATCGGCCAACAGTGAGATTCTTCTGCGTTGCATTGCTAAATTTGAAAATGACGAGCGTTACCATCAGGACCATCGGTTTATCAAACTTTGCATGAAATATGTAAGATTACAGCGATATATATATATTGTTTTCTATTCAATGACTTTTATTGAAATTGTTTGTAGATCGATACCCAGCGTTCCCCACAGGAGCTGTATCAGGAACTTTACGACCGTGGCATTGGAACTCTGTGCGCCGAATTGTACGTAGGCTGGGCTTACTATTATGATGCAGAAGATAATTTTGCCCAAACGGAGTCGATTTTCAGAAAAGCGTTAGACGCTGGCGCTACTCCCAAGGAAGACATTGAGCAGGCGCACAGACAGTTTGGATTTTCAATGTCTCAGCGATTGCTGCATAAGGATGAATCTTCAAAGATTAAATTTCAATCTACTTTAGCCGAACGCAGAACCGCTCTAACTTCACTTAAGGCACACCAAAGGAAGCATGTGGGCAGCGTTAGGACAGGACTTGCTATAAAAAGCTATAATCCCGGAATTGTAAATCAGGAGAACGTCCCTAATGGTTCAATGAATGTCAACGGTTTACCTGTGTACACTGGAGCTACGGATTCTTCCAATGGAAATCAATCGATTGTTCGTTCTTTGGTGAATGCTAGCCGAGATCGGGAAAATGTTCGTGAGCCAGGCCCTTGGTCCAATGCAAAAGGACACCACAAACGAGGACCCTTGTTTGGAACGTCACATGGGCCATCATTCAAAATATCCGAGGATATTGTTGAGTATCAACCGATTCCACTGTTGATCGATAATCTGAGCCATGGCATTCAGCTGACACAAAAGCACAAACGTGAAAATTACCCGCAAAAGGCATTCGAACTTGCTGTTTGCGATGACGATAAACCGTCGGGATTTCCAATGTACGATAAACTTTCTCTCTATTGCCTTGGATCGAAGGAAGATTTCTGCCCAGAAGAATTGCATGGCTATCGGTACTTCAAGCGCCGTGGAATCGTCAACAAAATGACGGAACGCTACGATCCCATTTGGGCCAACGGGGCAAAAGCAGGAATCCGACTGCATCCGTATCATGTATGGGAGTTTAAGTTTAAACCGGGTGATGATCTAAATACGGAAAAGCCAGTTATCGATGAAACGAGCATCCGAGGAATTCAAACCAAGGTAAACGAATTTTACTCGGGCGAGGAGGAAATATCCCTTGAAGAGATACAGCTACAAAAATGGAAGGACGGGAAGATCAAGCGTAAGTTATTTTTTGCATTTTTTTTACAGTAAAACATTTACCAGATCGGGAGTTGTGGGAAAGTGGTTATTATTATTATTATTATTATTATTTATTAACGACACTTTACCATCAGCGTGGCATTCGTGTCGGAGAGGGAAAGTGGTGCAAGGTGAGCTATGTCTCGAAACCACCGATTTTAATATTTAAATTGGTAAAACAGAGCATAAGCAGAATTTTGAATATCGCCGTGTATTGTCGAGATTTCGAGATAGCAGCGCATGCCGATTTTCATACAAAATTGTCAACTTGTTTAACTTTGTTCTCTTATGATCAATTGAGCTGAAACGTTCAGGTCAGAACTACAAATATGTTCAATTTTACGATTACAAAATACCAAATTTTTGGGAAAAAAAACTGCACAGAATTAGGCTTTAGGTGGGTAAAATTATTAAGGTATTTTTCGGTATTATTCATTTTGAATAGTGAGATCGGGAGAAGGGGCGGTTAGCACGCTATGTCCCGAAAGGTTGCAGCAATTTGCGTGACTGAAATATCAGGGTGGCCAGTGAACCGGGGAAACCGGAAAGAAACCGAGAAATTAAAGAAATATCCGGGAAAACAATGCGAACATTTTTTCGCCAAAATAAACCAATAAAACACAGTGAGACTTTCCAAAATTTTTTTTTTATTGCGGTTATTTATAAGGCCCTCTCGCATATTAGACCATGCTTGGACCGATGACCATTATTTACAATTAGATCCCTTCCCGCTTTTATTTTTCAAATAAAACGTATTATCCCCTATTTGATAAGTTGCATTATTTTCCTCTAAACGATCTGTTTGCTGACCAGTCTTCTGGGTGCACTGATCGAGCTTTCTTTTTTCGTTCTCCTTGCGCTTCGACAACCGGCGTTTGTTGGTATTTTTAATGAAATCCTTTGTTGCGTTTGATGAGCTGGTGCTAGAGTTTTCGTCGTTGCTTTCAACGTTTGAAGTGTGATGATCCTCGGTTTGATTGTCGGTGTTTCGCTGTTGTTCTTCTGCTGAGAACCCGGTGAAAGCAGGAGATGATTGACCCGATGTCGTTGGCTGGTTTTGTTCGATATCCATCGACGGGAAATCAGCGAGACTGAATACCCCCTTGGTTGGTGGTGCTGCTAGAGCGGTGCTATTGTTCGATGAGGCTACATTTCTGTTTGGGATGTGCTGCTCGGCCACAATGGCGGCACGTTTTTGGTTGCTTGTCGTACGTTACAAACGTTTTTTCGTTGTCAACCGTGATGTATGATGGAATGGCGCAAAACTCGAACACCGCTCAGGAATCCTGGGAAGTAGTGCTTCCATTTCTCATGTCGACTGGAAATCACTGTCCCGTACTTTGCCATGTGGTTCATAACAGTGGCTTGTGGCCATGCCACAGAAAGGTCATGCACTCGAACGGTCACTGCTTCACAATCCACATATACCGGGATTTTGAACTCACTCTTCGCACAGAGAATCGCGTGTTTATAGTTGTGCGCCTTTTCATAGCGCAAGACAACTTTATTGTCTATCATCTCAATAAAAACACAATTTCGGACGTATTAGAAGCTTAATATTGTTCTTGAAGAATTTTTGCACTTTTACCGTATTGGGACGAACTGGAAGGAAACTAAAGTCAACAACGAGTGTGTTTTTACGAACTACACTCATTTTCGCTACAATATTTCACCAAGTTAAGCAGAGCAGAAAGAGCACACGTCCGATGAATACGAGTAATGGCTGTCGAATGATTTCCAAAATATTGACTTGCTCTATTTGCTTCATAGTTTCCATGAGTTTCCGTAACTCATTTTTTCCTTGTTTCAAGATCATCCTCGCTCCAGGCAACCCGAGGACTTATCACTATTAACAAAGCTTAAAAAGTAACAAGGACTAAGATGTGTTCTTTCGATTATTTAAAAATCATGTTCCCCTAGTTTGAAATAACCAGGACTAGGAATCGGTGGTAGATCTTACATCCCGTAGCATACCACAAAAAGGTGATCCACCCACGTTACGGGACATTACTTTTTTTTTATTTATTTTTTTTTTTTTTTTGTAGTGATCCAGTGGCAGCAACTTGCTAAAACTCTACACTGGACCCCTTTTATTGATAAATTTTGCTTCTATGAGCCTCTATTTTAAATCAACACACAGACGTTCCTAGGCTATGGTGCCCATTTGGTCACTGTTGTTTTTGTGCTGATCCAAATAGTTTTGATAATATAATTGCGCATTCTTTTTTTTTTATGTTGATTTTGTCCCAGTCTTGTCTTCTGTCGTCACTTATTTTGTCATTTTGTCTTGTGTATTAACCCCCACTTGTCTTGTTTATTGTGTCAACTTGTGTCTATTGTCCTTCCCCATCTGTTACTCTGTCATGACTAATTTCATTGATATATAAAAATAGTAATATCAATTACAGGATAATATGGTTATTTCTCGATTACTTTTTCAAAGGGAAGCACCAGCTCCTGCAAACAATGCATCCGATCGTCGATCGGGCGCAACCAGCAGCTCGCACACGCTTACCAACACCACTAGCAGGTAGAGGAAAATTTCCCCTATCTGATGATAGTGCCAGCATGCGTGGGCGAGCCACCAGTTACGCCAAATCGACGACCAAACGCACCGCCTACAAAAGCCAATACGCTCCCTTGAAAAAGTTATCGAGATTTCTACTAATTAATGAATTATTGACAATTACCTCTCATGATCCTTGGCTCTGATTTTAACTTACCACTTTTTGATTATTTATCAAATACCTCTCCCAGAATATATAACTCCCCGATGCTTTGTTGGTTTCTGGTCTCATTTGGATTGGTCCTGAATTTGTTTGACATCCTGTTCGAAGTAATTCTTTGAGTTCCAGCTTGTACGTGTCTCACGTCATATGATTCGCCATTCATAAAGATAATGGGTTAAAAGGGAGTAAAACATACATAAAGGTAGATTAGTATTAGTTGTACTTGATCCAAACAATAGAAAAAAGCATAGATGACTTAGTAGAAAAATAAAACTAATAAATAGCTAAAAGTGCAATGGATAAGTGTTAGTTCCGGGATCATTTTAGTGTTAGTAGTTATGTTAGTTTTGATCCGTATTCAGCCCTGCTGGCCCCTCAAGCATTATTTGCAGCAATTGTGATAAGATTATGCGACACTGCTACTACTACTATGTTAGATGTATGGCTTGTCAATTTTCGCAACGCAATGTCTTTCAATAAATCACTCAATCAATTTGATGTTTGAAAATTTGCTCAAAAGGGCTTTGTTGACACATCATACCTTACCGAAAACTAAAGCACAACAATCCTAATTCTTATTTCAAACCTATCAACATATTTAACACATCTTTCCTAAAATTTCACTTGTTCGTAAGCGCCTGGTTGAAGATATGACTTTCGCTATTGACATTGTCTGTAATTAACAAATACACTAAATAGGAAGATTTATTATACAACTTCATAGGCTAGTCGCCTCCCTAAGCGGACCCCCCGCGTCCTATCTCTTATGTTAATTAACTTTCTGAATTCTATAATTGAAGTTTATTTAATAAATAACTGAAATCTCTAATCTACCTACATAACCCATGCTTTTAAATTACAATTTAACGTGTTTCAAGTACTTCTGGCTTTTACATATCTTATCTTATATCTTTGTTCGTCCCAGATGACACCTTCAAGTGACTAAAATGCTTCACTTTGAAGTTAGTTTCCAAGCTAATTTTAAATTGTATATTGTATAGGGTAAATGTTCCAACTACGCTCTCACGTTTCCACTATGTGGCCCCACAAAAATACATATGGGTATGTCACAATAGAAGCACACCGCAGTGGAAATCCCGAGCCATAGTTCAAACACTTATCCCAAATCAAAATGAAGCACATATAAGATTAGTTACAATACCATGTACAAAAATGGTGTTTAACATTGTTTCCTGAGTAATAATTCAATGAAAACAACAATGAAAGCTTGTCACGCAAATAGAAGGAGCACTGTTGGGCACTTTCTGAAATATTTCAATAGTATAATTCCCTTGCAAACCCAAATAAATCTATCTGCGTAAAAAATAAATAAAATAAGAGTGATTTGCGGCAAAACCCGCCAGTATCACACCCAACGTCAGTGCCTATACGTAAGCGTACTACGACGCGGCTCTCAATAAAAGGAGTAACAAGTGTGATACTATCACTGCTAGACTAGATCTTTGGTTCTCTCATGCAGCGGTTTATCAGAGAGGGGAAGCTTAGTAATCCCCATCGCCTGCCCATGTCGCCATTCTATCGCGGCATGAGCCAGCAACGCCGACCATAAACCTACCGTCTCCAACACTCCACTATAAAGCATGAAATTAAGCCCGCCCACCAACAGCAAGGTGCAAAAACTAGCCAAGGGGAGGGACCCACGTTACGGGACATTACTTGCAGCTTTAAAAAATGCATCCTGCAGTTTTCGTCCGAAGAAAATTTTCCCACAATTAAGTTCCGAAAATTTTCAGTTGGTAGTTGGTAGTCTTATGAGCTAGTTTTCTTAATTTCCTAAATCACAAAAAACTACTTTGAATAATAATCAGCTTTATTTTTTCGCCTTCTCTTTGCCAGGTTACATCGATCATAAGCATGACGACGATATGTTGCGAATAGATATGGATGAAACGATCGTCCAAACGAAGCGTGTATCGATTGCTCCACCAAGATTCAGCATGGCGCCAATGCAAGCTGGTCCTAGTAGGAAATCAGTATTACCTTCCAAAGCGAATATGATTAAAATCAGCGAGGAAGAAACAGACGAATCGACAATTGTGGAGAAGAATGCACCCACTGATGATGATAAAGATGAAATAAAATACACCGGTGCTATTAAGAAATCGGACATTTACAAGAGACGTTCTTATGATTCACCAGACATTAAATCTGCACCACAGAAAAAGTTGTCGCTGGAAGATTTAGAGCCGGAAACGGTAAAAAATGAATCCATGGAAGATGAAGCAACGGCTTTTGCAGTGCCTTCTGCGAAACCCAAATCCAAACTTACGATACCGATCTTTTTGGATGAAGAAGAACCAACTGATAACAAAGACGCTAACAGCTATTATCCCAACGAGTCATGCTCCACGCAAATGTTCAACATGTTCGTTAAAAGTCAAAGTACTCCGCTCGCACTGAAAAACTCCGGTGCTATACGAAAGTCCGACGTACGAGGTCAGAATCTCTGCTTGGACGATCAGGAAGAGCAGGATGAAAATTTTGCTCAAATGCAGCCTGTTAAAATCAACGATGAAAATGCTGAGCCTGAATCAATTACACCATGCGCCTCGAACTCTACCCATGCACCGAAGCAATTGTCAACAATTATGGAGCGTACAGAAAATAGTACCATTTCCGGTACCGGCAGTACAAAATCCTCCGTTTCATCTCCTCCCTTAGGAGACATTATCTCACCCCTGCCAGCAGTATTAGATGATGAACGATCTGTCATAATTCAACACATGAAACAAGCCGCTAAGAATCTCTCCATTATGCTTATGGAAACAGCTTCGAGAAGTAAAACAGAAGAAGATATGGTATTCAAGGTTCCGGAATCGATAACCAATCCGACGACAACTAAATCCTCCGACACTCCATTCACCGTTCTCGAAGAAGAGCAGGGAGCTTTAGCAAAACCCGTCGCAGTTAGCCCCTTCGTTATTCACATTGATAGTACTGAAACGATGGCTAACGTACCTTTGGTTTCGAAAGTCGATTTGCCACCAAAAATTCCAGACGATAAGGAGAATAAACTATTGTTGGACGCCGAAACAAACCAGAACACACTCTTTCAGTTACAGGAAGAAGGCACGGTTACCGGAACAGGCAACTTGCTCCGTAAAAACATCTCCCATCTTCCTCAGCGTGAACCGGGCGTGAATTCTATAATGTCTTTCAAAATGACCACTGAACGAACCAATACGGTGCCACTTTTTTTGGTAAAACAGCCTGAAGCCCCACCAAAGCTCCCGGCCACGACAGCCAAAGCCGACGATTCTTTGTTCGAACTACTTGCTAGAACTCCATCCCCGAAGAGACCCATAACTAAAACCTCAAAGAGTCCATCGAAAAATGTTGATGAAAAGCCATCACAACGTAAGAATTCTTCGTTCTTCGATTTGGCAGACTTTCAAAAAACACCTGAACCGAAAATACCGCTCAAAAACGCATCTACGAAACAACAACCGGCCATCAGGCTGGAAACATCAACCCAACCACCCAAGCCGATTATTATTCAAAGCGTCATGGGAGCGATCAATCTAGCCGATTTCCCATCGCCACCGAAACGAACATCTACTGAAGATTTGAACACGGAAATCTTCTCCCTTCATATGAACAACATCAAAAATTCCACCTTACTTCCGGATCAGTTCACAGAATGCATGCCATCGGAGAAAACGGAAACTGAAATAAGCCCTGGAGTGAAGAAACCGCTGCTTAGTATCGATTTTGACATCAGCTACAATGAAATGGAGATAAAAAAAATGAATCTGGACGATAAGAAGATTGATGCTGATGGATTCACGGTACCAGCTCCGGTGTTCAAATCACCACCCATTATTGAATTGGATGACGGCGATAGCGATGACCTAGGTAAGAGTATCTATGTGCAGAAGCAAGCGAAGCCTGTCCAAACGGTCCAGAGATGGGACGAAATTGACGAGCATTTTAACCCAGCCAACAATCGGTACATGAAAAAAGAGGTTGATCTAGATGGAACGGTGCAGTTCATCTACCAGCAGACTCAAGCCTGTGAGGTTGACCCTTTTGATCCAAAGCTGCAGGTTGCGTTTTTGGAACAGCTAGACTTTATGAGCTACATCGAGGAACAGCCGACATGTTCGCTGGTGAACAAAGTTCAACCGCTATCAAGGAGTATGACCGTGGACATTCGTGGAACTAAGTTCATGATACACAAGAAGATCGGCGAAGGCACATACGGCACAGTCTACAGGTATGAGGTGAACTGTTGAATGAAAAATATATTCTTTATGAGTTACTAATTTGTTACAGCGCCAAGAATCTCACCTCTAATAAAATAGTAGCAATGAAGCAAGAACGACCTGCTAATTTGTGGGAATATTATGTGTGTCTGGAACTGAGGAGTCGTATAATCAATGAAGATATTGTGAGTACAGAAACAGATATTAACATTAGCTGTAAGCTGTTGGCATTGAATATTTTAGCTCAGCGGTTCTAAAATTTTACCTTAACAAATTACCTTAAAAAACTAAAAAAATGAAAAAAAAAAAATAACGTTGAAGGGTATGTGTCTAGGGGCACGAACGAAAGCTTGACGTAGGACCGCTAGTGGGCGGAACAAATATGTTGATCATTTAGTTTTACCTCGTTACGTTTTGAATTGAAAAGGGTCGGTTGTTTTTCATATGGTGGCCACACCAGTGCAAGTCGATGCCGACCGGATGACGGCGGCCTAGTCATGCTTCCTATTGCGGGAAGCCTTTCCTCCGGTAGATGTGGGTGCTTTGGTCGTCGTCTCAGTGATGCCACATATACAGCTTTATCTGTAATAATACAGATTTTTCTCAACATTTTGATACAGATATCTGTATATACAGATTACAGATTTTTTACATATATAGATTTTTCAGATTTTTGAAATAAGTGGAATATATGTTTAACTCTGGAATGTATTTAGTAATATCCATAAATAATCCTTTCTTCCTTTTGAGTTGGTACAAGCACCTGACCATCCAAGGCGCCGGTGGTGTAGTGGTAAGCGTGATTACCTCTCACCCCAGCAGGCCTGGGTTCAATCCCAGTCGGCGCCGCCGAGATGTTCTGAGGCATTAAATCTCTGATCACGCCTTCCTTCGGATGGGAAGTAAAGCCGTTGGTCCCCGGTTCATGAGTTGATGGGTCGATAGGTAGGGTGCAGGTGTGGGAGAGCTGCCTTCCTTGGCACGTCGGTGGCATTGGTGCTCAGCACGGAAAACAAGATCGACGGAAAAAACAAACCAAAGGAAAAAAAAAAGGACCTGACCAAATCCCAATTTTTTCACTTTTTATTTTATTATCTACGTTAATTTTGAACGGACTTCTGATGCTCAGATGTTCTTATTTCTGATTGCTTTTCATTCCTATTGTTTAATTAACCATATCACATGGTGACAGATACTGTGAATTTTTTTTATTTGTCGAATCGGTAAACAAGCCCTTTTAACAACCCACAAGCTGATTGATTACAGTTTGTGAGTCGAACCGTCAACTGGATATTTTGACATTTGACTAGCGTAATATCAGAAATAAAGAATATTCTATGCAGTTCTACTAAAAATCTAAATAAAAGTTATGTGTTGTGACAAAATACAATAAAGTTGATAAAACATATGAACACGATTGCAAATAAAGAAATACAGATGAAACTATCCCAAAGTTTTTCACAAAAAAATACTGAGTACACTTAGGTATATATAGTTGGTTCGAGCAACAGCCAGCGAATTCAATGTCCTTTTAATCTGCCAAATGATTAGATAAAGTTGAAATTTGTTTTGATTAGAAGAATTTCAGAAAATGAAACATCGAACATAAATTTTACAACTAATACTTCATAAAATGTTAATGCTTATTTCTCATTTTCTAAAATTGTTGAGCAAAAAAAAAAACAAATGACCTGACAAATATTTTCGCAATCTCGGATCTAAAAAAATCAAGTTTTACGAAAATATTTTTGATTCTTCGTTAAATTTTTTTCCGTTTTGTGTCTCATTACTGTGACTTGATTTTTTGTATATTTAGTCTTTTAAAAAAGATACAAATCACTCACAAAAAATCAAGATTCAGGATTTCGACAAAATAGATTTATTCTTTAGAAAGCAAATTTAAGTCATTCTTCAAAATTCTAAACTATGAACAAACTATTTCTGAACTTCAAATTAACTCAAAGTATATTTCCGACGTTCCGCAATAAGATCATACTATATGTAGAATTTATACAGATTATTTTACAGATTTTTGTCAGCCAGAAACAGATTGAAAAGATTTTACGGTGAAAATACAGATTAAAAATAGAAATAATGTGGCGTCGTCTTTGTATTAGTGCGATAAGTACGTTCCACTCATACGTCGTGTCCGACGCTTATCCGTCCGTTGCTCGAAAGCAAATGACGAAGAAAACGATTGGGCAAGCGTTTTTATTGGCGCTGTTTTTCTCCTCCTTTCCTTTCATTGGTGAAATGGTGAGCGATTAACCGAGCATTGAGCTCGCTCATGTGAGCATGCGCAATGTGGCGTTTGTTCGATTTGCGCTCTATCGTTGCGTCCGTGTTTGGGATTTTTCGTTACATGTCTGAATTTTGATTTTTTTATGTGACTCCCAGTATAGAAATTAAAGACTTAGTCCTATGTCAAAAAATCCTTAACACTGCATAATTACCTGAGATCCATAAATAAAATAGAATTAAAGCATCCAAACTGAAGTATTTGGCCAAAACACTAAATAAGCACACACAAAAAAATCACATGTTCTAAAACTTAAAAACGGCGCTAAAATGTCAACCAGTCCAAAACAGGGCCAAAAATGTACAAAAATGGTATTTAAACACTTGATGGGTAATTGAAACTTGCCATGAGTTGCCATGAAACAACAAAGAAGTATTAAAAACAAAGGTTCTGAACACTCTCAAAATAGTATTAAAAATGCCAAAATACCATCAAAAGCTTAGCGTAGCTAGGTTGCTATTCCGTGATTGATCAGAATCAATTAAATTAGGCAATGAATCAACTGAAAGAGGCTGGTAGCTACCGTCCATTCTCATTGTACAAGTTTCAGGTAGGACTAGGGTAGGAATATTAGAGTGAACTGAGTTGTTTTGGAGACCGTGTTTACCTCTGCGTCCCTACAAAGGGGAGATTTTGTTAGTAGGTTGGGTTCGTTGGATCATGATTCACCTTGATAAGTGATGCTATCGTAGTTTTGATGTAATGAATTGTTTTTCAAAATTCAAACGAACACAATTTATGATCTTTTGATGCGAATGATGCAAACTTATCAACTCAGTATTGCAAAGGAGCCTGAAATAAAACCCACGATCTTCTGTTCAGTAAGCAAAATCGGTCGCCACTAGGCCACTGAGTCCCTTTGATTGTGTCACGTTTGGCATAAGAGAACAGACATAATATTGTGAATATTATTGGTTGTAAAGCATCGTTCATAAAATACTATCGCCATCTGTTGACCGCACTGTGGAGGGCACTGTGCTCAACAGATGGCGATATTGTGCAAACGTCAAACTCCAAAGCAGATGAATAGGAGCGCCTCCAGTGGGTACACTACCAACTAACAATAATTTAAATCAACCGTTAAATGTGTAAACGATCAACAGAATATGAAGTGCTATGTCTGTTTGTCTGTGATAATAGGTTAACATATTAACATACATATTGACTCACAAAACCAAGAACAATAAAACTCGAATGCCAAGTCATTATCTCTACCCTAAATATCATGCTAGCTCTAATTCTTTATTTCCTGCATTTTATTCTTTTCGTTCTCCAGTTACCAGGGCTGATGAGCGTGGACTACGCAATCGTGGGGAACAATGCCAGCATTCTAGTGTCACCATTCTCGCGGTACGGCAATATTCTGGATGTTTGTAACGTGGTAAAACGGGTGACCAACAAAAATGTTGACGAGTTTATCGCGATGGTCATCACCAGCCAGATACTTTCGATCATAGACCACCTGCACAGCTGTATGATCATCCACGCTGATATCAAACCTGACAATTTTCTGCTAATGTCTCCGTATGTTTTATACTTTCTGCTTTAGATAGTGATGTTAATCTTGTTATTTTTCGTCCTGTAGTATTGATTTAGATGCAACGATACCGTGTGTGCAGTTGATTGATTTCGGTGTTTCTATTGATCTCAAACTCTTCCCAAAAGAAACAACGTTTAAAAAGGTAAGAAGAAGAATAGTCTTAACCAGAAAGTGTTGTCTTACGTTAGCTTCATATCCCTAAGGTTGTAACGACGGAATGTTTCACCTGCATTGAAATGCTCGAGAAGAGGCCGTGGACTTATCAGCCTGATTTGTACGGTGTTGCTGGAACAACACATGTCATGCTATTCGGAATGTACATGGAAGTTCAGAAGGATATTGTCAACTGGAACATCAAAGCACGAATGCCACGGTATTTCCGGAAATCTGTCTGGGACAACTACTTCTCGTCAATGTTGAATATTCGCGACTGTAACGAAATGCCCAATCTTCAAGCCTTAAGAAATAATCTACTGGTGGAGATCGAAGAAAACAAAAAGTATATTCGTGACAAAGTGAGTGAATTCAACCTAGCGATACTGTCCGGGTGAGCATGTAGTTGTGACCTCAAGGTGGGGTTTCAACTTTTAGTAGTATATTATGTATAGAATGGGAAAGCATTATATCCTATCAAAAATGGTTTCATTGATTGTATGCTAGGACTTAAAAGAACCAGCCTTTCCAATAAGTTTGAATACCACATGACGCAAATGTCCATACCCTTTATTTATATGTTGATTCAAAGTGGTTTTGATAGACACACTCAACCAAATGGGCCTACTGAAGTCCAGTAATGTATTGTATTCTATGTACCTTACCTTTACTACAGGTACTCGTATATTAGTCCCATTTGGAAAATCGTCATATTGAGAAAATGACAAGTAAAGATATTTGTATAATTTGCTGTTTGCTACTGTAAGGTCGTCATCCACCGGTCACTATATTATTATTGAGTCTACGATAATACTCGGAACACTGTTCACCGGAAATCAATTTCCCGTTCGACCACTTATAATAATTAACCGGAAATCATAATTTTGCGGGTTTGAAAAAATACCGGTTTGTTAGTGGTAGTAACACGGTGCACGTATGTCACATAGAAATACTTAATCAACAGTCTTGCACATTTATAAAACCAACCCTGAACCGTGTTTGTCATGAAAATTTAAAAATAAGATCAATATGAATCAATACGTACCCAGTGCCACATTGGCAAAGCTCAAAATACATTAAATAGATACACCGAAAATAGTTTTCATGTAGCTTCCATTGGAAACGCAAATGATTTTCATCCATAAACAAAATTAATGGAATTCATCTGAATTTCACATAACATTTATGCGATCACGTTAATTTTATATGATTTTTCATATGAATTTCATCGGCCTCATAATATTCATGTGATTTTGTGGTGGGATTTTTAGCTATGTGATCACATGAAAGCTATGTGAAATTCACATGGTTTTCATCCATTAGACATGTGATAAATTTTTTGAGTGTAGACTGTATAACCACAGACAAACAGACGTAACTCTTTCTCCGCAATCGTCGTACACGCATTGATCGTTTGATCGTACTTGTTCGCTAACTGGGCGATCTTTAACTGGGCTGCTTTTTAACTGGGCGTTCGTTAACTTGGCTGTAGCCCAGTTAAAAAAAAACAGTTATACGTCAAAAATAGTCGTCACATTTAGTTATCATAATTGGTGAGGGGCATTCGAATGGAATATTAAGTGATAATGTAAATAAATTTGAAATTATTTTCATTTCACACTGAAATCACGACTTAAAAGCGTTATGAGCAAAGCATTAAGCCTTTCTAAACTAGCAAGATTGAATGCTGTGAAAATAATAATGAAAAACTTTACACTGTATCAATTCAATGCACATGAATTTTTATTAACGTCGATCAAACAATCCATTGAAGCTCCCCTCAGTGTTTTTTGACGTTTGACAAGTCAGCCCAGTTAACGAGTGGAATTCGCTCACTGGCCTGTTCGGGACATAAATCCACTGCGACCAGTTATTTGATCTATTGTGGTATACCCCGTGTCCTTTGTTTAGTGCATGTCGTATTACTCCATCACTACCCATAATCGCATAATAGTCCCATATGAATAGGAAATCAAGCAACGGTGGGACTGATATGCGATTATGGGCAGATCACTATTGAGAAATGAAGAAGTAATCGGTTTTGATACAGTTGTCATTCTTGCCTTTATCGCAAGGATCCGACATTAATTGTAAAGTCCCGCTCTTTATACCCTTTGGAGTGTTGGAACACCCTCCAAAGGCGCGCCCTTTTGCAGTCAAAAACGGATTCCTTAGCAACAAAATCAAGCAATAACACCGATCATCGGTCATGCATGGATGGTCATGCATCAGAATCCTAGTCTTAACCACTTCAAACTAGAGAACAGCGAATAAAAGATTAGGAATCACGTAGATGAAAAATAACTACCTAGCTCTTTTTTCCTTGTTTCAAGATCATCCTCGGTGGACAAAGCCGAGTCTTTTCACTTTCAACAAGACATACAAAGTAAAAAAGACTAAGATGTGTTCCATTGATTACAAAATAATTCTGTTTCCCTAGTTTGAAGTAGTTCGAACCAGGCTTCGGTGGTAGACCTTATTGCCAGTAACGCACGAAAAGGTAATCTACCAAGCGCTACACGGAGAACAAATTCGTTAAGTTAAGATAACAATCCTAATAGTTACTTTCACATGGAAAAATATTGTTGTTTTAAAGAAACCTATAGTTATTTCAACATTAATTCGACCGTCAACTCAATCATATCTACCTAATAGATTCAACTGTTCATCTTATACTCAATTCAACTATAACTTTGATCAATTATAACAACCGCCAAATGTAATTTATTTATATACTTTGGTTTCAAGTGATCATCATAAATCCACACACTTTTAACTTGTGATGCGTAGAACAGGCGATATGATAGCTGGCTCTCACGCAGATGAACACGGTTCAAATCTAAGTTAAATGTTCTTGGTCACTTTTTTATGATTTTGCAGTTATGTTTTTGAGATCGATAAAGAAGCAAAACAAACTTCCTTAAACATTGTAAAATGTTGCTTTCCTAACAATAGTTTTCTTGAATCAACTAAAGCATAGTTGTATTTTGGAGTTTGACGTTTGTTCATCTACTGAAAAATATAGTTGAGCCAACCGAGGAGCCAACTATGGACTATAGTTGTTGCCCTCTATATATAGTCAAATCAACTATAGTTTCGGGTTATCTCTAAAACAATTGAACAATATAGTTATTTTGACCGGAAAAATAATTGTGTCTGCTATAATTTGTTCTCCGTGTAGCCCAGTTAGCGAACAAGTACTGTATTGTTAGTTGCGCGAATCCTCCACCACAGTATCGGATCACTTTGACGTTTCTATACATTCTTTCGAACTTGTATGCAATATTGTTTGAGACTTGGCAAGCAAGATTTTTTCCGCGAATAGCTCGCGAGATGTCGTTAGTGAGTTGAACGACGATATATTTAAGGAACACTTATTTAAAGAGTTTCGTCTGTTTGTCTGTGGTATTATAATTATTCTGTGATACTACCCCGAACGCCATAACCCCGAACGCCATAACCCCGAACGCCATAACCCCGAACGCCATAACCCCAAACGCCATAACCCCGAACGCCATAACCCCGAACGGTACACTACCCCGAACGATACACTACCCCGAACGCCGTTACCCCGAATAGTACACTACCCCGAATGGCCACTACCCCGAAATTAAGACAAATGGAAGAACAGCAAGGGATCAAAAGAAGTGTAAATTTTTGAGAAGGAAATTTCCTTTTCTAATTTATACTGATTACAAATGATAGGATTCTATAACATTCCCCAAAAAACCATTCCGCAGAAAACCATTCCCCAGAATCTCATTCCCCAGAATGCACCATTCCCCAGAAAACCATTCCCCAGAAAACCATTCCCCAGAAAACCATTCCCCAGAAAAGCATTTCCCAGAATGAACCATTCCCCAGAAAAGTATGCCATGTACACTGGAGTCGCTTTTTACGCGGGTGATACGTCCCGCGTAAAAAAAAACCGCGTAAATTCCGGAATCCGCGTAAAAAAAAACCGCGTAAAAAAAAACCGAGTAAAAAAAGACCGTGTAAGAATAAAACGCGTAAAAAGCAATATACCGCGTAAATTCTGAAATCCGCGTAAAAAAAAACCAAAATCCGCGTAAAAAAAAACCGCGTAAATTCCGGAATCCGCGTAAAAAAAAACCGCGTAAATTCCGAAATCCGCGTAAAAAAAAACCGTGTAAAAAAAAACCGCGTAAAAAGCGACTCCAGTGTATTAGATTGACTATTTTTGTTTATTATAGTCACTCCTGGAATCTTCTTTCGCGTATATAAAAAGAAAAGAAAAACTTCTTAGGGTCTGTTCATAAACTACGTAGACAGTTTGGGGGGGGTTGGCAATTGTGCACGGTCCATACCAATTTTAAAAATTTTGTATTGAAAATTATCTACGCAGGGGGAAGGGGGGAGGGGGTCAAGAATCCAAAAAAAAAAACTGTCTACGTAGTTAATGAACAGCCCCTCAATGGCTCAAGGGGGTTTCCCATCTTTGAAAATATAACAATAGGAAATAATTTATTCTTTGGATATACGATAAAGAAGGGAATATTCCCTTCTTTTAATATACAAAAGAGAACATAATCAATTCGTTAAATATATGATAAAGAATATATAAGGAAAATATGTAATCAATAGCTTTTGGCAAGGGATTCGGGGTAATGACCATTTGGGATAATAACGTGTGGAATAATGTTATAAATTTGTAATCGATAGTTCAACGTTCCATACACCGATTTTTCAATCCGTAACGAGAAATTCTTCAACTCAGGTCGAACAATTCTTTGATAAGGTTTAACAGTTTCCGACTGGTTGAATTGGATTGCATATTAGACCCTTTGACTTTTTAAATGGTGAACGAAGTGCTCGAAAAATTGAAGGTTGTCATTTTCTAAAGAGCTTTAAAATGGTTTGGAATTGATAAATACATAGTTCCATAAAAGTAAACTTAGTGTATCATCAATTTAGTAAAGTGAAACTAATCAGAGAGTTTAATCATGAAAAATATATTAAATCAAATGTGTAAAATTTATCGAGAAAATTTGTATTCAGAAGATGTATTTATCAGTGTGCAAGATACTTGCGGACCTGTATATTTATGGACGCCTTACATTAGAAAAATCATTGTGCCTAAAACTCTGAAATATTCGGAAAGGATTAAGCTTACTACGTTTTTCTACGTCAATGGATGGAGAGATCCATATTCTGGGCCTTGCATTGGCGCTTTGTAATAAATAAAATATGTATATTAAGCTGTTCTGTAATATATAAAACTGAAATATAATATCAAATGACCAAAAAAAAAGTGATAAATTACTAATTTCATCATCTTTTCTGGGGAATGATAAACTCTGGGGAATGCTTTTTTGGGGAATGGTACATTCTGGGGAAAGCTTTTCAGAGAAAAGGTGCATTCTGGGGAATGGTTTTCTGGGGAATGTTATAGAATCAATGATAGTTTTTTATTGGAATTTAGAAACACTTAATTTGCTGTTCGCTGTTCACAATCTGAAGCCTTTCTGCTCTTACAACTGAGCCGCCTCGTTGAATCGCATTCACAAAAAACGAAGCCATCTTGTCATTAAATCATCGTTAAACACTCAAACAAACATAAAAATAAAGCTGCCCAAATTTTAAGTTTTTTTTTTTTAATTTTCATTACGAAAATCGAATGGCTATTAAGTAGCTTCCGTTATATTTTATTTCGAAGATGCATAATAATAATAATTCTAACTTTATTTTAAAAATGTAATATAATTTATTAAAAACAAATTAACAAATTAACAAAAGGCCGAAAAAACTCGTAGTTTTTTCGGCTTTTTGTGTTTTTGGCCTTTCGTGATTCGGCCTTTTGTGATTGCGTAGTAATCACACAATAATGCGCTATGCGTAGGGAAAAGTTCGCGAATCATAGTGAACTCTTGCTTCACTGATTTACATGAATCAATTTTAAAAATGCTCTTATATGTACCTAGACAAAATAAATATATTAGCAAATTAAGTGCTTCTAAATTCCAATAAAAAATTATCATTTGTATTCAGTATACCTAAGTTCCAAAACGAAATTTCCTTCTAAAAAATGTACCCTTCTTTTGATCCCTTGCTGTTCTTCCATTTGTCTTAATTTCGGGGTAATGGCCATTCGGGGTACTAGGGCATTCGGAGTAATTTTGAACTAATGTTCCTGGCTGAAATATTCCATGGAGTGCAACATAACAAGCCAAAGTGAATATTACAATTCCAACGTTTCAGCTGGTTACTGGGGTCAGTAAGCAACTGTCCAGTCGCGTCTTTCATAGGCATCTTTGGATTCATCCTTGCTCCAATCAGACGTCGTGATATATCGCTGAGGAGGTGGATATAGCCGGTTGTTGCTGCATCTCTCCTTCGTCGATCAGGGAGTCCACCCACACTCGCTTGTCCCGTCTGCAATTACCGTTTACTTCCTTCTCTATATAGAGCCGACTACCGTTGACAGGCTTCGTTGTTGGTTCCTCTGGTTCCCACCCAATCTCTATCGCGGTTTTTGCTTCGCTAAGCTCCACAATATTATGCCAGGTTTAATCCATGATCCACTCTTTCCGCTCATCTAATGTAATATTCAAAATATACAATATAATTTCTATAATGATTTTATGTGTCGCACTCATTGGTCTGAAATGATTTACAGGGAACAACTTTTTCATACAAGCGACCATATGAAAAACGATTAATTTCGACTTCCCCAAAGATGCCCTTGAATCAGATCCTGGAAGGTTTACTACATTAGCGTCATATTATATTGGCATCGTAATAATATTCAATTGGATTTGCTGTGGAAATTTAACGTGTCACACTCAACCCAAGTAGCACATTTCCATCTCGAAAAGTATAAGCAGCCTGTTTATGACTGATATAAGTCGAATAGAAGTTGTCACGAACGATTCGTACTAGGGATGGAGTTTTTTAGTCATAACCATAAGTCCAAAATGACTTCTGGAAAACTCTGGAACAGATCCCGGAAGATGCAAGTGTTTGATTGGAATTGTAATATTTATTTGACTTTCCTGTAGTGGGTTGGAGTGCCACACTGTATGGAATATTTTAGCAAAATCATGATACCATCATTATTTTTTCTAGTTCTCCTACACTCAACAGATTGTGAAATCTAAATAGATTAAAAGTTACGCTAAATCGCAACTCTCCTGACCGACGTATAGTTTGGAATAAAGAGAGAGTATTCACACTTAGTATTGATGAATTTAAGTGACGGTAGACCATGGTCTGCAGATGGAAATGATGTGAAAAATGGTAATGACGTTTTGCTACCTGTCAAATCGTAGACTCAAAAAATTTGTCACATAAATTTCACTTGAAAAAAACACGTAACCTATAGATATTATAAATTATGACGTTAATAAAATTCATCACAAGTCATACTAAAAGCAATGTGATAAGCTTTGAAACTTAGATGAAATGTATATAAATTTCACGTGAATTTCATGTAAGATCATTTCACTAGATTTGCAACTACCATTGGATTTGTTGTATTTTCTGACAAGTAAGTTGTTCTATTTTCGTCATCATACACCATTTACTAATCATATATTTTTGTAGAACGAGGAATCGATGAGTTTGATTTGCTTACCATCTCACCCGAAAGATTGGCAGAGGAAGTGCAGCTGGTTGGGGGTGGCTGGAATACGCAAGAAATTTCTACCTGGAGAGCTTCCCTGTTGCATTACATTGGATTGACAATAAGCTTAAACGAGTAAATATATAGGGGAAAAGTTGGCTTCGGCAATACCTAAACCTATTATCGTCAGGGGGTAAACAACGTCCTTGAGAGCTCAATTTCGGCATGTGGATACATTCCCTAATAAAAAAATACCATAAACGAACGATAACCCAAATTGTCGAACTTTTCCACAAATGGCTTGGATGATACTCCAAACACGTCGTTAAGCAAAATAACCATACAAATTTTATTAGGGTTGTGTTTCAGAGCAACTACTTTTCCCCTATTAAGAAACCATCTGCATTAAGCTGAACAATAATATAAATAAACCAATATCTATCCAGTTACTTTTAATATTCCAAAAAATCATTTTAGAATGCCTAACAACAGTTTGGATGCTACGGATTGCTACTAAAATTTAAGGTGTTTCCTTGTAGAGTCCATTTTTCCAACACATCTCACATTTTAAAGAGCACACAACTCAAGATCTACGAGGTTTACACATCTGCAAAATTCAGACATTGCTTGCTTCTCCGCAGTAAACAACAAGTAGTTGTTTCAGCTACGTGCATTCACAGAAACCTTATTATTTTTACATGTGAAATTGCGAAGTGTAACACGAAAAAGGACGCTACAGGGAATCACCTTAAGTGAAAGTGTAATAAAATTCACTTAGAAAGTTCTATAAAATTTACGTTGCTTTCTAGTGGATTGGGGAGAGATCTTTTCACTTTGAGCAATTTTCACTTAGATGTTACATGAAAATAAAGAGAAATTTGCTTCAAAAGCCTATACTACATATAACAGTTTTAAATGGATAGAAATTAAAACTTTCGAACCGATCTACATATGAAAAACCGTAAACGACGCGAAAAAATATTAGAAAATAAAACAATTTCTGACTCGTTTGACATGACGAAACTTTGCTATTTTTATATACACTGGACGAATTCCATGCCGTTATTTGGACTTAGTATAATTTTGAAAAAAAAAACTTATCTCTCCAATGTGTAAAAAGTGTTTAACTATAAAATGATTAAATTTAAATCTATGTTTACTAATATTTTTGAGTGTATTTGCCATAAGTGACGCTTTATGTTATCGTAAGATCGCCAATAAAATATAAATAAACCTGTAACTGTCAGTCGTATATGAACCGGCAACGCGTTCAGTATTTCCAACAAAGTGTATCGAAATTGAGATCTCAGGTTTTTGTGTGTGATAATATTGATTCTCGAGAGATTTTTAATTGTAAGTATTGGTATTCGAATATTTGTAAGTGACAATAATGCAGTATTTTTCTTTTAATTAAATTAGTACAAGCTAGATTTTACTCGTTGATCAGTACAGCAATAATCAGCAGGCAAATAAAGCTTGAAGTTGAAATCCAAAAATAAGATAGGTGTCATATTATATTTTATTGGATGGTGTAGTGAGGATGGTACAGTTGCGTTGATACTACGATTAACACTATTGTAAGATTGTTTACACGAAAAAGGATACCAAAAGGGAAACAAAATGCTTGATCACAATTACTTTCACGCTACAATAAACATGTTTTGGCTAAATGCAAGGTATCGTCAAAAATTGCATATGCTTTCAGCGTAGGAGGATATTCAATGCATGTATCTTTGTTTCGGTACTATTTTTTAAGTTTTGTTCGTAGCGGATCTCGCATAAACAAAATAATCGCATGAGTGCATATAAACAAACTATTTATATAATGATCAACAACAGCAGTCTTTTCTAGGACAACATGATATCATCCAAAGGGTGCATTCTGAGACGACTGGCAGTATTCGATTTCGATCACACTATTAGCGAATACAACACAGATATTGTCGTGCGGGATCTTTTGGATCAAAGTTTGATTTCACCGGAAATCAAGAGCATAGTACGTAGTTGTGGTTGGATCCCATTTATGCAGCGAATATTCCGTCTATTGAATCAAAATGGTTTCACGCCTTCTGATATTAAATCAGCTATTCGTGCTATCCCTGAAGTACCTGGATTAAAATCGTGCATCAAAGAAATGGCTGCGAATAATTTTCATATTATCATCATAAGCGATTCTAACTCCGAATTCATCAAGGCCTGGAACGATTTTAATGACATCGAGAAATATATACACACTACATTTACAAACCCGGCTAAATTCAACAGCAACGGCTTACTGGAAGTGCATTCCTTCCACAATCAAACTGAATGCAGTCTAAGCTCAAAGAACCTCTGTAAAGGAAAAATTTTAGAGGATTTTTTAGAGAAACAATTTAACGAAGCCAACACGGAGTATGATAAAGTCTTCTATATAGGAGATGGTAAAAACGATGTATGTCCAATGCTGCGACTGACTGAGAATGGATATGCCTGCCCACGTGATGGGTATAGTTGCTATGATGAACTGAACGCTGCCATTGCCAAACGATCAGAGAAATATGATGCGAAAATTTTACGATGGAGGAATGGAAGTCACCTAGCAAATCTTATTTGGAGGGAGCTATGAAGTCATTTAGCTGAGTACCATGAGCTATCAGCAAAGTATGCATTTGTACTTTGGTCTGGAGCGTTGAATGTCCTTTACTGTATTTGTATTGTAATAAAAATGCTATCTACACATTTCGCCTCCTATTATAGCTGTTTGTAGAGAAAGCCATGTCCTTACCATTAGCACAGGATAGAAAGTTTTAACCGCTGGATATACACCATTAATCACGGTTTTCATGTTCGGTAGTTTTGTAACTGTAAATGACAAAAATTACCGATCATTCAGCTATTCTCAATAAAACTACTGATGGTCAGCAGCTTTCGCGAACAAACTACTGAATACGGTATTAGCAAGTTCTAAATTTACCGTATAATAACAACTTTACAATGAATGAAAAAACTCAATAAAATAGAGTACCGAGTTTTCAGTATTCATTATTCATTATATTCATTACTGAACAGTAATCAAACAAAATCCCAGAACTGCTGATAACACCAGTAAATCAAATTACTAGCGTCATTTTCCTATACGTTACACCTCGCGCACTTGACGACAAACATTTCTGTGTGAAAAGAGCAAACTATTGTGAAAATTATTAAAACAGGGCAGTTTCTGCATTTCTGATGCCATGAGTCCTTTTTTGCAATATAAGGCTGATATAGAGGTTTACATTTTTACATTAGGGAAGGTCCATTAATTATGTCACGCAAATTTGGCCCCAAACCCTCTGCTCCCTCTATCACATTTTTTGTATGGACATTATTTTTTTTTGTATTGCTCGTCACAGCTTCCAAAATCCCTCCTCTCCCTAAAAGTGTGACATAATTAATGGACAATCCCTTAGTCATATATATTAGTATTATATCAATGACGTTTATGTAAGGTCTGGGACAAAGGGCTTATTGGTGTTAGTGAAATGTGCAAATGGTTAGTGGTGTTCGTATTATATTGCAATGTTTATCTTTTTACACGAAACAGCTGTTGGCAGTGACGTATTTCTATCTGTTCTCAGTATGTCGGCAGTGACGTACACTCAGGTCTTTTTTTACACGGGGGATACGGTCCGTGTAAAAAAAACCGTGTAAAAAAAAACCTACGAGATTTTGATTTTTCGCATGCTTAAATGTTTTTAAAAAATCGGATTTTGATGCCATTGTATGTATGTATGTAAGGTAGCCACCATCCCTTCGAAGATCTTGTCTTGTATGCAGCTCCACTTAATAGCAAGATCAATTTGAGCTACCGATCTGAATTCACAATATCGCTGTATGAAGGGCCAAAAACGGTGGGGTGGACCCGTAAGCAGAGACACTTACGCGAAATCCACGGGAATTTAAGAATCTCCTTCCAACGATACGATCCAACAAATCGAATAACGCAATTCGCAATACTTATTAAGCTTCCTACAGGATGGTTTGTTAAGAAGGGCGCGTCAATCTCACTGAAACTGTTGGAGTAGAATTCACACCATCACAATCGAATCGGTAGGATAAAGAAAATGATAGTGTTTATTCCCTCCTAGACTCCGGTTGTCATACCACTCCAATCGTCCAGTTTCAGGTCAAATGATACCCTGATGCTCCCTCCCAACCCAGTATTTATTTATATATATAGTAAACATATGTAATGGAGAAATGAAATATATCAGAACATTAAAATACGTAATAATGAAAATACATTTATATGGATAAAAAAACTGGTATTCCGCAATGAAAATAATAATTATTTTACATACAATATGATGCAGCTCTATGTCTCCTCAGCTCCCAATAAGGAAGATGTAACCCTGAAATTTCCAACAAAAGACACAGAAAAGGAGATTTTGTTAGTAAGTTGGGTTCGTTGGATCAGGATTCACCTTGATAAGTGATGCGACCATGGTGTTAAATTAATCAGTGTTATCATGCATTATACTTGGATTTGCCCGAAGCCAAAACCAAATGGTGTATCATTGGGCCTTATTACGGGTGTCACTACACGGTGATAAGAAAGTGATACTCAGAATAAGAGCCTTTGATTACCGTACAAATCAAATGGGAATCACTTCACCGTGACGACAAGTGACAACTTTTCACCGTGATGTGACATCCGTAATAAGCCCCCTTATAATATAAATCTGAAGACGTTCCATCATCGAAATGCTGAAAATGAACTTAGAGCATGAGCATGAGCAAAATTGATCGCCCGCGACTGCCAACACAAAAGAGCTGAAAACCAATTCAAACAAATCAAATCAACAGACAAAACCAGGGTGAAAACTGTAAGAGTGAATCATCACAGTATAAATCTAGTGATGTTCCGTCATCAAAGAGCTGGAAGAAAACTCAAATAATTTAAATCAATAGATCCAGTCTGAATGAAGGCTGCAAAAAGAGAATAATTATACAGCAATGACCCCATTTTGTCAGCTAGCAAAGTATGTGTATCTTAAACATTCATCTTGAAGGAGGAAGGTATGAAATTACAATTATGTGGAATTATTGAAAAATAACAGTCTGATGCGCGGAGAGATTGACAGGATCGGGTCATATAATGTGAATATTAGGAAGATTTATCATCATCAAACTATTCTTGAATTGACCTGGAAGAATGCTTGTGAATAATTGTTATACAGATATATTAAATTGATAAACTAAATGGTTCAAACAACAACTCCAGCCTGTAAAAAAGCTGAAAATAGGGAATCTTTACAATGTGGATCCCCGACGGTCTTCTACTCAGTAAGCAAAAGCGGCAGCCACCAGGCTAGTCGATCTGCTCAATTTAAATATTGAAACCTTATTTTATGAAGTTCTTAAGAATACCAATTGAAACACAATGTAAACAAATAAAAGTTAAGAGTCTCATCCGAATCAAATGATTCCAAACGATACGCATTCATAGAAATTAAGTTTAAATAGACACAAGTAGAAAAATGGAACAATCTCACCAAATCAGTCCAACTGAATCCCTTGCAAGCAGCTATGTCACGCTTGGTGTAGTAGCTCCGATCATAGACCCGCCCTACGGGGATCAATCCTCTGGTCGAATGTAGTCGATTGCTCCATGACGCGAACACGAAGCGACCGCTCACAAAATCATACAACGCGTAAACAAACTGAAATCAAAAACTATCACACGCGACGCCACAAATTTCTGTACCGGGAGCACAAGCGAAGAAAAAAAAACAAACAACGCAGATAGCGACACTTCTTCTGATGCCTGCAAACATGATGCATCACGTTTTCTTTTTCGATTCCAAAACTTCTCGGAAAGCGAGAAAACCACCAATCACACACGTATAACCGTCCGGGAGGCAGAGTGCCAGCGCTAATCTGGCAAAATCAGCGAACGCACGCACAAAACAGAAATAAACTTATACACAACCGTATCCGAACAGGTTCGAAGCTGAACTGAAATCGGATTTTGATGCCATTTGTAATTAAAGCATGATATGGTCCATATAGACATATTTTAAAAATTTCTGTATTTACACCAAAAATTGTGATTTTTTTTTTTTAAGTATGCCATTCGATTACAAATAGCTTGAAACGGATAATGTGATTGGAATCAAGTCGATAGGTTGTATCGTTGTCGAGAAATCGTTAAAAACGTACCGTGTAAATCGTGGAAAACCGTGTAAAAAATCCGTGTAAAAAAAACCGCGTAAAAAAAACCGTGTAAAAAAAGACTTCAGTGTGTATCTATCTGTTCGCAGATGTTCAGCAATGTTTACAACATTTTTGCTTCTAACACCAGCAAGCTGCCTGCTGGCCCAGACCTTATATAAATGTCATTGGTATTATATTGCACTTTTTGCATTATAGTACGTTCAGACTACAGAGTTATAACATGTTATAGCGCTATCTTGATGGTGGTTTCTGTGTTGCAATTATTTAACAACCGTTATAACATGTTATAACTGCTCAGTCTGGACAGCGTTTTATCCTGATTGTATGGTTACTTTGGTTAAGCACGCAATCTCAATTAGTTATCAAATCAACTGTGTGGTTTTGTTCTCCTCTTTGTGGGCGTTGTTCGTGCTCAGTGTGTTTTCGTTTGTTTACAATAAAGGTTGCGGAACAGTGTTTTCTCCGGAAGCATGTCTTTCGGATGCTTGGACAGCATCCGAAATCGGGGGTGGCGAGGTAGTTTTTGACGGAGGGCCACAAGAAATCTACGATTTATAATATGATCGCTCGGTTCTACGTTGGAGGGCCAATGGCCAACAACAAAAAACCAGGCCGACGGAGCGGAATAAGCACGGCCAAGCGGACGAAATTGAAAGCTGCCGCGAAGAACAAATTTTTTTTTTTGCATGACAAACTATGAGCACGAGTCTTATTTGTATAATAAAACTCAGGCTCATCCATGGTAAAACTCGTATAGTTTTTGTATAGTGCTCATTATTATTATATCATTAATGCTCATGTTCATATCACGCAGAAAAAAATATTATCGGAATAAAAATATTTGAGATAAATATAAACGTAAACTCAGTTTGTTCTGTCCACAAAAATAAACTAGGTTGATTTCAAACGTATTTCATGTTCAAAATCATGTGACATCAATGTTTAAAATAAAAATCATGTTACGTTTATTTAAAAAATATTCGTTTGAAAAT
Organism: Ochlerotatus camptorhynchus; assembly: GCF_037179485.1. Classification (NCBI taxonomy): domain Eukaryota; kingdom Metazoa; phylum Arthropoda; class Insecta; order Diptera; family Culicidae; genus Ochlerotatus; species Ochlerotatus camptorhynchus. The sequence goes on from NW_027040674.1 coordinate 242,925, forward strand.
AAACACGAATATTTCTGTTTTGTTTGATATCTTCGTTTAAAATAAACGTAAATAAATACGTTTATTTTAAACATGATTTTCAAGTTTATCTTAAAAGTATTTTATGTTTAGCATGATTTTATATTTCTTACTATAAATTACTTTCGAACGCGCGATAAAACAAATAACAGGGGTTCGTGGATTTTCCTATGTTTCGAGGGATGCATCGATTAGCTTGGGACCGAAGAGAGTACCATAGCTGAGCCAAAAAGTTGAGCACTTTTCTTCAGGATCTTCTGGTCGTAGAGTTACCTCTATGGTATTAGCATAGAGGTAACTCTAAGACCAGAAGGTCCCGAAGAAACGTGGTCAACTTTTTGGCTCAGCTCTGGTACTCTCTTCGGTCCCAAGCTAATCGATGCATTCCTCGAAACAAAGGAAAATCAACGAACTCCTCATTTTATCTGTCAAACTTTCATAGTGAATCAAAACAAACATAGTGTAGTACTGGAATTTATACTAGAATGGGGTACGTTAGTCAATTTGCTTGGGACCAATAGGCTGGTCAAGGAGTGAGCCAATTGAGAAATCCAACTTAAACTCATGCGCGCCTGGTGGCAGGAATAAGCACTAACCGACGGTGATAAGTCTGTGACAGCCCTTGAAAATTTCATTGATTGTTTGCAAAATTATTTAGTTTCAATGTAATTTCATGAAAATTTCTTGTCAGCATGGATGAATCTTGTACAAAATGCATAAAACTATTTTGTAATGCATTGTTCTTAAATAAAAAGCTACTTCAAGACTTATAATTTACTGAAAACATGTTAAGGTTTGAAATCATCTGCCGAATAAACAACAGACAAAGTTGATCGACTAAATAAATCGACGAAAAACTATTAAATAGGCCGATTGCTCGGTGTAGCACTCGACGAAAAACGATTTAATCTGTTGATTAATACACCGACTGAAATTAATTTTTAAGTGGCAATAGATTTAGTCGGTGGACGAATTGGGTGATCTGGATGATGTTTGTTTATTTGGAAGATATTTTCGAAACAAAGCACGATCAAATTCAGAATTATATACCATTATTACGAGTACTACTTTTTTGCTCGGATCATGTTCTGACTCCCATAGAAACTCGCTAGAATAAATACAAAATAATAGTTTTTTGGTTGAAATTTCAAAAATGTATTCAGTTTGACACATTATTTCGGACTTATCACCGCTGCGATTGCAGCGCCATGGTGGCCAATTGAAACTTGGATTTGTCAATTGGAGATCGTTAGTTTCGCATTGATTGTTGGTGACATGCTGTTGGACAACAGGTTCTCCCTTTCAATTTTCGTTAGAGAAACAGGCGGTACCCTAATCACCGACAAACCGACATGAAACTTAAACTTAACTCTTGATCGAGAATCCATAACGGCCGATTCAAATATGCAGTGATCCCATTTGTCAAAACCATAGAAATGTTTTATCTAGATAAAAATAATTTGTCCTAAATAGATTAGACACGAACCAACTCATAAATTTTGTACGCGTGTCCGTGGCTAGGATAAATATTCTCCGCGAACACGGCGGCAGATGTCATTACTTTTGTGCTTTGATCAGAATTTTCTTTGTAATTTGTATGATCATTCATGTCGGTTTGTCGGTGCCCCAATAGCATCAACTACTTCAAGCTAGTACATATAAGTAGATAGTGTTGTCGTGAGGTACACTCGAAAATTTCAAATGTAAGTGCGTCAAATCAAATTTCGAGCCGCTCCGTCTGTCACTTCGTTTGTGGTGCAAAGAGTGTATCATTTAGTCATTTTTTTTATGTATTTAAGTTTTGAGTAGAGTGAAAGAGATAGAACAAGTACATTTGGTGAAAATTCTAGTACAATCCAGTAGTAGTTTTGTCATGTGGTACAACCATAGAGGTAACTCTAAGACTAGTAGGTCTCGAAGAAACGTGCTCAACTTTTTGGCTCAGCTCTGGTACTATCTACCGGTCCGCACTCGTGTTTATTTCAGTTACCGTGGGGACGTAATTTGTGATTAGCCCCGGTCCCTTTCAAATTGTATCATTATTTATGTATGGTCCTTATATTTGAAATTACGTTTCACATTCTTCTAGTGATAACCGATTTTCATTAGAATAATCGATTAATGAACCGAATAGTAAAATATTTGTAATCGGTTATATCACAAACGAAGTGACAGACGGAGTGGCTCGAAAACTTTGGTGACTAACCTGCTATTGCAATTTTTCAGTGTACCACATGGCAACACCACTACTACTGTATTGTACCACATGCATTTCAGTTTTGAGTAGAGTGAAAGAGATAGAACCAAAACATTCTAGTACATTTGGTGAAAATGCTAGTTCAATCTAGTAGTAGCACAAACGAAGTGACAGACGTAGCGGCTCGAAAACTTTGGTGACTAACCTGCTATTTCAATTTTTCAGTGTACCACATGGCAACACCACTACTACTGGATTGTACCAACAATCAATACGAAACTAACGATTTTAAATTGGCTCACTACTTGACTAGCCTATTGGTCCCTAGCAAACGATTAACGTACCCAATTCTAGTCGAAATTCTAGTACTACGCAATGTTTGTTTTGATTCGCTATGAAAGTTTGACAGATAAAATGAGGGGTTATTGGTTTTTCCTATGTTTCGAGGGGTGAATCGATTAGCTTGGGGCCGAAGAGAGTACCAGAGCTGAGCCAAAAAGTTGAGCACGTTATTTCGGGACCTTCTAGTCTTAGAGTTACCTCTATGATTGTACCACATGGCAACACTACTACTAGATTGAACTAGCATTTTCACCAAATGTACTAGAATGTTTTGGTTCTATCTCTTTCACTCTACTCAAAACTGAAATGCATAAAAAAATGACAAAATGATACGCACTCTTTGCACACTGTCAAAGAATCATTGTACACAAAATCAACTTTGTTCAAATCAAAACAAAAAAACTAACCCATCTGGTGGATGATGGCACAAGCTTCCAAGAAAATTCTATTACAGTGAACCACATTATTTAAATGGATTTCTTCGCCAGTAAGTCGTCTGTCACTTCGTTTGTGGTAGTAGGAAATAATTCTTAGCTTGGGTGAGGCTTCCAAGCAGTACATATAATTAGTGGATATTTTTAGTAGGGTTAACTACCCCCTTTCCGGTCTATTAAGCAAAACACGCACTTAGTCTTTCTTAATCTAGCACAGTTTAGCATCAAACGAAATGTTATTCTTACTGATGGCTTCCAAATTTATTTACCTTTCTGTACGTACCGTAAGATTTAATAAAGAGAAATCGTTGAGATATTGTCAAAAGTCTAACACTGCTTCTTGATGCCAAACTCGGCCTACGGATTCTAAACTCGGCTAACGCATTGAAACGCCAATGAATTCACTTCGGCCTATCGGATGAAGATAAAAATTGATTCGGTCGGAGCGCTTCTTTTGTTTTTGTGAATTATGGGTGCAAAGCTTCAAATCACGCATTCGCATTGACTTTGTTCGATAGCTAATTGACTAAAGTATCGTACCAAACCCATAATTGACTTGTTAACTCTGAAATCATGGATTTATTTGATGTTTTCTGCTTGATCGGCCCAAAATAGGTTTGTGGTTATGCTTTAAAAATTATAGAAAATGTATATAATCTATATACATCGATTCAGACTTGTAACATGAAATGTATTGCTTATACATTTTATATCTCTGCCCAATCCAAATTATGTCTGTGTAGAGATGCTATTTTTAAATAATTGGCATATGAAAACAAATGATTATTTTATTTATTGAAATAACAATCATTTACAATAGATTTTACCATCGGTACAGTTGAATTTACTCTCGTTCTATACGTTATACATAGTTTCGAAAGTAGTGCGATGTATTCGCACAATGATGCGCACTACTTCCGAAACTATCACCTCTATTGTGTATTTCGTTCAAAACGAAATTCTCGTACAAAATTTTTTTTTTTCAGGAATTTCGTTTCGAACGAAATACAGAATAGGGGCTAGGTAAAATTGAGTAAACAAAAAAAACTCAATTTTGAATAATTGGAGGTGCATTGGAGGACATTTTACTATTAAAACTAAATCGAGACATTTTTTAGATGGTATCTGCACAGACAAACAGACATAACACTCGAAATTTGTTCATCGAACAAGCATTTAACGGAAAATTTAAAAGTATCGTAGTTGGTAGTACCACCACCTGTGGCGCGCATAGTCAATTCCCTTGCATTTGACGTTTACACACTACCACCATCTGTTCAGCGTAGTGTCCACCACAGTGTACTCAACAGATGGCGGTAATGTTTTAGCGACGATGTTTTACAGTGACAAATATTCAATGTATTATGTCTGTTTGTCTGTGGTATCTGTATCATGCGATTGGTCCGGCATTGTAGGGTGCTAAATGATTTCTTAAAGTTTTTTTTATTGTTAATACGTTATGGCATCGAATACATAAACCGCATACTTCACAATAAATATTTACATAAAAACTATACATCTAAATATATGTTCTTTCATAACATTTCAACCAATAAATAAGCACCAACACAACCGATTGCAGAAATTCCCTTATAAACTCTTATTTATTTGCATCCTTACGACAGTTTACATTAGTTTAGAAGTTGCTTCCGGATAGGTTAGAGCCCGTGGCGATCTAAACCATGTAACCATGGTACGTTGTACGGCGGGAATATCCCACTTCTTCTCGGTGATCTTCATGGCGAATATCGGGCCAATCGCTGACGTACACTTTCGGCGGCGAAAGCGAAGGCAGCGGTCCCAACTTACTGCTCAGCATATCCGAAGGATTTGTTGTTACGTTGGCATTCTTCTGCGAGATGAGGTTATTTTTGCGGGTGCTCCGCTTCATTCACAGCATGTAGTGCTTTACGTATTTCGATAACCAGTCCTTCTTCGGCGGTGATGTCATCGGTATCGTCCTCCCTGGGTCTTTGCTGCTGCTGCTGGTGTAGTTTTGGCGTTCCACTTAGCTTGTTTTCCACGAAAACCTCCCCGTTGCGGATGCTGTAGTTGTTGCGTACGATGTGTGTCTTCTTTCCTGGGGGAGCAGCTGTCGGGTTTGGCTGAAAATTATGATGACGATGTGAATGGTGATGGTGCTGGCAGTATCTATTTAGGGTCAGACTACACAGAAAAAAAATGTAATATCGATCAACGTAATTCAAGCTGATATATGAAATAATGATGACTTTAATGATGACTCACCACCGACGTCTGACTGAGAGCCATTATTTGGATAGACGCTTACTTCTGGTGCTCCAAATAGTGTCGTCTGCCGTCCAGAACGGCAGAGAAGTTCCGCAGAATGAAGTGCGGCGACTAGATTGTTCCTTTTAGTGGCCTTCACGGAAGTTGACCTGCTACTTTCGGGAACGGCTAAATGCTACCGTCTGTCAATATGGTTTTACGGCCGTTCGTTTCCCGATTTTAAGCTGATTTTAAGATGATTCCGTGAAATACTGATAGAATGGTTTTTTGACTTGCCAACTGAACGGAACTATGAGCAGAGGTATACAGTGGGAAGAAACGTAGCGAGACGAAAGATGGAAAATATTCACACAAGAGATTTTTCACTTCGTAACTTCTCCGGAGTCAGCGGATGGGAGATAGTAAAGATTCGAAACGCGTGTGCTTCCAGCGACTTAAGGCAGCGGAATGTGCCACACTATTTCGACACTGCCCACGGATTCTTGACGCGACAAGACGGAACTTCTACGCAGGATTCGGAAGATATTCACTTTTTTTTTATAATTTTTTTTCCTGAAATTAATATTTTCGCGAAACACATACGCGCAGCGAGACGAGCCGATGGAGAATCGCAAGTGCTGTGATCAATGTGATTGATGAGGCAGCAGGAAACAAGTCAGCTCTTTCATTATCACAACGTTCTTATGCATAATCTAGTGTAACGTAACGATGAATCATGCGTAAGAACGAAAGAGTCGACTACATTCCTTCTGCCGCACCTATAGTAACGCACACGGCTCCCGCACTGACTATTTCTTACTTTCTCACTCTAATCAAAATTTCCTTCGATGAGTGAGAAAACAGCACCCCGTAAATGCGAGCGAGAACGCGAGTTGCCAGATCATTGCACACAAAACCAACTTGAATTAATTCAAAACAAAAATACTAGCGAACCTGGCGGTGAGGAGCGGAAGGTGGACTAGAATTCTATTACAGAGAACCACATTATTTTAATTAATTTCTTCGGAGAAAGTCGTCTGTAACTTCGTTTGTGGTAGTAGTGTTGTCATGTGGTACAATCATAGAGGTAACTCTAAGACAAGTAGGTCCCAAAGAAACGTGCTCAACTTTTTGGCTCACCTCTGGTACTATCTTCGGTCCCAAGCTTGTCGAATCACCCCTCGAAACATAGGAAAAACCAATAACCCCTCATTTTATCTGTCAAACTTTCATAGAGTATCAAAACAAACATTGCGTAGTACTAGAATTTCGACTAGAATGGGGTACGTTAATCATTTGCTTGGGACCAATAGGCTAGTCAAGTAGTGAGCCAATTTAAAATCATTAGTTTCGTATTGATTGTTGGTACAATCCAGTAGTAGCACAAACGAAGTGACAGACGGAGCGGCTCGAAAACTTTGGTGACTAACCTGCTATTTCAATTTTTCAGTGTACCACATGGCAACACCACTACTACTGGATTGTACCACATGGCAACACTACTACTGGATTGTACTAGCATTTTCACCAAATGTATTAGAATGTTTTGGTTCTATCTCTTTCACTCTACTCAAAACTGAAATGCATAAAAAAATGACGAAATGATACACTCTTTGCACACTGTCAAAGAATCATTGTACACAAAATCAACTTTGTTCAAATCAAAACAAAAAAACTAACCCATCTGGTGGATGATGGCACAAGCTTCCAAGAAAATTCTATTACAGTGAACCACATTATTTGAATGGATTTCTTCACCAGTTAGTCGTCTGTAACTTCGTTTGTGGTAGTAGTGGTGTTGCCATGTGGTACACTGAAAAATTGCAATAGCAGGTTAGTCACCAAAGTTTTGAGCCTCTCCGTCTGTCACTTCGTTTGTGATCGTACAACCACAGACAAACAGACGTAACTCTTTGAAAAAGTTTTTCTTGAAAACATAGTTTCTCAAAACATATGACCTCAGTAGCGACATCTTTCAGGCTTCTCGCGGAAAACAAGCTTGCTCCCTAACTCGCAAACAATATTGCATGAAAGTTCTATAGAATGTATAGAAACGTCAAAGTGATCCGATGCCAGCGCTGCGGCGAGTAGTTCGCGAAACTGATAATATTCAAATCAACCGTTAAATGCGTGAACGAAGATACACAAAGAAGAGTTACGTCTGTTTGTCTGTGGTACAACGTTATATTACACAACCGTGTAGAACAAGTGTCATTGGGGTAAACATTTTACCTGTTGACTGATAAACAATAAACAATAAACCGATGGATTGACCTGGTTGCAGCAGTTTGGATGTAATATTCAAAAACTTTTTTGTTCCGTGTAGTTCTTGTATTCTCCACGAGTGTCAACTTTGATTTGCCGGTTGGCATCAACATTTCGTCATCACTCTCATAGTTCCGGAGAACTTTGAGATTTGGGCGTAATTGCTTTTGTAAACAAACACGTCAATCGCCGATTTCTCGTAAATTGAAATTCAATCTCGCAAACAAATCATACCAAATGATAGAGCAATCATTTATCTACCTGTTTGTGCCGTTAATTTTTTAGATTGAGCTTTAATTTGCGAGAAATCGGCGATTGACGTGTTTGTTTACAAAACCAATTACGCCCTAATCTCAAAGTTCTCCGGAGTTCTTCTATTCTCCACTAGTGCCAACTTTGAGTTGCCAATAGTTCTTCTATTCTCCACGAGTGTCAACTTTGATTTGCCAATTTTCGGGAGTTTTTTTTTCAGTGTAGTGCATTCACATGTGAAAAAAACAACTGGATGCAGTGTGAAACCCACCGACTGTTTTCGAGTCTGGTTTTTTGTTTGCCATTTTTTTTTTCCCTTTCTCACTAATTCGTTCCAAGCAAGCAAAGAACGAGCAGCGAGACCAGTGATCGTGATAATTTCGAAGCAGATAGCTCGTAATCTCGGCAAAAGTAGCGCCAAATTATCAAAAAGCGAAATTCGGCGTAGTTCCCATGGAAAATTGACTAAAATTTATTGTTTCGATCGTTAGCGATTTGTAAATGTAAGTTTTATTTTACAACATGGGTGGTACACATAATTAAGCTTGAGTTTTTGGTCTTTTGTTTTCAAATATGAAAACATCTCAAATTTCTGCAAGTTAGCCGAAGATGGAGCGATATCAACGCAAGACTCCGTTGGATGTGCTGAAGTCCATGTGGCTCGCTATCCGGGAAGCCAACGGAGAGGAAATCGAACACACCAGACTGGTCAAACATCTACATAAACTGTTTTCATCGTGCACTGGAGGTAAGTGTCCGTGTATGCATAATGTTTTCTTGATAAAATCAATTTGTGTTTTCCTTCAGATCAAATTGAATCTTATGTCAGCAATGCGGTGGTCGACGGTTTGATCCAAATTGTCGAGAACCCAAAGAAACCGAAGCCCAAATCGGTTTACCATTATTCGCTGCCAGATATATCCGATTTCTCTTTTCCGGAAAATCATCCGGACGTATATTGCTACGAATGTCATCTGGAAGGAAATGTCCAGAAATGCGTAGACTGCCATCGCGTATTCCATCGTAGATGCGTGAAGACATTGGCAGAGAAACATGTGGAGATGGAAAAATTTGTCACCAAATACAAACGAGTCAACATATCCGACTTCGGTCTTCCTCATCTTTCCAATAAGGATGCGTACTCGGTCAGCTCTCCGATAACGGTTGCTACGGAACCTTCGCCGGTACCGACATCGCCTCAGGTTGATGCCAACGAGAATCATACAGTCTCGGTGGATATTGAAATGCCAGATAACTCAAAAGTCAAAGACGAAATCGACGAGCTGGACATCAAACAGGAAGACTGTAAGCAGCAAATCGATGAGCTGGTTTATGTAGGTGTTGTGCGACCACCTGATCGCCGACTGGAAGAACGCTTGAACACTCCGACAATCAAACCGGAGGACAATGGCAGCCATATAATGGATACTGAAGAGTTTATCCAGAGGTATTGTTACCCATGTCGGCAGATGCGTAACAATGTGTACAACACACCGCCGAACATGAGCCAAGGGGAACTGAACTATTTGCTTCAGTTTGTGTTCCAGGAGTACAAATCTTGGGTATGTAAAAAGTACTGATAACCATACTTATAGCATTCCAATTAACTGAGTTCTATTTAGCTTCCCCACGATACTTACGCTCCAACTCGATTGTTCAACAACCGACCGCGTGTTTCGGAAGTAGTGGACAACATGGATCTATGCAAAAAGCTGCTGCTACGTAATCCTATTTCCATGGACACAATTCAGCAGAAAATCGAAGATAAAAAGTACGAGCGCCTGGAAGAATTTGGTGTGGATATTTTGGACATAGCTCACAACATCGGAATCATTCATGGAGGTAACGAATGTCGAAAAAAGTGTCTCGACTAATATCGTATTCATTACGTTTGTTTTTTTTAGCCAACTCCATGGAGTACAATGCTGTGATGTATCTGGAGACGGACTGCGTTTACGATTTGTATGAAATCCATCAGTGCGCGGACTGTTTCCGACACTCGAATGAAAAGGCTGAACCGGATTGGTTTGCCCGACCATGCATTACACGCCATGAGTTGGTGTATGCTAAGCATAAGGGCTATCAGTACTGGCCGGCGAAAGTCATTCGAGTGGTTAATAACAAGTACGATGTTCGCTTTTTTGGCGACAAGCATTCCCGTGCCGTAGTAGATGCGGCCTATGTCAAGCCTATTGACAGCGATTTCGATGCGTTGAAAATAAACCCAAAAAAGCCAGGATTCCAGAAAGCTATGGATGAACTGCACAAACACCAGGCTTTGATAAATCTTCCTAAGGATTACTACGCGTACGGAAGTAAGCCCGCTAAGCCCATCAGCGTTATGCTGCAAAATGCAGGCATAGGACCAATCATATATTCGGGTGCTTCGGGTTCGGCTATCAAAATTCCGAAGAAACGTGGCCGAAAACCTAAAGGACATAATGCTTCTACAGCTAGTGACGTTCTAAGCTCAGCATCGGAGTCGTTTGAGCAAATAGTGGCAAGGTTGGTACATATTTACTTTACTACTGCTGTTACAGTACCTATGGTATACAACTAGTAAAAGTGTACTTTGTACTACCATTGAAGCATAGGTATACGGCCAACACAGCGACTAAATTCAATTGACTGAGAGCATTTTGTTTCCATACGAAATTTACTCATATTTGGAAAAACCTGCAGTTATTCATTAGGATTGTGCTACATTTCCCCGAATGTCACTTCCCCGAACGACATTTCCCCGAATACCCATTTCCCCGAATGTGCCATTTCCCCAAATGCCATATCCCCGAAAATAAAGTTAGGAAATTTCCAACCGTTATTGCTGGCAATTTTCTTACTATATTATGAGCGTAGTGAGCAGATTGCAAACCAGATTAAATTTCAAGCCATGCAAATGGAAGGTTTATGAGATTAACCCAACTACCAATAAATTTGCTTCGAGTAGCTAGAAACGCATTGCCAAAGCACATGATGCTCACTATGCCCCTCTTTCCCCTATATTAATGTATTGAGCCGTTAAAAGCATTTTCATTTTTATGTATAGAATAATAATCCTAAACCAAAAAGACAGACCAAAACCAAAGAGCACGAAAAATTTGGCAAAATATCGTGGGTTTGACAAATTGGTTATACATTTTAAGGAGATTTTGCCTTCTTTTATTTACGAGCAATTCTTTCGAGAACTTTGGAAAAACATGAGAGACCGATGGTTTGACAAAATGGTAAAATATTTTTATTCCTACTTTTTTACATAAGCAGTTCATCGGGAAATTTAGCAAAACTTGTTTCGGAAATTATTGCAACCAAATTTCAACAGGTGACAGTAATAAACAGAAGTTATGGCGATTTGTTTTGTACGCAGAAAACCGGAAAATGTTTATTTTATTAAATTAGAGTCTTTTTCTTGGCCCTTTCAAAAAAAAAAAAATAATATTGGTACAAAAGGTGACTTATGTTATGGCGCAACACCCCTACCAAATATTTTTTCTCGTTTTGCCTCCACAAACGAAAATTTAATAAAAATGTTAAAATCTGCATACATTATTTTTCGTCCATAGAAGGTGGCGCTATGCTGTCAGTAGTTGTGAGTGTAAAACTCACAGCATTCCTCGATTCATTTGTCAAATCATATATCTCACAAGTTTTGCCAAATTCCTCGATTTGAATTTATAAAAGAAAAAATCTCGTAAAACTATGTTATCACTTTTTAAATCCATCGACCTCACATTGTCTAAGTTCTCGGAAGAACTGCTCGTTTATAAAAGAAGGAAAAATTTCGTCAAAATACATTACCAATTTTTCAAACCGTCAATCTCACAAGTTTTGAGAAAGTTTTCGAAAAAAACATTTATAAAAGAAGGATAAAAAAAAGTCTACGGCTGTAAATCTCCTAAATAAATTTAAAAAGAAGGGAAAATCTCCTAAAAATGTATTACCAATCTGTCAAATCATCGATATTAGTTTTGCCAAAGTTCTCGAAAGAACTGCTGATGTATAAAAGAAGGGAAAATGTCCTAAAAATATATTACCAATTTTTACACATCCATTTCTGGTACTGCCGCCGCCTCACTAAAACTCTCGCCCCATTGTTTTACTTTGAACAGAGATTTTCCCTTCTTTTAATCATGAGCTGTTCTTTTAAGGTTAATTGTTGCAATATTCAAAGATGTCTTCTTAATGCTCGCGAAACCAACCTTAGAAATGTAATACAGTCAAAATATTTTATAAATTTTTGGATTTCATTCGAGGAAATTACATTCGGGAAATGGAATTCGGGGAAATGGGGTATATGTTTGTCTGGGATTCGGGGAAATGGCGTTCGGGAAAATTCCAGAACAACATGTGAAAAGGGCATACAAGCTTTTTGTAAACAAACCTTTGTAGGCCCTTTTCTCACCAACTGAGGGTCGCCCACGCAAACCAGCAATATCATCGGGAAGGGGAAAGTGTCCCCTACCCGGTGATGTTGAAGGTTTGCGTTGGTGTCATATGTGTGGCGAGAAAAGGGCATAAGAAGGTTTGTTTACAAAAAGCTTGTATGCCCTTTAGAGATGAACTAGCCTATGGCTAAAAATCTCTATAATAAAGTATTAAAAAAAAAAAAAATTGTATGCCCTTTTCACATGTTGTTCTGGAAATGACGTTCGGGGAAGTGACATTCGGGGAAATGTAGCACAATCATTCATTAGCTATAAGTAACTGCAAAAGCCCTACAGTAAAAGTATGGACGTCTGTCAAAAGTTGTTCCAATCGAACCGTCAAAATGCACCGCTTTGCTCGATTGGAACAGCTTTTTTTTCAGTTTTGTGGTGACAGTCGTCCATACTTTTACTGTAGGGTTTAAGTAACTGTTTGTCCTAATATGTGTAAATTTCGTATGGAAAGAAAATGCTCTGAGTCAATTGAATTCAGTTGCTGAGTTGGCCTGGTTGACCGTGTAGTTAAATATTTGATTAAATGTCGTTGCAATTAGTGCAACGAAGTCCAGTGTATGAACAATCATTTGTCTGTGCCCTCCAGTTATCGGGGCTTATTACGGAAGTCACTTCACGGTGAAAACTTGTCACTTGTCGTCACGGTGAAGCGATTCCCATTTGATTTGTACGGCAATCACGGCTCTTATTTTGTGTATCACTTCATTATCACCGTGTAGTGACACCCGTAATAAGGCCCATCATGTTTACAAACTTCCTTTGATTTTAACATCAATATCATAGAATTCAGAAACTGTGCCTTTGAAGTATCGATTTATAAAATCAAAATAACATTACATACAACATCGACCAAAGGATCTACTTGTGGAAATATCGACTTATGGAGACAAGAATACATGATATAATAAAGGAACCGCTGAATCCATTGCGTTATAGAATATCGAGTTGACTGTAATTCCCATACAAATTTCAAACCATTTGCGCAACCTCTAAAACCTTCATCAATCTTTACCATTTTTTGCACAGACTTATATTTTATGGTTATGAATCAAACTGGAGGGTGGCTCATATACTTAGACACTTTGTTTTTCCAAAATGAAACACCCTACTGTATTATGGACTCTTTTGTTACTGATTTCATTATTTTATTGTTGATCTTCGCTTATGGTTCGTATACCAATGAAGTGCGATTCGGTTGATGTATCAATTTGAAGTTTAAGCCGTTAAAAATTTTATTTTCACTTTTGGCCATATTAAAAACTCCAGTTTCCCACATTGCATATAGAGGCAGAGACAAATCACGGCTTAGTTTGATCAACAAGTGACTAGAGTCACGTCAAAAGAAATGCACTGGGACTCGCATAACGGTTTTCAAAAGATTATCTTCCCTTTCACTTGCAGGGGTGTCCATCAAACCGGGAAAGATCATATATACCCAACCCAAGTACCAATTTTGGTTTTATCATAGTCTTGTAGGCCCTAATTTGGTCTTGAAGGATTCTTTAAATCTTTATAAAACTTGCAATATTACTTGGAATCAATCAATTTTATATCGCATAGGGGAACTGGATTGTTGCGACTATAAGACTGGGTGCGCCGGTCGTTTCGGCGGCCGCGCGTAGTGTGGAGGGCTCTAATGTTGGTATTTGGATCTAAACATTGATCCCATCGATGAAAATCTCCTGTTCTTCAATTTGTCTTAGAACAATGCGTCATCTGGACAATACAAATGGTGGTTGCTAGTGAAAAATTGGCAAAACATGATTTCCTTCGAAATTTATGCATGGGCCCAATATTAGGGAAACTTTGGCTGACATTAGGGATACAAACCACAAATAATTATATTCGGTGTAGTATCAAAAATCATCAAAATAATAATAAAAAAAAACTATTATTTTTCACTCGCAAGGGGCAAACAGCAATTTTGCCGTTGTTCCCACTACGATAACTTATATCAAAAATCACAATTTTATTTATTCCATACAGTTGCAAAGAAAAATCAAGGTCTTTGTTCAAATTTACGTACACACTTAAAAAAATTTACAGAAATCTGTAAAATTTTACCGAAATCTCAACAGCTGAACGTTCGGTAAACAGTTTCACAGATTTCCTGTAATTTTTCACAAATATCTGTGAATTTTTCACAGATATCTGTAAAAAATTACAGGAAAACTGTAAAACTTTTTACCGAACGTTCAGCTGTTGAGATTTCGGTAAATTTCTTAGAAATCTGTGAAATAATCTAAATAAAAATTTTTGTAGGTAAATTCAGTGCTAACATTTGAAAACGGCGCAAAAGCCATTTGTAAACAAATGGTTTGTGGGCCCTTTACTCGCTACCCGAAGAACGCCCACGCAAACCAACAGCATCGTCAGGAAGGGGAAAATTTCTCCTACCCGATGTTGCTGTTGTGTCGCGTGGGTGTACTTCAAGTAGTGAGTAAAGGGCCCACAAACCATTTGTTTACAAATGGCTTTTGTGCCGTTTTCAAATGTTAGCACTGAATTGTTAAAAATAAATAGATGAGATGAGGTTTTGGGAATATCTTCGATAAAATAAGAAATCTTTAAGTATTTAACGTTCACCAAATTGTGGAATATTAAACCCTTTTCATCAAAAAAAAAAAAAAAAAAAAAAACGCGCAACATCTTTATAATTATGCGTTTATTGAAAATATTAATAAATTAGGGATACTAAAGATGTTATATCATTTTGCTTTGCTTAATTGTCGGAGTCACAAAATATTGTAAAATTGTCTAAATGCTAATAGTTAAGAGTTGATTTTATGGACAACATTAAAAGGACTATTATTGCATTGAGTGTAATGTAGATGATCCTTTTATAAGTCTTCGTTTAAAAAAAATATGTTCGAAATGCTCAACATTTACCGAAGCATGCAAAATTTCAAAATTATATCAGACTCCGAATTTTAAAAATCTGTCACTGTCTAGGCAAAATAAAATTCAGATATCGAGCAAAACAAGAGTTCGTAACCTTAAAAAATCAATTCTTTTAATCTTAATGTTTTGCAAGCTTTAGATTCCTTAAACAATGCGTAACCAGTTTATCGCTTTTCCATCCTGATTAATTATTAATTTTGGTTTTCTTCCTAATTTTATTGGGCATGATTCCCGTCATCTTTATCAATAATTTGAATGAGATAAACAAAATCTTGTTACTAAGAAAATTCTAGGGAAAAATAAAAAAATATGTTGTTTGGGGTTTCTATGGAAATTAAAAAGATACATTATTTATAAACATGTTGTATTTCTATAAAAAAAAATCCCTCCCCTTGGCTAGTTTTTAACCTGGACGTTGGTGGGCGGGCCTAATCTTATGCTTCATAGTGGAGCGTTGAAGACGGTTGGTTTAGGTCTGGCATCGTTGGCTCATGCCGTGATAGAATAGCGTCATGAGCATGCGATGAGGATTACTGAGCTTCCCCTCTCTGATGAACCATTGCATAAGAGAACCAAAGTTCTAGCCTGAAGTGATAGTATCACACTTGTTACTCCTTTATTTGAAAGCCGCGTTGTAGTACGCTTACGTATAGGCACTGACGTTGGGTGCGATACTGGTGGGTTTTGCCGCAAATCACTCTTATTTTATTTATTTTTACGCAGATAGATTTATTTGGGTTTGCAAGGGAATTATACTATTGAAATATTTCAGAAAGTGCCCAACAGTGCTCCTTCTACTTGCGTGACAAGCTTTCGTTGTTGTTTTCATTGAGGTGGTATTACTCAGGGAACAATATTAAACACCACCATGGTATTGTAACTAATCTTATATATTGTTGTTGCAGCAGTGGATTCTGTGTTCGGACCTCTTCGAGTCAAACTCGTTATTGTTGTTGTGAGTTAGCTTTAAGCTGAAATTCAATTTTATGTTTTACTTTTTTGTTGATAAATTTTACATTCTTAGGTTAACCTACAATTATTGTCCTCTACTTTAGTGAATCCACCGTACTTAAACAGCTTTTTGTTCCAATTTGTGTATCTGTTGTATAGTTTAATATTTAGATGTAAGGTATGTTATGGAAACATATTCAGGGTACTTACAGTAGGTTCTATTAATTATTTTAGCTCAAATTCAGGAAATTTCAATGCACAAGTCGTAATTATCTCTTGTCACTGTTTACTATTGAATACAATTGAGCGGCCCTATCGGAATAAATTTTACCTTTCTCTGCCCTATCGGAGTAAACGCTTCGCAAGTCACTCATCTACGTCCCTTTGGTAACTTTTCACGGGTGATGCTGAACGTGCTGATCCGTGGTGCCAACATGCCCCCGACCGTATTGCTTCAAGTGCTCTTAAGCTATACTTCCTTCTCTGGCTACATCCAGGATAGCGAGCTTCGTTGCCGGTCGGCGCATGATACCCGCTGAGGTCTGAACATCCGCGCTGCGGACTCGTCCATCTCGCCCAGGATACACCCGAGTGACTCTTCCTCTGATCCAGCTGTTCCTTACACTCTCGTTCACAACGACAACCAAATCTCCAATGTTGATTGAAGTGACCTCTCCAAACCACTTTGGTTGTCGGGAGATGACAGGCAGGTATTCCCTGATCCACCGCACCCAAAATCGATCCAGCATTACCTGAACCTGCTTCCAGTTCGACCACAATGCCATATTCTCCTCGATTGGCTGAACCGCCGGTTGAACCACTCCGCTTGAACTCAACAGTAGAAAGTGGTTCGGTGTCAAGGCTGCGCATTCCTCGCTGTCGATTGGTAGATAGGTTAAGGGTCGCGAGTTCACCATGGATTCCACCTCTGCTAGAGCAGTTACCAAGGTCTCCTCATTCGGATTCTTTGACAACTCCATGTATGCCAGTCCAGTCTTGACTGAGCGCACCAGCCTTTCCCATATGCCTCCCATATGGGGTGCGTAAGGAGGGTTGAGCTTCCACTGCGTGTCTACGTTTGTGAACGTCCCCGCTAGATCCCGATTGATGGCACCGATTTGCTGCCTTAGCTCCGTACTAGCACCTTGGAAATTGGTGCCTTGATCTGAGTAGATTTCCTGTGGCGTACCTCGGCGGGCAATGAACCTACGTATTGCCATCTTGCAGGATTCGGAGGACAGAGTGTAGGCGACTTCTAAGTGGACTGCTCGGGTTCCTAGGCAGGTGAAGAGCGCAACCCACCTTTTAACACCACCACGGCCAAAGCGAACAGTGATCGGACCGAAATAGTCCAGTCCCGTAAAGGTGAAAGCCCTGACATACGGCGTAAGGCGAGCCGGAGGCAGTGGAGCCATCGGTGGGACTTGTGGTTTCGATTTGTAGACTCTACACCAGTTACAGCAACTTGCCACCTTCTTGACGGCTGTTCGCAGTTCTGAGACGTGGAACTTCTGCCGCATTTCGTTCACCACCGTTTCGTTGTTCGCGTGTCTATACTTCTTATGATACCAGTTAATCACTAGCTGCGTGACGTAGTGATCCTTCGGCAAGATCACAGGAAACTTGGCTTCATCTGAAACGCACTCCGCGGCAGCGATGCGTGATCCCATTCGCATGACTTCGGTTGGGTCTAGAAACGGAGATAGTTTGAATATCCGACTGCTCTTCTGGATTCGCTTACGTTGCTCTAGCTGCACTTGGTGATTTTTCCGCAGAATTTTACATTCGTCCGGGTATTCACTCGCTTGGATCAGCTTAAACACGGTCGACTCCGCTAGTTTACACTCCTCACTGCTCAAGGTTACTTCTCCGTCCTTCTTTGATTCGTCCTTGCCCTTCTGCCTGCAGCCAAACCGTAGAACGAATGCTACTGTGCGGGTTAACCTTTCCCACTTTGAAAACCGTTTGAACTCGATGACTGGCTGCGTCGGTGGCAGCTGGTGCACATGGACCATCCTTAATTCTTCGGCTGTTGTCGACTCTACCGCTTCCTCTGGCCAGCTACACTCCGGCTTATACAGGAACTCTGGGGCCTTGAACCACCTGCTCTGTTCTTCGAAACATGGTCCATGACCCCACTTGGTGGCTTCATCGGCTACGTTCATTCTCGTGGGCACCTTCTTCCAATCGCTGACTTCCGTTTCATCCAGAATTTCTGTTACCCGGAACGCTACATACTGCTTGTACTTTCGCGGGTCTGACCGAAGCCAGTTCAAGACCGTGGAAGAATCGCTCCACAATACTTTGCGCTTGATCTGCAACGTGTGATTTGCTATGATGGACTTCATAAGTCGTGTTCCAATTACGGCTGCTTGTAGCTCCAACCGTGGCACTGAAAGTAACTTAATCGGCGCCACCTTGGTTTTTGCAGACACGAGACTGCAGCGTATTTTACCGCCATCTACTATCCGGAAGTAGGCTGCGGCGGCGTATGCAGTACTGCTAGCATCAACGAAAACGTGCAATTCGAGCGAATCGTAGGCTCCAGCGCTGTAGCCGGGAAAGTAGCATCTGGGTATCTTAACCATATCCAGTGTTCCAAGTAATTTTACATACTTTTCCCACCGGGGTACGATATCTGCAGGTAGCGGCTCATCCCAGCCAATTCCGGATCGCCACGCTTCCTGAACTATCGTCTTTCCATGAACTACGAAGGGAGCGATCATCCCTAATGGATCGAACACACTCATGACTAAGCTCAGGACTTGGCGTTTGGTCGGCACAACGGATCCATCCATTAGACGTTGCAGATCCTCCCAGAAAGTCATCGAGAATACGAAGACATCCTCTTGTGGTCGCCACACCATCCCCAATACCCGTTCCAGGTTGCTACCCTTGTCCATGGTGAAACTCCTCACCGACTTCGTGTTCTTCTCCCCAATCCGCTGCAGCACCTCTGGAGAGTTCGACATCCAATGCCGAATAAGGAATCCTGCTTTTTCGTGCACTTCCTTAACGTCCAATGCCAGCTGAACTGCTTCTTCGACAGAATCAACGCTGTCAAGGTAATCGTCTACATAGTGATTTTTCTTTATCGCCTCTGACGCCTCCGGGAATTCCGCAGCATACTCATCCGCATTCAGGTTCTTTACAAATTGCGTTGAACTAGGAGAACACGTTGATCCGAAAATTGCGACGTCCATGACGTATACTTGAAACGGATCGGATGGATTGTCCCGCCACAGGAACCACTGAGCTGTACGATCTTGGAGTATGATGAGTACTTGATGGAACATTTCCATTATGTCTCCGCTAATGGCGGTCTCCTTCTGTCGATAACGACATAAGACTGCTTGCAATGCTGTCAGCAGGTCAGGTCCTTTTAGAAGAACGGAGTTCAAGGAAACGCCTTCCACCGATGCAGCGGCATCCCAGACGACCCTGACTTTATCGGGCTTTTTGGGATTCACTACGACACCCAGAGGTAAAAACCACGTCCGCTTCGGATCCATCTCATCCAGTTCACGTGGAGTTGCCTTGTGTGCATAGCCCTTAGATACGTAGTCTGCGATTTGCTGCCTAACGTTGTCGTACAAGGTTGGTGATTTATGAAGACGACGTTCTAAACACTTCAGTCTCTGCTCGGCCATGGACCTACTGTTGGGAAACTCAACGTTGTCGAACTTCCACAGAAGTCCGGTTTCGAATCTGCCGGTTTCAGTCCTGGTTGTGGTTGCTTGTAGAATCTCTTTAGCTCGCTTGTCGTCTGCTGATTCCTTCGCCTGTGTCACCGAAACCCCAACGCTCTCCATAGAGAAGAAACTCTTCACTAGCTCGTGTAATTCGTTGTCTTGGGACTTGGTACGAATATGAAGAACTCGCTGTGATAAACTTCTGACTTCATTTCCAGAGTGACCATATAAAACCCAGCCTAGCCTAGTTTTGGCAACTACTGGCTCGTGTTCACGGCCCTCTCGCAACTTTAGCGTTGTCTTCAACCTTGTGTTGTCCAAACCTATCAGGATACCTGGAACAGCGTCGTTGTAGCTTCGAACAGGTAAACCTCTCATGTACGGATATTTGTTCCTCAGCTCTTCAAAATGTATAGACTGTCGCGGTAGTTCTAGCCCATCGATGGTTTGCACCTTTTATAGGGTGAACTGCTTGCCAGTAGTAACTCCAGAAATATTCAGCTGAATTTGCTGGGATTCTTCTTCCACACGCTTGACCCCGTTAGTCCACTGCATACACAGAGGAGAAGTCGGACCTTGTACACCCAACTGCTCTGCCAAAGACCGCTCCATTAAAGTAGAATCGGAACCACCATCCAGGAAAGCGAAGGTTTGAACCGATCGACCATTAGCGTGAAGAACTACAGGGACAATACGGAAGAGAATTTGGTGATGTTGCTGATGAACGGAGATTACGCCAGACACCGGAGTCGAACCCTCTGCTTTGCCTTCTCGTGGATCGCCCGGATGGAGCAATCGGTGATGGCGTTGTTGGCAACCGTTGACCCCGCAGTTTGATGCTTTGCACGGCCATTTACCATGCGGATACAAGCAGCGTCTACACAGATGAACTTCTTGGGCCACCTTCCATTTGTCTTCCAACGTCTTCGACTTGAAGCTACTGCAGTCTTTTGGTTTATGGCCGGCTGTTTGACAAACCACACAAGGACGTTCGCTTCCCGTTTGGATGGAAGCTTCTGGTTTCTTGTTGGTTGCCTTGTCGTTCCGGACGTTCACCGTGTGTATCTCGGCTTTCCCTTTCGACTTTTCGGATTTGGCAGTGACTGGTGTAACACTACTAGCTGCCGTTACGATCACGTTCATGTAATCCGAAAATGTCCTCAAGTCCACGTTCTGCACTCGTTGCTTATGCATCGCCCAATCCAGCTTAATGTTGGCTGGAAGCTTTTCGACTAGCTCATCGATCAAGATCGGGTTAGTCAAATGTACCTGTTGTCCAGTCGAAACTAGATGCGTACAGAAATTGCGAACAGCCAGGCCGAAACTGATTATAGTCCCCAGTTTTTCTGGTCGCGGTGTCGGTGTTGCTCGCACCTCAGCCAGAAGAGAGTTGATGATTGCTTCCGGTCGTCCATAGAGAACTCGCAACGTGTTGATTATCTCCGGAACGTTTGACGGATGAAGAAGAAAACTGCTCACTGCTTTCTTCGCGTCCCCTTTCAAGCTTCGTTGCAGTCGCATCAGGTTCTCCGAATCGTTGTACCCACACATCTGCGTAGACGTATCATAGCTGCTCCAGAACATCGGCCACTCTGTTGGATCCCCAGTAAAACACGGAAGGTCTTTGGGAACAACGTGGCGTGCTGCCAACTGCTGCGCATTCGGGCCGTACGATGGCTGAAACACCCCATACTGCAACTGTGGGTTTGGTACAGCTGGTATAGGTGTTTGATAACTCGAGACACTCACTACAGGAGGACGAAGTGGCGGTCGAGAATTACCCCATGTTTGCGAGAGCATGGGTACGGTTTGTGTGTGAGAAGCAGCGAAAGGAGCATTTTGTGACACCAGAGGATTTGAAAAATTTAAAGGCTGGTTCCTATTTAAGAAATAGCTATCGGAATCGAAGTGCGATACGTTTCTAGGTATTTCGGAGTGCCCTAACTGCCCTAGTGTTGGCTGGAAAGTATGTGATGGTTGGACATAGTTTTGATTGGTTGGTTCTACAGTTCTTCTTGTGAAAACTTCTGAGCTGGTAGTACTCACCATGTCCGAAGTAGGTACTACATACGGATTGTACTGACCAACTCGAGGATCCATCCAATAAGGTCTGTCCTCTCGTGGTTGATTGTGTCCGCCATATGATACCGGTACAGGAATCTGAGGAAACATCGTACTGCCACCGACTGTTGTTCCTAAATCCGGAACCAGCTGGTTGACTGCAGGCGGAATCAGATTGGTATTCGCCTGCCACGTTAATGTCGGCTGCACAGTTGGAATACTCGTCAGCGACACAGGTGCTGCCCGGGGCGTTGATTGAAGCAATGTTGGAAGTGATAGGGCTGGATCTGCGACACTAGTGAAACCTCCCTGGTGTACGGTCGCAATAGGTGAGATGACGTCATCAAAGTTTTTCGAAAACACACCTTGTGTGCTAACCGGTTTCGATCCCACTTCTTGGCTGGTAACTGCTGAAACTGGAACTACATTCGAGCTGTTTTGCGCTGTGCTTGCTACCGGCATCGATTCTGTTGGTAGGATGTGGCCACCCGCTTGCGATGTGAGCCCAGTGGAAATAACTTTTCCAGATTTGGCACTCAGGATCACTTGGTGGTTGTCGATCCAGCATCGAACTTTATCGACGCTATCGGCTGCACTGTCACCGCTACACATACTCGCTCTTGAATTTGCCTTAGCATCCTCATCCAATCGCGCGTGAAGCAACTTGAATTTCCGTTCCAGGAACTCCTTCTCCAGTTTCATCAGATCCTCCATCATCTTTTCCCTCCTGTCCTTTTCCAATTGCAAAGCCTTTTCCTGCATCTCCTGGTCGTGTTTCGCCTTTTCTGCCATCAGCTTGGCTTGAAGTTCTTTTTCCTCGGCCAATTGCTGCATTTCCAATTGAAGTTTTGCCTCTCTTGCACTTGCAGTCGTCGATGGTGATGATCCTACCAACGACGGTGCACGGGAACCCCTTGGCCGGCATAACACACATTGGTAGCTTTGGTCATCAGCCTCGATGCTATCACCTACACCAGCGCACGAAAAGTGGTACCATCGGCTGCATCCATCGCACTGGACCATCTTCGCATCCGCCGTATTCGGTCGCTTGCATAAAATGCATTGAGCATCGGCTGGGACTTCATCCGGCATCAGTGGAACTCCAGGCATAATAGTTCAGGGTTGAGAAGTCGAAATTACTTTCAAGAAATAATTCTTAAAGTTTGTTGTTGCAGCAGTGGATTCTGTGTTCGGACCTCTTCGAGTCAAACTCGTTATTGTTGTTGTGAGTTAGCTTTAAGCTGAAATTCAATTTTATGTTTTACTTTTTTGTTGATAAATTTTACATTCTTAGGTTAACCTACAATTATTGTCCTCTACTTTAGTGAATCCACCGTACTTAAACAGCTTTTTGTTCCAATTTGTGTATCTGTTGTATAGTTTAATATTTAGATGTAAGGTATGTTATGGAAACATATTCAGGGTACTTACAGTAGGTTCTATTAATTATTTTAGCACAAATTCAGGAAATTTCAATGCACAAGTCGTAATTATCTCTTGTCACTGTTTACTATTGAATACAATTGAGCGGCCCTATCGGAATAAATTTTACCTTTCTCTGCCCTATCGGAGTAAACGCTTCGCAAGTCACTCATCTACGTCCCTTTGGTAACTTTTCACGGGTGATGCTGAACGTGCTGATCCGTGGTGCCAACATATATGCTTCATTTTGGTTTGGGATAAATGTTTGAACTATGGCTCGGGATTTCCACGGTGGCGTGCTTCTATTGTGACATATCGATACGTAATTTTGTGGGACGACATAGTGGAAACGTGTGAGTGTAGTTGGAGCATATACCTTATATAATTTTAAAATCAGCTAGGAAACTAATTTCAAAGTGAAGCATTTTAGTCACTTGAAGGTGTCACCTGGGTCGATCTAAGATATAATAAACATAAATCAAAGTCAAAGTCAAAATTATTTGAAACACGTTAAATTTTAGATTACATAGCAGTTTAGCACGAGTTATGATTGATTAGGTAAATTAGAGATTTCAATTATTTATTAAATTAGACTAATGAGATATCATAATTATCAAAAGAACTCAAATAAGAAAATTTAGACAGCCTAATAACATTAAGTAGATTAACAAAAGAGTTAGGATGCGGGGGTCCGCTTAGGGAGGCAACTAGCCTTTTCATATATTGTCTGTTTATTTTGATGGTTGCTTTAAAATATCAAGATGGATTTTCGGTTTCTTTACATTTTGCAACACAAATCTAGTACTATGTGTCATTTCCTCAAAACCCCTTAATAACCGACCTCTTCAATCCCTTCCTTTACCCATGGCGTTCAAGTGGTCCGCATAGACTATTCAGCCATTACCCTTCCTTTATCCTCGGCTGTGGAATGACTTGCGCTCCCATTGCCCCACCAAACGCTGCAAAATGAAAATGAAAATGTTGTATTTCTATAAAAAAAATCATAAAATACCGATGACAAATGCCGGAGTATGACAGAAAATTCAGTTTCGGTTAAACGACGATCGACCTAGTAATCCATACGGTATAATAGCGTTCGGTATACTGGTGATCAGCTTATCGGCGTCTAACCTAATTCCCCATAATATGTTGTTGCCCCCCCCCCCCCCACTTTAATTCGAAACCTGGCTACGCCCTTGCTGTTTAGTGACCAATGGGAGCCAATGACCTATTAGCTAGTTGCAAAGTCAAATCAGGACAAACTTTGATTAAATTTACGTAGTAATCAATTTTCTGGATGTACCGGATCTTCCGGCATTCCATCTGGGGATCACTGGGAGCCAATAACAATAACGATTTTTCCCACATCGCATATAGATACAGGTAAAAATCAAGACATATTTTGATAAAATTTATGCAGCAATCAATTTTACGGATGTTCCGGATCTTTCGGCAAGTCATCTGATGCCCACTTGGAGCCAATGACCAGCTAATACATAAAAAATCACAATTTTGCTACATTTAATACAGTTACAGCGAAAAATCAAGGCATACTTTAACCAAAAATACATAATAATCAAAATTACAGTTGTACCGGTGGACACTTAGTATCTAGAACCAGGTTGTGGGTTGGTTTTGCTAAAATATCAATCAGCACTACCCATAGATGCCTGTTGCTGTGGTTTGCCAGCATCACCTGGTTCTAGACGACTGCTAACTTTTCCCCCCGGATGGCCTCTCGGAAACCCGGAATAATACCGGAACCTCTTGGCCAATCTGTTCCAATTTTCAGTATACCATAATTTTCACATTTTTCTACTTACTGTCAATTTTGTGGCGAAACAAAAAGGTTATACCCATGCAAACATTGCTATTCGTATGCCTGTACGAAAATGAAAACCACACAAAGCACGTTAGGCCCTCACCGAAAGCAAGGCAGGTGGTGTTCATTTGAATCGCTAATAACTTTTCAGGGTTATCTCAGATTGACATCCGGTCTTCAACAAAGATGTTCCCAATACTCCAAAGAATCTACATTTGATGCACGAAGAAAATCGACCAACTACAGCGCCACCTAGAGCCGCGAATGTGAAAGTGGCTCGTTCCCTATACATTTAGTCAACATTTCCCATGCCCTTTGAGCGAGGTTTTTCCGTTAACCAAATGACTTCAAATTTTGGCAGGGTTTTTCTGACCCCACAAACTGCCATTCCATTAATACTTTGACTTTTTTCTCTCCATATAACGCTGAAACACTCTGTCCGAATTCAACTAACTTTCAGTTTTAACTATTTGATGATTTCGTTCCGATCATTTTAAGGCCAAATTTCCAATGTACACGATGACTTCATCCGTCATTTTGTCACGCATATCTACAACTGAAATCATTAAAAGCTCTCGTTTTTAGGATCACAGTGTTTGATGGAGTCCTCCTGGGAGTCCATTTTCAGATTGTTTCTATTAGTTATCAGAACGTATTTGAGTAACTGAAGCCCTCAAAACTCGGAAAGCTCTAAAAAACTTCTCAGAACTTGCACGACCTTATTAGTTCCATGGATAACAATTAAGATGTTTATACTCGTCCGGAGAATTTCAAAAACTACTGATGGATTTCAGAGGTATTCAGCGAAACACTATTAACTATAAACACTATCTACGAAACTACGAAAGATCTTTTTTCATCTCTTGTGTATAAATCCATCTACTTGCATCGCTCTCCACCTTTTTGCAGGAAATCTTCAACATCTTCATCAAACTACTTTCTATCTACTAAGCGTGCGAGCATCTTACAACAGCAAAGCAATTTTTTTCCTGTATCTTAGATAGAGTCGCCCCATGTCTCCCCCTTAATAGATGTCGTTTCCTGTCAGATGGTTCTCGGGCTTGTCGTAGTCGTCTTTTTCGAACAATCCGCTCATGCTCAGCAACGCTTCGAGATAGCCCTGATGGGCCTGGGACGTCTAAAATTGAAGGTGGACCCGTTGGTGGTACAGGTAGTACTTCTTCTAATGGGCCAATATCTGCTTTTTCATGCCAAATTAGTCCAACAGCACATATAGCAGTAAAATCGGATCGGCTTGAACTTCTGGTTCGTCAGCTGGTACTCAGTTGGTTCGCAATTGATTTGCATGCGATCGAATAAGTCCTCGGCGTCTTGGATCGTCCAGTAGCACATTGTACACCACGTTTCTTTTTTTTTCTCTTTTTTTCCCTTTATTAAACGTCGGTTTCTGTTCCGCAATCTAGTGCCAATCACCGACGGACATCGATTCCCATCCATTGACGGCAATCGAATGTGCAGGAAGGCAGCTTCCACACCTGCGTAGGATATCGCACCCATTAAAACAGACATGGGTCGGGACCAATACAACACGTTTCCTTTACGCTCGATAATGACACCTTTGGCCCAATGCTTCTCGTTGCGTGGATGAATTTCAGCAAAAACTTCATCTCCAGCGTTTCTTGGCCCCATGTTTCCGGTCTAATTTGACGCTGGTTCATTACCGGTGGTTCAGGCTTTGATTGCTTCATATTAGGTTAAAACAGCATTGGAAACCTTTATTAAAATTAAAGAGCCTCATAGAAAGTAGTTAGAAGAAATTTAGAGTACTCGAACCTCAGAAAAGTTCAGGGTTCTTTACTGTCCTGTGCGTCATAACAGTGCCATGTACGTGTATTGCAAGAAGCACAATGGTATTATATCTATGCGCAAGTAAGTCGGGAAATTTTACTACCCGAAAATTCCTTGACCTGGTCCCAAATATGGGATTACGTGGTTTTTGGTTTTATCATAGTTTTGAAGACGTCAGTAAAACTTACAATGTTACTTGAGATATCGAAATGCCTCAACTAGTTGTTAGTCAAGCCTGTAATTCTTACTATAATGCATTATTTTTTATGCTTTTAGCCCTGGCACTCCGCAGCAGCGAACACCAAACACCGTTCAGAGGAGCGTTGAGAAACGAACAACTCGACAGAAGGAGAAACGACCAATTGAAGTGATTGAGAACAATGAAAACTCCCCCACATCATCAAAGAGTCTTCGTCTTGAGCAGTAAGTAAAGTTCTTATTACATGTCTAAGGTCGAGATTTTTTTTCAATCAAACCCTATGTGTGAAAATTGCAGCGACATTGTCCCATTGATTGGATCGAGTTCAACTGTAATGACGCCGGTTCAAAGCAATGAAAGCATTTCTATTGAATCTGGTCCATCTGAAGAATCACTGAAACAGCGAAGCCCTCGCATCAAAGCTCAGTTGAAGCGACAGTACTCGGATGACGTGGTAAAGGTAGGCAAAACCACTGCTCGTGTTAGACTTAGCTCATTATATGAATTGCAAATGCAATATTCATTTACAGCTCAAATCGTTGATGGATAAGATGGATGATATCGAGAAGGTTAAGCAGCTGGCCGCGGATGCGCTCCAAGAGGACATTAACCGTTGGCAGCAAAAGCTCCGTACTCTAGTAACTGAGTACCAAATGCGTATCATCGACGTGAAGCATAAGCAATGGGTAGGAATCAAGGAAATGGAAATTCCTGTTAGTTAATTTTTGGTTGAATGTTATTATTTTTCTTTTACAGTGCAGAAGCTGTGATCACGAGTCCATACTGCACTGTTGCTGGAATACGTCGTACTGTTCCCGAGAGTGCCAAGAGAAAGACTGGCCAACTCACAAGAGGTTGCACAAGTTTTCCAAGCATCAGTAATTTCGGCATTTGAAGTATGTTCTCACTTTATTCCGCAAAGATCTCCGAATATCTCAAACCGTATTATTATTTTTTTTTTCATTTGATACTTTTTAATGAAAAGCAGTAGAATTGCTTTGAATTGTTCTTTTTTTTTGTTTTCTATTACTGCGAAACCATGAATTCACCGCAGTATACGCAATAACAAAGGTGAAAATGAATTGCAATGTAACACCTAGGTTAAAGCCGTTTGTTGAATTTAATAAAAATGTAACCATGTAGTTTGCGGCATTTTAAATTAAACTGTTTGGAGTGAACAAAGCATTCTATTACACCCTCTTAAAAGTCCATGATGAATAGCATAGCCCTCGATATTTGATGGCTATAATCCGTTGAATCTACGCTGATTGCAGCATTCTTTTCCATTAAGCTCATAGTGTGCATAGGACCAACGTGCAAGATGAAGGCCTCATGTCATCATCGACTAAGCATTTCCAGGACATACTGGAAAAAAATACATTAGACTCGACAGTCTCCATTTTCCATAAGCTAGGGTAATCACTTATCATTCTAATTTATACTGCTATTCGGCCATTTTGACTCTTGTACTTAGCACGAAAACGTCTATAAAGACTCGCAGAATCGCAAAAATTGCAGTTTTAAAATTTCACCTCATGTTGTTCTGTTCTACGATTTTTGCCAGGTTTTAGGCATCCATTTTAACATTTTAAGAAAATAATGCCTTTTTAATAAAAATAAATAAATATTCAATAAGTAATATTATTAACTATTAAAAGAAGTATTTTTTTTATTATTCAAGTTTTTAACATTGATGTTTTGGATTTACCCAGTGGATAGGTTCCATTTGAATAGCTAAATGACTCAGGACTTGAACGATCATCAGTCATAGTGGTTTGTTTAAAGCAAGGAGTCTAGAAGATGCGACCATTTTTGATTACTGAGTAGAAGATGATGGATTCAATCCCAGGCTCCATTTTATTATAGAATTATAAACATCAGCTATTTTCTGGATTTTTTTTACTTATTTTCGGTGTCAAATCGTGGAGAACTGCTTCTCATAGAACTCGGTCCAAACGGTGAAGAAATATGTGATACTCTCGGTAAAATACGCTCGAACAGTGATCGAAAAAATCCGGGGATTTCATTTCATGTTTCTCGGGTTTGAAAAAATCCCGGAATTCGGGATGATATTTTTCGACTCTCGGGAAAAAAAATCAAGACGCTTTTAAAACTAACTAAATTTACAAAAAAAAAAATGCGTTTACACTCAGGCCTTTTTTTACACGGGGGATACGTACCGTGTAAAAAAAAACCTACGAGATTTTGATTTTTCGCATGCTTAAATGTATTTAAAAAATCGGATTTTGATGCCATTTGTAATTAAAGCATGATATGGTCCATATAGACATATTTTAAAAATTTCTGTATTTACACCAAAAATTGTGATTTTTTTTTAAGTATGCCATTCGATTACCTATAGCTTGAAACGGATAATGTGATTGGAATCAAGTCGATAGGTTGTATCGTTGTCGAGAAATCGTTAAAAACGTACCGTGTAAATCGTGGAAAACCGTGTAAAAAAAAGCGTGTAAAAAAAAACCGCGTAAAAAAAACCGTGTAAAAAAAGACTTCAGTGTATTCATTTTCAAAGTTTGAGAAAGAGTTTCAATACATATGAATTGTAATTTGTTTGTTTTTAGTAGTAAGTTTTCTTATAACAAGATTTTTAGAAGCAATATTTATGCACTTACCGGAGTGCAGTGTTCTCATTTTAGAGCAAATGCCCGATGAAATTAATTCTCTTACTATCCGTTAACGATAGCCTTGTTGACACCACTGGGCTGCAGCTGTACTCGCGACCGGCCTGCCGTGAAGTGAGATGTGAGAAGCGAGATGTATGCGTCACCGGTCTACAGCGGTAGGACCGTCGTTGATTGTTTACATCGATTCGTGGAGAAGTAGAACGGAGGATACAAACAAAAACAAACCCAAGAGATAGTGGAGGAGCTCAGTTTTGTTTAATAAAGTTGTAAAATCACAAACAAATCTAAAGTTTAAATCAGTTTTCTGTGGAGGTGGTATTTTCTTAGTTTAGTGCTAAATATTCCGTAAGTAAACAAAATGAAATGCACTATACTTACTAGATGTGACATAAACTATTTCAATATTAGGGTTGACTTTCTAAATCGGATGATTACCTGCCAGAAGCTGAAGATACTATCAGAATAGTTCCGTAAACAAGTTGAATTAAGTGATTGATTGTGAGTACCTATAAATAATAAGATTAGAAGCAAAACAATTAGAAACTAAACTTACCTATTTAGGACTAGTGTTGGAACTGAAAACAGCAGCATAACCAGTGTCGTAGCACGAGGGATTAGAGGGGACTATTTCTTGTAAGTAATTTAGTAATTAATTCAAGGTGAAATAGTTCTTTATTAAAAAATATATTACAGTTGAGCTGCTTGAAAAGTTGCTGCAAAAATTTAGTCATATTCTATAATTGATCCGAACAAACTCAAAAGAAATATTGAGAAAAGGATCTAACCTCAAACATGATGCCGGGAGATGCGAATTTCACCAAGACCGCCTGTGGAGGCTGCGGATCGGTGTCCGATGAGGATGAAGGTATGGTATGTTGTGACAAGTGCAACGTTTGGTACCATTACCGGTGCGTGGGAGTCACGGAGGAAGTCGAAAGTGACGCAAAGTGGTATTGTCCTGAGGAAGACTGCCAAAGCCAGAAGAAACTGGACGCAGAATCTTCCAAAACTTGTGCCAAAAAGAAGAAGAAAACGACCGACGACAACTCGGATAAGTCCAGCGTGAAATCCGACGGAAGGTCTGGCTCGTCGATGGAACGTCAGCACAAAGCTCTTGAAAAGGAACGGAAAAAGAAAGAGCAAGAGCTGAAGAACGAACGCGTTCTGATGGAAAAGCGGATGGAAATCGACCGAATCCTTCAAGAACAGCGGATCGAAATGGAGAACGAGTTTCGGGCTAAGGAATTACAGCAGCAAAAACAGTTGTTGGAGAAGACGCTGAAGGACAAGCAAGATCATTTGGACCGGATGAAGAAGATGCGGGAGTCGTTCAATGCAAGGATGAATCAAGTCCAGCAAGAGTTGTCCAAGCTAAACGCTGGTGAAGATGACAAAAAGGAATCGGTGAACAAAGTTTCTGATGCCGTGAAACAGTCGACCGCGGGAACATCGTTGAAGAATCCGGAAATACGTAGCCAAAAGCGATCGGAGAAAACCAAGAAGGTCGAATCGGATGAAGAAGAGGAGGAAGAGGAAGATGAAGAGTCTGATGAATCTAGCAGTGACGATGAAAGTGAGGAGCAGTCTGAAAGCGACTCGGATGAGGCCACCGAAGAAGAAGACGAGGAAGAAGAACCCAAGAAGACGAGCAAAGAGAAAAATAAGTCAGGAAAAGTTAGATCTCACGGGCTGGGACAGTCTAATGCGGCACCTTCTAAAGCGCAAATGGCGGCCCGGAGTGGAATCAGCAAGAGACTTCCACTATTTACTGGAAAGCCTGAAGAATGGCCGCTGTTCATTGGAAGCTATCAAGCCTCCAACGATGCTTGTGGGTTTTCCGACGTTGAGAATCTTGTTCGGCTGCAGGAGAGCTTAAAGGGTCAGGCGTTGGAAAACGTTCGAGGACAGCTACTGTTTCCAAAATCGGTGCCGAAAGTCATAAGCAAACTTCGTCAGCTGTATGGACGCCCGGAACAGTTGCTACAGTGTCACCTTGAGAAAGTGCGGCGATTGGATCCTCCGAAGTCAGACAAATTGGCGTCATACATTCCATTCGGTAATGCTGTGGAGCAATTATGCGAGCATCTAGAGGCAGCGGGTTTAGAGCAGCACCTGGTTAATCCTCTTCTTATCCAGGATCTTGTCGATAAGCTTCCGGCCCATGATAAGCGTGAATGGGTTCGCTACAAAAATCGGAAAAGGAAGGTGAACCTGCGTACTTTCACCGATTTTGTGTCGAAGATTGTTGCAGAAGCTTGCGAGGCCAACGTGAAGATGGATTTCAGAGCAGAATCGAAGCCAGTTTGCAACGAGCACGCCGGAAAGAGCAAAGCGAAGGAAAAGGGAGCTCATTTTTACAATCACAGTGCAGTTGAGAGGGCCAACCCCGGCGTCGGCGAGAATCATCCGAGACCGTGCAAAGTGTGCAAGCGGACCGATCATCGTCTGCGATTCTGCCAGGATTTCAAGGCTTGGACACTTCGGGACCGTTTGAAGTTGGTCGAAAAGTGGAAACTCTGCGTTGTCTGCCTCAATGATCACGGTAACGCTCCGTGCAAATTCAAGATCCGGTGCAACATCGACGAATGTCGGGAACGTCACAATCCTCTATTGCATTCCGCCACCGGATCCGTGGTAATCAACGCACACTTTCGAACCACCAGTACCATCATGTTCCGTATGATACCAGTGACATTGTATTTCGGTAAGCGGTCGGTTAATACGTTAGCGTTTCTGGACGAGGGCGCATCAGTGACTCTGATAGAAAGTTCCCTGGCGGATCAGCTAGGTGTTCAAGGAACGAAGGAACAGTTGACCATCAAATGGACAGCCGATATCACGCGCGTGGAGAAGGGATCCCGACGAATGGACTTGTTCATTTCCGGACGAGATGGGAAGGAGAAACATCAACTCGGCACGGTTCGAACTGTTGACGAGCTGCTACTACCGAAGCAATCCCTAAGTGCGTCGGTGCTCTGTCAGCGGATGAAGAAACTGCAAGGGCTACCGATTGCTTCGTACGAAAACCAACGCCCGGGGTTATTGATCGGTCTGAACAATCTCCACTTGCTTGCACCGACTGAAGCAAAGGTTGGTAAGCCTGGTGAGCCAATAGCGGTGCGGTCCAAGCTAGGATGGGCAGTGTACGGTCCAAATGAGGTGCAGCTATCAAATGCGGAAGTGTATCTGGGACATCACGATGAAGTAAGCAATCAGGAGCTGCATGATCTGCTGAAAAGTCAGTACGCTTTAGAGGACTCCGTAGTGGTGAAGCTGACAGAATCGGAAGATGATAGAAGAGCTCGTGAAATCTTGGAGCGGACCACCAGAAGAGTGGGCGATCGATTCGAGACCGGCCTACTGTGGAAGGAAGGAGAGCCAGAACTTCCAGATAGTTATCCGATGGCCACGCGCAGGATGAAATGTTTGGAGCAACGACTGCTGAAGTCACCAGCGCTGTTCGAAAACGTTTGCAAGCAGATCAAGGAGTATCAGCAGAAGGGCTATGCGCATCTGGCAAGTGCCGAAGAATTAGAAGAAGCCGAACCGGGAAAAGTTTGGTATCTTCCACTCAACGTCGTCCTTAACCCAAAGAAACCGGGAAAAGTACGACTCGTGTGGGATGCAGCAGCAAGTGTGAAAGGAATATCCCTCAATTCCTTACTTCTCACAGGACCTGATTTGCTGGTATGTATACTCACCGTATTTTGCCAATTTCGCGAACGACCGATCGCTTTCGGTGGAGACATCCGCGAAATGTACCACCAGATGCTGATTCGTCCAGCCGACAGACGAGTACAGCGATTCGTCTTCCGATCGAATCCCAGAGAAGCACCTAGTATTTACGTTATGGACGTAGCTACTTTCGGATCGAAAAGTTCTCCATGTTCCGCCCAGTTCGTAAAGAACAAGAACGCGATGGAGTTTGCAGTACAGTATCCGGAAGCCGCCGCAGCAATCGTGAAGAAACACTACGTCGACGACTACTTCGACAGCGTTGATACCATCGAAGAAGCGATACAGCGGGCAAAGCAGGTGAGATTTATACATTCGAAAGGGGGATTCGAGATAAGAAACTGGGTATCCAATTCGGAGGAAGTCCTAGTCAGTCTTGGGGAACCGAAACCCGTCCAGACGATTCATTTCAACCAGGACAAAGAGACTGGAAATGAACGCGTACTCGGTATAATTTGGAATCCAGGTCAAGACGTTTTCTCCTTCTCGACTGAACACCGCGAAGATCTACAAGAGTACCTGCAGGGTCATAAGACACCAACGAAGCGCATTGTACTGAGTTGTGTCATGGGGTTCTTCGATCCGTTGGGACTACTCTCATGCTTCACCGTACATGGAAAGATCTTGGTTCAGGACTTATGGCGAACGGGCTGCGAGTGGGATGAAGAAGTCGACGATGCATGCTTGGTCAAGTGGAAGCAATGGACGGATCTCTTGCCGTTAGTGGAGAGGGTTCGCATTCCGCGCTCATATTTTGGACAGACGCGGTCATCCGAAATTAACAGGCTTGAGCTGCACATCTTCACAGACGCTAGTATACAGGCATATGGCTGCGTGGCCTACTTTCGTGCAATGGTAGACGGTGAAATTAAATGCCTGTTGGTGATGTCTCGATCAAAAGTAGCCCCTCTTAAGTTACAATCCATTCCGCGGTTGGAACTGATGGGAGCTGTCCTCGGTGCAAGAATGTTACAAACGATCAAATCCAACCATTCGCTTTCCATAAACCGTTGTTTTCTTTGGACAGATTCGCAAACAGTTATGAGTTGGTTGCGTTCGGATCAACGAAAATACAAGCAGTTCGTTGCATTCAGGGTTGGAGAAATTTTGGAGACAACCAGCTCAACGGATTGGCGATGGATTAGATCTCGGATGAACCTGGCTGATGCACTAACGTAGTGGGGACAAGGTCCTCCATTGGATTCAGAAGGAGAGTGGTTTAATGGTCCAAATTTCCTGCACCAACCAGAAGATTGCTGGCCGACCGAGGGGTTGCCGGATGCAAACACTGAGCAGGAAATGAAAGCATACTTGCTGCACCATGAAGTGAAGGAGTTTCCAGAACCCGTGATCGATGCAGAAGTGACATGGCGCTGGCGTAAGTTGTTGCGAATCACAGCTTGCGTAATCAGATTCATTACAAATCTTCGACGCAAGGTAAAGGGCTTTCCGTTACGAACGATGGTGGCGAACGAGAGGCAACAACAGCTACTTAAGGCGGAATACAATGTTGTACAGCGACCACTGCAGCAGGACGAATTTTCGAGAGCGGAAGTGATTTTGTGGAGGCAGGCGCAGTTGGAGGCGTTCCCAGATGAAGTAATGGTACTCCTGGGAAATGGATCACTCAAAGCGAATCAGAAGCCAGAGCAGATCGGGAAGAGGAGCCCATTATACAAACTCACCCCGATCGTAGACGAGTGTGGCGTGATTCGAATGAATGGTAGGATGGCGAAGTCAGACGAAATCCCGTTCGATATGAAGTTCCCGATTATCCTTCCGAAAGGACACGCAGTGACGAAACGATTGGTACAATATTACCATGAAAAGTTTGGACATGCAAATCGGGAAACGGTCTTCAACGAGCTTCGACAGAAGTTTTATATTCCGAAGTTGCGAACGGAAATCCAGCAAGTGATGAGAAAGTGTGTCTGGTGTAGAGTGAATCGCTGTTATGCTGAGGTCCCGATGATGGCTCCACTTCCGGTTCAGCGAATCACCCGACAGCTTCGACCTTTCAGTGCTGTTGGAGTCGATTATCTAGGACCTGTGGAAGTGACGGTTGGTAGAAGAAAGGAGAAGCGGTGGATCGCCCTGTTCACGTGCCTTGCTGTACGTGCGGTGCACTTGGAAGTAGTGCATGGATTGACAACGCAAGCATGTCTCATGGCCATTCACAGATTCATCTGCAAACGAGGAGTTCCAGACGAAATCTTCTCCGACAACGGGACAAATTTCAAGGGAGCCAGCAAGGAGTTGATTGCTTGGGTGAAGCGAATTGACAGTGAATGTGCGGATTCAGTGACGAGTAGCACAACGAAGTGGAACTTTAATCCTCCTGGTACGCCACACATGGGTGGTATTTGGGAGAGGATGGTTCGATCTGTAAAGGAGGCGATGAAGGCACTCGACGATGGCAGACGTCTGACGGACGAAATTCTATTAACTACCCTGGCTGAAGCGGAAGATATGGTAAATAGTCGTCCGCTAACGTACGTACCCCAGGAATCAGCAGATTCCGAAGCGCTAACACCGAACCATTTTCTTCGAGGTACGGTCAAGTCCGTCGATGTTCACGTAGATGGTTCGGTGGACTTAGCAGAAGCGTTGCGCGACATTTACAAGCGATCGCAGTACTTGGCGGACCAGATGTGGCAGCGTTGGTACAAGGAGTACTTGCCAACGATCAACAAGCGTACCAAGTGGTTTGCTGAGAGGAAGTCATTGAAGAAGGGAGATCTCGTGTTTGTAGTAGATGGACAGAACCGGAAAAGCTGGGTTAGAGGTATTGTCGAGGAAGTCTTCGTAGGATCAGACGGCAGAGTTAGGCAGGCGGACGTACGGACAGGCAAAGGCGTATTCCGGCGTGGAGTAGCCAACCTTGCAGTGCTGGAAGTTCTTGATGGTAAATCCGGAACCACTGATGAACGGGTACCGGAGTTATGGGCTGGGGTGTGTTGACACCACTGGGCTGCAGCTGTACTCGCGACCGGCCTGCCGTGAAGTGAGATGTGAGAAGCGAGATGTATGCGTCACCGGTCCACAGCGGTAGGACCGTCGTTGATTGTTTACATCGATTCGTGGAGAAGTAGAACGGAGGATACAAACAAAAACAAACCCAAGAGATAGTGGAGGAGCTCAGTTTTGTTTAATAAAGTTGTAAAATCACAAACAAATCTAAAGTTTAAATCAGTTTTCTGTGGAGGTGGTATTTTCTTAGTTTAGTGCTAAATATTCCGTAAGTAAACAAAATGAAATGCACTATACTTACTAGATGTGACATAAACTATTTCAATATTAGGGTTGACTTTCTAAATCGGATGATTACCTGCCAGAAGCTGAAGATACTATCAGAATAGTTCCGTAAACAAGTTGAATTAAGTGATTGATTGTGAGTACCTATAAATAATAAGATTAGAAGCAAAACAATTAGAAACTAAACTTACCTATTTAGGACTAGTGTTGGAACTGAAAACAGCAGCATAACCAGTGTCGTAGCACGAGGGATTAGAGGGGACTATTTCTTGTAAGTAATTTAGTAATTAATTCAAGGTGAAATAGTTCTTTATTAAAAAATATATTACAGTTGAGCTGCTTGAAAAGTTGCTGCAAAAATTTAGTCATATTCTAT
This sequence comes from Ochlerotatus camptorhynchus, assembly GCF_037179485.1. Taxonomy (NCBI): domain Eukaryota; kingdom Metazoa; phylum Arthropoda; class Insecta; order Diptera; family Culicidae; genus Ochlerotatus; species Ochlerotatus camptorhynchus. Next base: position 279,966 of record NW_027040674.1, read on the forward strand.
AATTGATCCGAACAAGCCTTGTGTCGTGGCAACCCTCTAATCAACTCATTAAGAGAAAGCTCTTTCTAAATGAACTTCTTTTATCATCGTTGATAGTTTACTAGTCCCAGTATGTCGTTAGATGCCCTTAAACTCTTCTTCTGAATATTGATTCTGGACAATGAGAAAATCTAATGACAGGTTTCTTTGACGAACTGGAACAATTCGTTGAGTTATATCAGTTATCCCAGTAGATGAACTTGTTGCATGGTTGTTATATATAAATGTCCTAAGTAAATCCAAATTAATAGTGCATCTTCCGTTAATGGGTTCTTTAATGTTAAAAAATGTATTGATTTGAAAGATCTTCAGCACAAGTCATATTTTTTTTTCTATCTCATAGACTTTCATTTATTTCACTTTTTGACACAAATCTATCAAATTGACAGCTCGCCCACACTAAAATACTGCAGAGCAGGGTTGCCAAAACTACAGATTAATCTGTATTTCTAAAGATTGTTTTAATGTCTGTAGAACCAAGAATCTGTAATAACAGATCACAGATCAGATTTCTAGGTTTAACACAGATTATACATAATTTTTTTTTAATTATGAGTTTAAGCTTTTTATTGTGATTAAACATTAAAAAAATAATACTTAATTAACAGCTTTGTGTTTGCTTCAGAAAATTTTTCTTATCTAACTATTTTAATAGCCTTGGTATGGAAAAGGATTATGAAAACTGTCAAAGACAAATTCTCTTTTGCTATGTCCATGTTAATTTCTATTTTTTTAGTTTTATGTTTATCAAAAGCATAGTGCAATAAAACATACCTCTATCACTTTTGTATGAACATATTTATTTAATTAATAAATTATTGATACAGATATCATCACAAATTTTTTGTAAAAAAAACGAAAATGGAATGATTTGTTAGATCAAAAGTAGAAGGGTCTGTGCCTAGGGGCACGAACGAAAGCTTGACGTAGGACCGCTAGTGGACGGAACAAATGTGAACATTTAGTTCTTTTAATTGATCAATCATCAATTATCTTAACTCTTTCCGTTTTTTATTTGTAAGCATATCAAATTTGTAGTATTTATTTCAAAGAGAAAGTTGATGAAGAGATTCCAAGGGACTGTCAACTTGAGTATTTTCGATTCATCTACCCGACTTTAAAAGGTGTATTTTGATTTTTTTTTTGTTATTTATGAATTTTTAAGTTTTGTGCATTTTGGTATTAAAGTGTATTCAATTCACCCCTCACAGGATTTCCTTCCGAATTATATGAATGGGGCGGGACGGAAAGTATCGTTTGTGCAGAATATGTAAAATCTTCTCCAGAACTGTTCGACCAGATTCTTTGCTAGCTTCCAGCTGTTCAGAAGCGTTGCTACTCCTCCGGTCAAAGGTGTCGGGGGTTGATTGATACCACGGGTTGACCACCGCTTCAGCTTCCAGTACAACGTCTTCCAGCACCTCGTCGCTGGGATGATGGGGATGATCACTGATAGTTGCCATGGCCGTTTTGACCGAGCGTACCAAACGCTCCTAGGCACCACCCATGTGCGGTGCGGAGGGGGGATTGAACTGCCAATTCGTTCTAGCATTGGTAAATGACGCCGCGCAGTATTCGTTGATCTTCCGAAGCTGCACCGACAAAATTAGTACCATTGCCAGAATAGAAGGACTCTGGTACTCCTCTACGTGCCACGAATCTACGTATGGCCACTCGTGTTTATTTCAGTTGCCATGGGGACGTAATTTGTGATTAGCCCCGGTCCCTTTCAAATTGTATCATTATTTATGTACGGCCTTAAATTTTAAATGACTTTTCACATTCATCTAGTGATGGCCGATTTTCATTCGAACTTTTCGTAAAATATTTGTAATCGGTTATATTATCATGCTGGCGATGCATTATAAGCATTAACTTCTCCAGAGGATCATCACCCATCGTTTCAAACATGTGCTGCATTCTCTAATAAAAATGTTATGGTTAATATGCTTAACGACGTGTTCGGGGTATCATCCAAACCATTTGTGGAATAGTTCAATCCAGTGGCGTAGCGTGCCCTGGTGACACCCGGGGCGGATTTTTTGGGTGTCACCCCATGTTTTATATGCACATTAGACTGATGCAAAATTTGACTTTTTCGCTCCACAATACTTAAACGATTCCAAATCGAATCCTGACTAACCTCTCAAAATTGAACCCATTTGGTGAGAAACTGAGATGGCACAAACCATTTGAAGTTTGTAAGGGAATTACTATGGTAAAACCAAGATTTTTGTTCATGTCTGTAATAATCGAGATGTTGTGATAAATAATAAAGGGACTTCAATTTACATACGCTTTACAAAGTGTTTATTCTCGACGTTTTCACTACACTCCTCGCGTACCTTCACTGCCCGCTATTTACTCACCCAGGCCCGTACTTTACTAATTAATCATTTTTACATTTATACTCTTTTTATTAGGAACCATAAAACAGGGCCGCACTCGGCACCACATCTCCCTTTGTTTAAATTTAAGAAGTTACATGTAGTAATCGTTGAGTCGGGCCGGTTTCTTCTTTGATCTACGCTGTCGGCTTGATATGGTCAGTCTTGGTGCTTCAGTCACTTCTTCTGACTCAAAGCCAAAGAAATCTTCTTCTGATGATGCTTGCAACTGCGCCTGATCTTGATGGTTGTCATCGGATGCTACATTTGGCTCAGCCAAGGTTTCAGCCTCAAGGTCCACAGCCTTTTTGAGATGTGCAACATTCCTGTCATAAGATTTTCCGTTCTGAGGGTCTTCAACTGTTACACGAGGGCCTGATCGTGAGATAACTGTATACTGCTTTGGGTTGAAGGTCGTGGAAAGCTTGTTACTTGGCGTTAAATTCTGCATCAGAACAGTATCACCCGAATCGATAGAAGATCTTCTAGCTCGACGACGGGTATCTTCTGCCCCCTTCCCTTTTCCCTTCGATTCTTGGTCTCGATCACGGAATTCTGTGTTCTGTGGGGCTGTCTCGATGTCTCCGATCGTAGGTAGCTTCGAACGAATCGTGTGTCCATACATAAGCTCGGTTGGTGTTTTACCAGTAGTCGAGTGGGGCGTTGTATAGTACATGATAAGGTAATCATGCAAGTCCTGTTTCCAATCTCTACCAAGCGCAGCGCTGATCTGAAGTCGTTTCACGAGAGATCTGTTTTGACGTTCGACGAGGCCGTTTTCTTGTGGCCAATACGGCGTCGAATGATTCAAAGTGATTCCGTGTAGTTTGCTGTATGTCTCTAGCTCCGTGCTGACAAACTGCTTGGCATTGTCCAGCGTTATAGTCTGAGGATATCCCAAGCGAGTGAAAATCCTGTCAAGCCTGCTTATTGTCTCTTTGGCCGTTATTTTGGACATTATTTCCACTTCTTTATAACGACTATAATAGTCGATAATTACCAACAGGTACGAACCACAAGGCAATGGGCCGAGGAAATCTATCGCGGTGTCGATCCATGGACCAGATGGTAGCGGACGGCGACTCATTGGTTCGGGTCTGCTAGGTAATCCTACCAAACGACAGCCATCACAGGTCTTCACTCGAGTCACAGCCTCATTGTCCATACCCGGCCACCAAACACGATCACGAAGACGACGTTTCATAATAGACTCTCCCGGGTGTCCTTCATGGGCGATATCAAGCATCCTTGCCTTCAATTTACTCGGCACGACGAGTTTGTTCCCACGGACCAACAAATCTCCAACAAACCCAAGTTCATCCTTGAACGGTAAAAACGGTTTGACTTCTTTTTTTTCCCAGCTTCCAGAACGCAAACACTCCTTAACAATGCCCAGGATTACATCAGTATTAGTCGCATCTTCAAGCTCCTGAATGTCAATTGCTGCGGACTCCATAACTGCCAACACCATGAATTTACTCTCAGCGTCAAAGGTCTCGGAAGACGGGTTTTCAACGAGACGAGACAAGGGATCAGCCAAGTTGGACGATCCTTTGCGGTACTTTACTACAAAAGAAAAGGATTGGAGACGCAGCACCCATCTTTCAATTCGAGCACATGGCCGAGAAGTTGGTTGAAAAATCGCTTCCAATGGTTTATGGTCCGTTTCCAGCTCAAATGTTCTTCCGTACAGGTATATTGAAAACCGCTCAACCGACCAAACCAAGGCCAACGCCTCTTTCTCGGTCTGGCAATATCTGCGCTCCGTGGATGTTAAACTTTTGCTAGCGTAGGCGATCGGACGAGGCTGGCAATCCGTTGGACCTTCAAATTGAATCAACACAGCTCCAAGAGCCACTGGTGATGCATCCGCAATTAGTCTTGTTCGGAGTGTATTATCGAAAAAGTACAGTTGCTGAACGTTACCAATCATATCCTTAAGTTTAACGAAAGATTCCTCTTGGTCTTTACCCCACGAGAACTTAATGCCGGATCGGATCAATTCCCGAAGAGGAGCCGTTATTGTTGCTAGATTTGGAAGGAATCGTCCGACATACGTAACTAATCCGAGGAAACTTCGGACTTCTTCTGAGGTGATTGGTGTACGAAAGCATTGAAGCGCTTCAACCTTACTGTTCGAGGGTTTGATACCATCTGAAGAAATTGTGTGTCCGAGAAAGTCTAAGCGGTCCACCTTAAACAAACATTTCTCCTGGTTCAGGAGAATTCCATGTTCGTTCAAAACCGATAACACTAATTTTAGTTCCACATCGTGCTCTTCCTCGGTGCTGCCGAAAACAAGGATGTCATCAATAAAATTTACCGTTTGCTTACAGCTGCTCAAAATTTGTTCCATGATTCGTTGGAATATTTCTGGAGCAATAACAATTCCGTACATCAGCCGCTTGTATCGGAAAAGATCCATGTGGGTTATGAAGGTTGTTATGTAACGACTCTTTTCCTTCAACTCCACTTGATGGAAAGCCTCCTTGATATCTAACCGGCTAAAATATCTTGCTGACGTGAACCGTGGCAAAAAGTCCTCAATTGTTGGCATGATATGGCGCTCACGCAAGATCGCAACGTTCGCTCGTCGCATATCGACACATAGCCGAAGATCCCCATTATCTTTAACCACAGTTACCAAAGGTGAAACCCACTGACATCCACCTTGAACAGGTTCGATAATATCACTAATAAGCAAAGACGTCAGTTTCTCTTCAATTTTTGATAAAAGAGCAATAGGAGGACGGCGAGGATGTTGACACACCGGAACGACAGACTTATCAATAGGAATCTCAACTTGAACGCCTTTTATCTTGGGAAACGGGTGTTTTTGTGTGTACTCAACCATACTAACTCCGTGTGTACTCGGTAATCCAATCACCAAAACACCCAGACTCATGGCTGTGGCACGACCCAGTAAGCATTGCTGACCTCCAACCACAACGTAGAATGTCGCAACCTGTTCGATGGTTTTTCCTCCATCGTCTACGGAGATATTTGCGTCAAATTTGCCAAGAACGGACAACGGTTTTGCTTCCTTGCCATATGGTAGAAAAACTTCGGTGCAGTGCTTCTCCTGGTTCCAAACCTTTGCTCCATTGTTCTTCATGTACACCCAGGCCTTTTCATTGATAATATTCTTCTTACAGCCAGAGTCAATCAATAGTTGCAACGTCACTCCCCCAAGCTTAAGCCACAGAAATTCTCCTCCATCGTTTATGCTAAATATGAAACTCCGATCTTTCCTTTCCTCTTCGGTTTCGATCTCATGTATGCGTTGTCGCTTGAATCCTTTGCTAGGGCCGGGTCTAGGTTCTTCAGCATACTTTCGTTTTCCTGCAGGGGTTCGACATCGTGCTGCAAAATGACCAATCCGTTTGCACTTTATGCACTCTCTACCACGTGCAGGACAGTTCGGATCATTGGCAAAATGATCCCTTTTTCCGCATCTCATGCATTCTCTGATCGGGATGTTTCGAATTTTGTTGACGTTATTTCTTTCGCCAGCATTGATATCAAAAGACTCCGAAAACCCAGTTAATGGAAGATTCATCAGCTGTGCCTGGTGTTTCACAGATTCGTACGAACTAACGATTTTCGCGACTTCATCTATGTTGAGAGAATCCTTTTGCAAAAGCTGCTCTTTCAAATCGCTCGGGGCAAATAAGATGACCTTATCAATAACACTTATTGCCCTGCTCTCCTGCGCAGTACTTCCGAAATTGCACTTACTGGCCTGATCCTGGCAACGCAACATGAATTTCTCCAATGGCTCTTCATGATTCGGTTTAAGCGTCCAGAAAACGTTCCGTTCGAACGTTTCGTGCTGCTTAAGTGAAAAGTAACCGTCTAGCTTCTGTATAGCGACAGCGTACGGATCTATATTCTTCTCCTTATCTGCAGTCACATCCGCGCCGGGAATTGAAGTAAACACCTCCTGAAGGTCCGGCCCAGCTCTAGCTAGGAAAAGATTCTTGATGCGTGTTTTATCTGTCTCCCCCGATGCCGCAACTATATACTCAAAGTTTCGTTTAAACTTAACCCACTCATTACGAACAGTGTTACGAGGGAAAGTCTTGAACTTGAAGGGCTGTATCTCCCACTTTTCCATAATCGATCTGTCTGATCCTAAAATAACAGTTTATAGAAAGTTAACGATGATTCATATTATTACTGTCTCGCGTATTAGTTCTTACCAAGCAGGTACTTGGTTTAATTGCAGTCTATAGCCCGTCGTCAGCTACCTGGTAACTTTTTTTTTACCCTCACCCACTGTACAGCCGCTACTTAATCGTAGCTTATCACATCCAGTGACGATTATCCGCTGTCACAGCCGCTACTGTGTAGCCTATCGCTTCCAGCGACAAAACTCGAACCACTGCTGTTTCAGCAGTCGCTACCCTGTAGCCTATCGCTTCCAGCGACGATATTTGTTTTTACTCACTGCTCTTCGGCAGTCAATAAGCTTTCCAAAATACACAAACAAGACGACGTTACCTTCAACAGAAAAAAAACATTGTAAACGTAACCTCAACTTCCTCCCCACAAACATCGGTTTGAGTAAACAAATAGAGTCTGTCTCTCGCTTAGATTTTCATGCATTTCAATGTTCTTACCTGTCCAGTTACACCTCGTCGCCAATGTAATAATCGAGATGTTGTGATAAATAATAAAGGGACTTCAATTTACATACGCTTTACAAAGTGTTTATTCTCGACGTTTTCACTACACTCCTCGCGTACCTTCACTGCCCGCTATTTACTCACCCAGGCCCGTACTTTACTAATTAATCATTTTTACATTTATACTCTTTTTATTAGGAACCATAAAACAGGGCCGCACTCGGCACCACAATGTCTATCTAATAATTCACCATATCGGTCTGCTTCCAAAGCATTCAACTGTACTTGTAGGAAATTTTTCCAGCTACAACTTTGCTCAAGACCACTGTTTGATTAAATGTAAAGGATCTAAAGTTATCAATGGTTCAATGCGCTGATGTCTTATGATCATGCTCAATCAACTGCTCAGCAGGCAACATTGGTGTTTCTGGGGCGTTGAATAGGACACACAAATCATGGCTACTATGTCACACTGAAAAATACAGTGTTGCCTACAGAGCAACTGCTTGATCATGTCATAAGTTTACCAATCTCTTAAATAATTAATAACTTTTTCCTGTCTCGTTTTACATAGAAACGATCTTGAGCAAAATTGTAGCTGAGAAAATTTTCTATAAGAATAACTATCGAACTGTTTCGCAGCTCAATATGGAAAAATACTAGAAGGCAATGAACAAAAAGTTGAGATTTCCCATAGTAATTTACATGTAAACTTCAAATGGCTTGTGCGAAGTCTGTTTCTAACCAAATGAGTTGTAACTTTGGGAGGCTAATCAGGACCCGATTTGAAACCATTTAAGCACTGTGGAGCGAAAAAGTCAAATTTTGCATCAGTCTAATGCACATGAGTACTTACCATAAATTACTGTTTCCTTAATAAAACATAAATAAAACATCTAGTTTACCAAGCCAAAAACATCATTTATTTGAATACAAAACAAGAAATCAGCTAATTGTGACACGGGGTGTAGCAAACTGTAGTTGATTACACTCTTCACCAAATGTACTCAAATGTTTTATATGAGTTGACCCGCAACCTTTTGAAACTGCTGTTTTACGGATATGTACCGTATGCGTGATAATTTTTGCACCATCGTACACATAAGGTTTCCGTTTCACATGTGCATACAATGCCTTGGTTTTCTTTGCATGCACTTAACCTATAGCTCATACCGTAGCGATGTCAATTATACAAGGTCTGGCCCAACCGGCTTATTGGTATTAGTGAAATGTGGAAATGTTTAGTGGTGTTCGTATTTCATCGCAATGTTTATCTTTTTACCCGAAACAACGACACGTCTGCCATTCGCAGTATGGAATGTTGTGCTGCCGTGACATCGTCATTCGCTTGTTCAGCAATGTTTACAACATTTTTGCTTCTAACACCAGCAAGCTGCCTGTTGTTCCAGACCTTGTATGATTGACATAGATACCGTAGTAGGCTGTCTATAAAAGAAAATGATTTACTTAGTTTGACAGTTGCACCATGACGAAGTGGCAGCGTATTCGTGATTTGTCCCACGCGCAAATATCGCAAAAAGACATTTCACCGTCAAAAGGGTTTTAGATCGAGAAAAGAAAGGACAACTATCCGCGAAGGTGGCCACAGGTCGTCCGAGGTCAGCTCGGGTTCCGAGGGTTACCGCTGCTATCAAAAGGAAGATTCGGGTGAATCCAGTGCGTTCAATAAGAAAAATGGCAAAGGAACACGGGATCAGTGACTTTACGGCACCGAAGATCGTAAAGGAAGATTAAGGGGCGAAGTCGAGGGCACGGAAAAAAAACTCACATGATTACCAACCGCATCCGGGAGCTATGAGTCGAACGATTCAAGAAAATCTTGAGCTTCCTTAAGCGAAAAAAATTCGGTAATCCTGTTTACCGGCAAGAGCATGTTTACCGTCGATCCCGTATCAAATTCCAGAACCGACCGGTATATTAGTTCTCTTCCGGTAAAAGACGTGTATCTGACCAAGCATCCTGCTAGCGTTATGGTGTTTGGATTGGTGGCTTCCGATGGCAAAAAAATGGACCCGGTGTTCATTCCAGAAGGCGACAAGGTCAACACGGAGGTCTACATTGGGATTTTAAGTAAGTATGTTCTTCCGTGGATCAAAGAACAGTACGGTTCGAAGCCAAATGTTGTATTTCAACAAGATGGGGCTCCGTGCCACACCTCTGGGCGAAGGATATGTGGCCGCCATCCAGCCGCGATCTTGATTCGCTGGATTATTCAATATGGCGCGTCATGAAGGCCAAGGCCTGTTCTAAACGCCACCCGAGTACAGCAAGCCTCAGACAAACAATGACCCGTACCTGGAGAGAAATGGATCCAGACTACATTATTAGAACCAGTCGTGCATTCCGGAAGCGTGTCGAGGCAGTATTTGCAGCAAGTGGAAACTCGATCGATGATTAACGTAGTTTAAGACTCTGAGAAACATCCTCCTTTTAATAAATAAAAAAAACTCGAAAACGAAATATTTGAGAATTTTTTTAAATTTGACATTGCTCAATGGTGCAAACATTATCACGCATACGGTATATGATCAGGTAATGGTATTAATTATTCTCTTGGGTGTCACCCCTCTAAGGGTGGCACCCGGGGCGGACCGCACTCTTCGCCCCCGGCAAGCAACGCCACTGGTTCAATCATCGTTCGGGTATGGTGATTTTTTATTAGGGATCTCATTGGTGGAAAAATGACAGCACAACGAACAAAAAATAATCGATTAGTTGTTAATCGAATAATTAAAAAAATTAGACATCTCTGATTTTGGTGTGATTGTTTTGACATCTCTATCGAGGGGGCAGTAAAACCACAAAATTACGTTGCATACGGGGGGTATTCATTGGATGAAAGGGACCGTGAAAGAGGACACTAAAATAGAAAGTTTTTCTTCTGACTGTTTAATCTTAGTATTCTTCTTTGGTTATGAGACTGGGGACGATTTCTAGATGAACCACTCTTACGGAAAGGCAGGCGAACAATGCTACCCATCGATACCGGTATGCGTGAATGGACGGACGAACGACATCAGACGTACAGTGGGAAATGGAGCCATGAGCGGAGGTCGAGGAGCCACCTTGTTGACTCGGCACTGTTGACACTCCAAAGAGACTTTCCTAATATGGTTCCGCAATGCTGGTATGTGGAATCGCTGTCGCATCTCGTTGAGCACGGTTTCGCCTGCAGAAAACGGCGGTGGTAGCTGTCAACAAGGAGGGGTGTTACATGGTTCTTCGGTAGCATGATAGGATACATAGCTTGAAAATGGGCGTTAGGTGCAGGCCCTATTCGGCTGTTTATCCTGATCACTTCTGCATCATCTAGGTATGGTGTTAGCTGATAAATTTGGCTTGACTTGCACAGCACTGTCGCTTCCTTCGGGTTTTGCTTGTTGTGGTGTAGCACAGCATATTCATCTGGATAGCACGCCATTTGTACCTGCCTCCAAAGCAGGTTCTCAGCTTGACGATACTCTTCGTTTGACAGCCAATCGGTAGTATGTTGTCCATTTAAAAAAATGGGAAATCTCTGATTTTGGTGTGATTGTTTTGATAAAAAAGAGCGCAAAATTACATCTCTATCGAGAGGGCAGCAAAACCACAAAATTACCTTGCATACGGGGGGTATTCATTGGATGAAAGGGACCGTGAAAGAGGACACTAAAATAGAAAGTTTTTCTTCCGACTGTTTAATCTTAGTATTCTTCTTTGGTTATGAGACTGGGGACGATTTCTAGATGAACCACTCTTACGGAAAGGCAGGCGGTAGTATGTTGTCCTTTGAACTTCTTGACGGCCCGTATCACGGAAGTGGTGGCACGCAGCAATCTGCGCCACTTCGAGAAGTGGGTGATCTCGATGACTGGTTGCTCCTTCTGCTACTGGGGTATCTCCTCTTTACTTATTGGCCAGTTCTCTACGGATTGGCTCAGGATTGGTGGTCCGTGAAACCAACGACTTTCTGGATTCAAACTGGGTTCAGACAACAATCAATACGAAACTAACGATTTTAAATTGGCTCACTACTTGACTAGCCTATTGACCCCAAGCAATCGGATTAACGTACCCCATTCTAGTATAAATTCCAGTACTACACTATGTTTGTTTTGATACGCTATGAAAGTTTGACAGATAAAATGAGGGGTTCGTGGATTTTCCTATGTTTCGAGGGGTGCATCGATTAGCTTGGGACCGAAGATAGTACCAGAGCTGAGCCAAAAAGTTGAGCACGTTTCTTCGGGACCTTCTGGTCTTAGAGTTTCCTCTATGATTCAGATCCCCATTTAGTTGCTTCATCCACCACGTTATGCTTCGACTTCAAATGGTGCCATTCATCAACGGACGTCAGGGTCAGGATCTCTCCAACCCGAAATGCGACGAACGGATGATAGCGGCGGCTATCCGAGTGCAGCCAGGCCAGCACGATGGAGGAATCGAGCGAGAGGAAGCGTTGACTGATTGGAATACTGAGATTTTTGCAAATAGAGATTCTCAGCAATCGGTGAGAATCTTTCCTTGCACGACAAAATGCACTATCAGGCCGAGAGAATCAAAGACCGGCATTACTGCGCGGTGTTTCGTAGGAGTGACTCGTTCCAAAACCAATTTCAAAACATCCGACTTCAGGGTGGAATCAAAGGTGAAAACCTCAGAACTTGGTCTCCACACCATTCCAAGAACTCTTTGCTGGTTTTCCGTCTTATCCAGGTTCATGGACTTGCTCGCCGGGTTATCTTTCTCTCCAACACGTTGAACAACTTTGGCTGAATTGCAAATAAAATTCTGAATCTCAAATCCACCTTGAGAGTGAACAAACTTAACCTCATTCCACAATTGTATCGCTTCGTCTACGGTATCTACACTGTCTAGGTAGTCGTCGACGTAGTGGCTATTGATAATAGCATACGCTGCCCTAGGGTATTCCGACGCGAACTCCTCTACATTCCTGTTCTTGACAAACTGCGCCGAACTCGGAAAACAGATAGTGCCGAACGTTGCCACGTCCATGACGAATATCTGCAGAAGTAGGTCAGGAAAAGTCTCCAAGGAACCGCTGCGACTGCTTATCGAGGTCTCGGATGAAAATCTGGTGGAACATTTCTCGTATGTTCCCACAAATAGCAATGTCTAAAGTCGAGGAGTATGGCAATTAGCGATGTTAGCAGGTCGGGTCCTTTGAGAAGGATGTAGTTGAAGCAAACACCTCCAGAACGCGGTGCTGCATCCCAGATCAGACGTTCCTTCCCCGGTTTGTTGGGATTTTGCACGACCCCCAGGGGTAGGTACCAAACTCGATTCGTAGCGCAGTTCCTTCTCAGTTATCCGATGCGCGTAGCCCTTTTTCTAATAGGCGACGATCTGCTCGTGGACGTTCTGCCGAAGTGTAGGATCTCTGTCTAGCCGTTTCTCGAGTGCGATCAGTCTTTTCTCTGCCATCTTGTAGCTATCTGGAAATCTGATCTCATCGTGTTTCCAAAGAAGACCCGTTTCGAAAGCATGTCCTACTCTTCGTGTGGTACTCTCCATTATCTCCTTCGCACGTTTATCGACCTCCGCTTCGGGTTTCACCATGATGATGGCCTCCTCGATGCCGAAGAAGGTCTTCAACCGCTCGTGTAGTTCTCGATTCCCCATCTCTCCTTCGGAATGGTGATGCAGGTGACTTGCCCACACCTGACTGCCTGTCAAAAAGCAATAGCCCAGCCTTGTCTTTGCTGCTACCGGATCATCATTTCTGCTTTCACGAATCTTCAGTGTGGAAAGCAACCGACCGTGCTCGAATCCAATGATAATCCCGGTACTGCTCCTGAGTAACTCTGCACCAGTAGACCCCCGAGATGAGGATATGTCACCTAACACATCGTATTGGAGCGTTTGATCAGGTAGATTGAGCTTCTGAACGGTTCGCACGTTGCTTAGTTGAAAACGATGTTTCGTGTCTCGCCCAGCGATGACGATTGCCAACCGCTTCGAACCTCTCTCCTCTCGACTAACGTTGCCTGTCCAGTTAAGCCATAGTTTTATATAGCTTCATAGCTTCTTCCGTTCGCCTCAGTCGAGCTCTTTCTTCCTGGTCGTAAGCCCACTTCATAACTGCTTCTTCTTCTAAGTGCTTCAAACGAAGACGCTGGTCCTCTTCTAACAGCTGAAGTCTTAGCTGTATTTCTTGCTTCGATCTCTGGGATGTTTTACTTCGGTGAGACGACTGAGATTTGTGACTTGACACCTCTGCAGCTCTGGTCGCCAACTAATGGTTGCCCTTGGAGATTGCAGATCAACTAGCTTCTTCGCCACATCAGGTCACCATCAGGGAGGGAAGTCAACTGGCACCGTTGATTTTTCTACTGTACTTCAACGCTGTGCATCTGGTCACCGAAGGGCCTCGGTTATCATATGCAGATGACCTCAAAGTTTTACCAAATCCTGAATCTTTTTTTTTAAATTATAGTCACTTTGACGCGCTTGGGTCATTCGTGACTTGTCCGGGGTGAGATTTTGAACTCTATCCTGAATCTTAAATTTCTTTGGTTTTGCAATGTTCAAATTAACTAGATAATTTCTAGATTTCTAGAAGATTATTGTAGATTCTATAAAAGAATAACTTAACGCACGTGGTTTAATGAATAACTTAAAAGAAACTTTATTGAACGTCTTTCTCTTCCGGTAGTACAGTAACGAATGAATTGCATCAGCCTACGAAATGGCTGATGTCGGTCGCTGCACTCATCGTAGTTGGCTGCATCAGCAAAGCTGTAAAACGTGAAAAAGATCGAGAGGGCACACTCTTATTACCAACAGGAATTTCCTTGGAATAAACACAAGATGTCGTCTGAGTTGCTTTCAGGATTACTTATTATTCTCATTGATTATCTTTAGCATTCCCTTGAATTTTTTTACCATAACCACTTTAAAAATCTTTTCCAAGAAACTCTTCAAATTTACTCTACAATTATCTTAGTATTCTCAATAATTCTCGCTCTTGAGAAAGCGCTTCAATTTTCTTCGTAATTAATTTGAAAAGTAACCCTTCGAAAATGTATACATTTATAATTCGAAAATTCCGAAGTCTATTATTTCGGAAATTTTTTACCATATCGTAAATAACTTTCTTAAGCACGCCGTCGTTTATTGGCAATATGGGTGAACATTTTAAAACATAACACTTCTGAAATTTCGAATTATAAATGTCCTATTTTATTGTCCATTTTCAACCAGCCCGTCAATTTCCAGCAAGCGCTTCCAATAATACACGCAGAGAATGGATTTTTGTTTCAGGGCCTAATGTATTTTGTTATTGATTCAAACATATTGTATAACTATTTCAACAAAACATGTTTTTGAATCAACAAAATGGTTTTTAGAATCAACAAACAGATTATTGACTCTACAACCGGTTTGTTGATTCAAAAATATTTTTCTTTGAATTAACCGAATAATATATTTGAAACAATATCAAAAATATATTAGGCCCTGAGTCAAAAATATATCCATTTGAACTGGCCACCACTGTATTTGAAACACATCAGGCTTGCGCTACGAGGGATTTGTTTTTGCAACATTTTCACTTGTTAAAAATAGTTCCAGTACATAAACCAACATTGATAAATTTTGAATGTCTGTTCCATTATTTAATTGGATTGAGAATGTGCAATTACCTCAATAACCCTTGGCCTCGGGATTATTTAATAACGTTTTCTACCACTCACAGTTTACGGAGCCACAACAGTGCAACGAATCTATTAAGATCGTGCATTTTATTGTTCGCGTGGAAATGTGTGGTTTTACTCATTTCTTTAGTAATTTTTGTTTCGCTCAAAATTAAAGAAGGATCTGAAATTTTCAACGTGGATACCTTATCACCCTAATGATACCAAAAGAAAGAATATTTTAGGTCAACAAGACACCACCACAGGAGGTTGTCTCAAAACTGCCCGACTATGTGAGATAAATTGTAACTACAAATGTTGGAATGAAACAACCAAAATAATATAAGGCAATGGACATTTGTCGGTTAATAACTAACTGCTACCGTGATTACAGTATTTGCACTACGTTTTTATTTCTCTGACTTAAGAACAGCCAAACACATTTTGTGATCATAAAATGAACAAGATGCAAAATATTTGGCTTCACCCTTATTTAATCCGTATTTCCAGTCACATCCGTAGCAAATGCTGCCATGTTCATAGTAATCCGCATCCAGCGAAATGCTGTGATCGCTGCTCAACGAAACAACACTGAAGTTGTGATACATGCAAGCGCACAGTATCTGATCGGGTTCACTAGGATTTTGTTTCAATCGCCAAACTCCACCACAAAGATTTTTTTCGTTGATGCAGCATTTCATAGACCTTGTATCGAATATTCTTATGCAGTCGTCGTAACTGCCAGTAACCAAGAGATGCTCTTTATGTTGGACTGACAGTAAGGACGTTACACCTGCCCCATGAGACTTGTTCTTCAATTTAACTGAAGGAGCATCCGAGCATCGAATATCGTAGATGCACAGGAGAATATCGTCTCCACCTGCGAAAACAAATAGGAATTAAGTATTTATTTTACGATTACATCAAACTAACTACAAACCTGTGTATAATACATTCCGATCTGTTTTGTCAAAGGCACATACCCAAGCTTCAAAAGAATGGGCGTTCCAGCGGTTTTGACATTGCATTCCATGTGGCTCGATGCTTATTAGAGAAATTCCTCCCTTCGAGTCGCTAACCGCTGCCACGTCGCCACCTGAAGACCAATCAATCGAGAGAGCCAACTGTTCGCCTTCGCTGTCATTTGGAATCTTTAGCTTATCAATTTCGATCAATACTCCCTCTGAAGATAACTTGAACTCTACAATTTCGCCGCTGGCGTTCACCGTGGACAAGTTGGCTTTCGATGGATTCCATTTTTGATCTAAGATTGCTGATGTTTCAATTTCTTGCTTTTTCGTTAATAAATTCTGTTCTAAATCAAAGTCGAATACCAATATCCGACCTTTGCGAACAGTTTGGCTCGTATTGTTCGATATAGATTCTGCTTTGTCGTCTAGTTGATATGTTCCACAGACAAATAACTGCTGATACGGATTGTGAGGGCACCATTCTACAGAATCAGCGGAATATACAGTATCATAAGTATGTAGCGTGGTAATAGTTGATGGCATTATGGAATCTGAAAAGTTTGAAGAGGAAAAATAATATTGTGATTCTACGTCTTACTAAAATAAAGTTCTTATTACAGCCAACACGCCATAACTTGATAGTTAATAGACCATCGAGTTATAGAATAAATGTTGTTTTCATTTATAATTTCAAGAAACATCCTAGTTATTCCCACCTACTTATACTAACTTATTGAATCAAATGAAGTAGATTAATGATCAATAAGTTTTAATTTTAAATTAATCAAAAAAATCTTAAGTTTTAAGATTCTTAACAGGTTTTTTTTCCTTGATTTGTTTTCTGTCGATCTTGTTTTCCGTACTGAGTACCAATGCTACCGACGCCAGCCAGGGAGGCAGCTTCCATACCTGGACCCTACCTATCGACCCATCAAACTCATGGACCGAGCTGTTTATTCACCAAAAAGGCATATTAGGCTCTACAATTTGTAAATCTAATAAATCCTTTGTAAAGATAGTGGAAGTGTAAAAATTGGTGATATATTTTTAGGAGATTTTCCCTTCTTTTATACATGAGCAGTTTTTTCGAGAACTTTGGCAAAACTAACATCGATGATTTGACAGATTGCTAATATATTTTTTAGGAGATTTTGCCTTCTTTTTAAATTTATTTAGGAGATTTTCAGCCGTAGGCCGCATTTTTTCCTTCTTTTATAAATGTTTTTTTTCGAAAACTTCCTCAAAAGTTGTGAGATTGACGGTTTGACAAATTGGTAATATATTTTGAGGAAATTTTTCCTTCTTTTATAAACGAGCAGTTCTTCCGAGAACTTAGACAATATGTGAGGTCGATGGATTTAAAAATTGATAACATAGTTTTACGAGATTTTTTCTTTTTTTTTAATTCAAATCGAGGAATTTGGCAAAACTTGTGAGATATATGATTTGACAAATGAATCGAGGAATGCTGTGAGTTTTACACTCACAACTACTGACAGCATAGCGCCATCTTCTATGGACGAAAAGTTAAACCGAAAAATAATTTATGCAGATTTCAGTATTTTTATTAAATTATCGTTTGTGGAGGCGAAACGAGAAAAAATATTTGGTAGGGGTGTTGCGCCATAATATAAGCCACCTTCTGTACCAATATTTTTTTTTTGAAAGGGCCAAGAAAAAGGCTCTAATTTAATAAAATAAACATTTTCCGGTTTTCTGCGTACAAAACAAATCGCCATAACTTCTGTTTATTACTGTCACCTGTTGACATTTAATTGCAATAATTTCCGAAACAAGTTTTGCTAAATTTCCCGAAAGAACTGCTTATGTAAAAAAGTAGGAATATTTTAACAATTTGTCAAACCATCGATCTCACATGTTTTTCCAAACAACTGCTGGTAAATAAAAGAAGGCAAAATCTCCTTAAAATTTATAACCAATTTGTCAAACCGACGATATTTTGCCAAATTTTACGATATCAATTCAAAAATGAAAGGTAAATATTCTAAAAATATATTATCAATTTGTCAACCCTAATAGAAAAGTACCATATCAGACATAACATTTGATAACGGCACAAAAGCATTTGTAAACAAACTTTCTAAGGCCCTTTACACACGAACCAAAGTACACCCACGCAAACCAACAACATCATCGGATAGGGGCAACTATAACCTTTCTGAAAGTGGTATTGGTTTGCGTGGGCATACTTTGGTTCGCGTGTAAAGGGCCTTAGAAAGTTTGTTTACAAATGCTTTTGTGCCGTTATCAAATGTTATGCCTGATATGGTATCTGGTTTGAAATTTCAGCTGGTTTGCAAATCTGCTCACTATGCTCAAAATATAGTAAGAAAATTGCCAGCAATAAGGGTTGGAAATTTCCTAACTTTTTTTTCGGGGATATGGCATTCGGGGAAATGGCACATTCGGGGAAACGGCATTCGGTAAAATGGGTATTCGGGGAAATGGCGTTCGGGGAAGTGACATTCGAGGAAACGACATTCGGGGAAATGTAGCACAATCCTTCACGCAGGCAAAAGAACGTAAGAATTCCATAAGAAACACTTATGAATTTTAGCCACAAGAAATCAGTATGAATTTCATTGATTTGCCTTATGAAAAATAATGTTGACCAAAAAATAATAAACCGGAGCAGACTGGAACCGAACCATGAACGTTGAGATTACGGAGCTCGTGTGTTGATCACTCGTCTTTCAATGCTTAAGAAAATGGAATGGCTAAAAGCGTATAAGAGCTACGTTATGTTAGAGGAAAATCTTTCATAAGTCGCGCTTATGAAATTCATATTTGTCGTTCATAAGTCGAGTCTTATGAAATTCTTAAGTCTATTTGCCTCAGTGTTGTATACAACGGATACTGCCCATAAAAGCATATTTGTCATATCTTTGCTTGATTTCCTATTCGTATGGGACAGTTATACTTTTATGGACAGTATATTCGTTATAAGTCAGGTAACACAGTAGTTAGACTTAGAGAAAAACCATTGCATACATAACAAACATCCCTAAGGACAAACACCATACCTGAAAACACAACACACATAGGTACATCAACACTACCTATACACGTTTATGAGATGATGATGATGGCCCACCACTAACTCTCGTACATGGGAATTTGTTTAGGTTTATTTATCTATTTAAATGTTTGTAAAAAGTTTTTCAATTTGAATTTAGTCATTGCATTTGAATTTGTGTATTCCCATGTACGTCCATCATTGTCCTTATTTTCTTTAGGAATAGATCCCATCCCACACATATGAGTCCAATATAGGGTTTTTACCATAGAGGTAACTCTAAGACCAGAAGGTCCCGAAGAAACGAGCTCAACTTTGGTACTATCTTCGGTCCCAAACTAATCGATGTACCCCTCGAAACATAGGAAAATCCACGAACCCCTCATTTTATCTGTCAAACTTTCATAGCGAATAAAAAAAACATAGTGTAGTACTAGAATCTCGACTAGAATGGGGTACGTTAATCGATTTGCTTGGGACTAATAGGCTAGTCAAGTAGTGAGCCAATTTAAAATCGTTAGTTTCGTATTGATTGTTGGTTTTACCGCGCCCCAGATCGCGCCCCGAGACGTTTGTTCCTGTAGTGGTGAACAGGCAAAGCCTTTTCGATAGTTCGGTAAGATGTACAGTCACCCCAGAGAGGGACTGCCATAAATGAGAGAGTAGCAGAGTTTTTAGTGTTGTACATGAATAGGTTAAATATATGGGTCTTTAGTACTTTGACTACGAACATAGAAACATAATTATTATTATTTCTGTCGTATGTTTGAAAACTCTGTTATAATAGTGGCAACGAGGATAAATTTTAAAATTAAGGTTTTTTTTACTTCACAGTCGCGTGTGTAAGTTTTTTTTTAGTGAGAAATTCAAGAAAAAATATTGATTGCGTGCAGACGGCCTATCGTAAATTGTTTTGCCGTGATTTTGTTCTCACCCTTGAATGGTAGACAAACGTACTTAGTGGCGAGAATTAGATCTTAGATTTGAACACGTTTGTACCAACCGGTGGAAACTAACGATTTTAAATTGGCTCACTACTTGACTAGTAGACTGATGCAAAATTTGACTTTTTCGCTCCACAGTGCTTAAATGGTTTCAAATCTGGTCCTGATTAGCCTCCCAAAGTTACAATTCATTTGGTTATGAACAGACTTCGCACAAGCCATTTGATGTTTACATGTAAATTACTATGGGAAATCTCAACTTTTTGTTCATTGCCTTCTAGTATTTTTCCATATTAAGCTGCGAAACAGTTCGATAGCCATTCTTATAGAAAATTTTCAGCTACAACTTTGCTGAAGATCGTTTCTATGTAAAACGAGAGAGCAAAAAGTTATTAATTATTTAAGAGATTGGTAAACTTATGACAAGATCAAGCAGCTGCTCTGTAGGCAACACTGTAGTTTGCAGTGTGACATAGTAGCCATGATAGTTGTGTCCTATTCAACGCCCCAGAAACACCAATGTTGCCTGCTGAGCAGTTGATTGAGCATGATCATAAGACATCAGCGCATTGAACCATTGATAACTTTCGATCCTTTACATTTAATCAAAAAGTGGTTTTGAGCAAAGTTGTAGGAGGGAAAATTTCCTACAAGTTCAGTTGAAAGCTTTTGAAGCAGACCGATATGATGAATTATTAGATAGACATGAACAAAAATCTTGGTTTTACCATAGTAATTCCCATACAAACTTCAAATGGTTTGTGCCATCTCAGTTTCTCACCAAATGGGTTCAAATTTTGAGAGGTTAGTCAGGATCCGATTTGGAATCGTTTAAGTATTGTGGAGCGAAAATTTCAAATTTTGCATCACTCTACCCTAATAAACGGGTACCATACAATTACGATATCATAGATGGTACGACCATACCGCATAAAGTTGGGATGATATCCCGAATTGGTGGTTAGGCGCTTCTTATGGTTATTGTTTATGCGGGTATTGACTAGCCTATTGGTCCCAAGCAAATCGATTAACGTTCCCCATTCTAGTCGAAATTCTAGTACTACACTATGTTTGTTTTGATTCGCTATGAAAGTGTGACAGATAAAATTAGGGGTCCGTGGATTTTCCTATGTTTTCAGGGGTGCATCGATTAGCTTGGGACCGAAGATAGTACCAGAGCTAAGCCAAAAAGTTGAGCTCGGTTCTTCGGGACCTTCTGGCCTTAGAGTTACCTCTATGTTTGTACTGTCTGTCAAGTGGTTGAATTTGTTTTACAGTTTCATTTTTTCTTGACACCACAAAAAAAAACAAAAAAAAAACTTGTGCTTCGGCAAAAAAATCCCTGCAAATTTTCTCTAGAAATTTTTAGAGAAAAGAGTTTTTTTTCTGTAGGACACCATTTTGAATCGCTTCGATTTTTTGTGTTCGAAAATCTTTTCATCAAGTGGTTTTCTCACCATTTTGTCTTTCCTTTTGTTCCATAGTGAGCGCCAGGAAAAGAACATCAACGACGCTAACATTTACGCTTGGAAGTGAGTGACACATTTTTGCTAAGAGAAGAGGTGTCAATCAGCTCGTGATTGGCTGATTTGATGTGCGTAAGATAGAGATAGACATAGATAAAGATAGAGATAGAGATAGAAATTAAAGAGTAAGAAGCCAATTGTCACCTCTTCCTCTTAGCACTTTTGGTATTGTATACAACTTGTCCAACTTCTCAGTGACTGAGTTCCAGCAGTGTTGCGCATGTTGAGCGATTTTCTATTTATGCTGAGTGAACAACTGAGCCTCACGGAGTGAAGGGTGCATTGTGTGTATGAAAGTGACCAAAATTGACCCAATATCAACCCGACATCTACCTTACATTGATCCGACATCAGGTCGACATGTCTGTTCGGGACCATTTTGCTGGGTTTTTTTTTCTATACTCCATTGACAGTCACGATGAGGTTCGAATGAGAAAGGGGCTCTTCAAATGATGGGCACGAGAGAATTCTTTTTCACAGAATCGATTGAATAGTTGTATTGGTACATCTTCAATCGAATGATATGAAAATTAACAGCACTGATGCTAGCTATCCTACAACGCTACAGTTCTAGAGAAAGTACAATGTCGGAGAAACAAAGAGAGAGAGAGAGAGAGAAAGAGCGGCAACTCTTCACAAGAAGAATGAAATGTGTTGCACGATTTAAAATGCTCTTTCACGTCTCTTAGGAAATGAAAGTGCAGTCTCGCAACAGCGTGTGTTTTACTCGCAAAAAATTGAGTAGCACCCGATCCCTTCCTGATCTTGAAAATGAAAACATTTCAATTCTATCTAACCAAAATAAAAAAAAATAAATGCAAAAAATCACTTTGTGGTAATGTTTTGAAAAGAATTTCTGCATTGAGACGTCACTATTGATGGTTGATTGAAACAATAATAACAATAAATTATTAAATATTTTCTTTAATTGATCAAAAATTATGTTCCTAAAAATTAACTTTATGCGAGGCAAGAGTGCAACCCCTACATTTATGCTTAAAATTGTATAAAAATGTTCAGAAATTAGCACAAAGGGGCATTTACGTTTCCAATATATATCAAACATAGTTTCCATTTGAATTCATTGACGCACATTATTTATATGTTTTGGATAAAAAATATCGTTAAGTCAATATTTTTGTGGAATAAACAATAAAAGCAGTTGCTGGCATACTAGAATCTTAATTTGTTGTTTATAAATGAACATTTATCAGTTTCTCTTCATTTTAGAACTTTGGCCTATTTGCCCCATAACATTTTTTAGAACAGGTACGACATGACATTTGAAAAAATCATTAACATGTTTTGTGGGGTTTAATTTTAATTTTAATGGAGACAAGGTTATAAATTTACAATTCGGTGCATAAACTCCTGTAAAAATTCACGGAATCGCGTATAACAACGCACTTTCGTTAGGATGACCTTCTTGCTCCTAGTTCCCCTAAACCATTTTTTCGGAATAAACAATGAAATATAAGTGCCGATGGTTAAATATGATCAGCAGGCATCTTAAACGAGTAAATTAGCCGGTAAAATGCATGTTTAGAATTCATTTTGGGAACTTTTTCAACAAATTTCTACAAAATGAGCGGTGAATGGAGGTCAATCCGTAAACGGGCACCACACGGTATTTCGTTTACAAAACGATCATTTTTTAATCTTTTTTCATACGAGTCAAAAGTTCAGTTTTTATAATCAATTTATATTCATGATGTAAATGACGGTTGAAAATTATTCGTATTTTTTCACTGAATATACATACCAAACATTAGCTTTCTTAAGGTTCAATTTACTTTGATGCATTTTCGAAAAATTCAAAAGCAGTTTTTTTCGACGCATGATTTCCGATTGCTAAAAGCTCGCGTCATTTTGTGTAGAATAGCAAAAGGAATCGAATAGTGCGAGCATTTTGCAATCTGAACTAATGCGTTGAAAAAAACTGCTCTTGAATTTTTCGAAAAAGCATCAAAGTAAATTGAACCTTAAGGTGGCCAACTGTCCCCCTACATCAACTTGTAGATGAATACGAAATCGAACTTTTGAAAATGTCGAGTGGTAAACATAATCGACTGTAGTGTAAGGAAATGTAATTATAGGTAGGTACCTACTCTAATTACCTGATCAGTTCTTTTGTGCACTCCCTTTCAGTTGATTCTGATGCTGAGGCTGTACACATTCCGGAGGTTTTTGCGCAGGAAACGCTGATCGATCATTTTTTACATAATGTGATGGAACGGATAGCTCCGGGTAGTAGGTTTGCGAGGGATATACCGGACTGTATGCACCTTGCTGGCCATTTTTCAGATGAGGATAATTGAAGAACGTAGGAAACGCTGCACCGAACTCATGATAATTAATTGGATAGTTTTTTGTGGGAGGATACGGTTGTTCCCTGCAAGCTTGCGAAGGCTCGGAATTATTCTGCGGTATTGGTACGTGGTGCGTTGTGTTGGCGGAATTCGCCGGAGGTTGTTCTGCTTTAATTTCGTGTGGATTTGTAGGAGGATTTTTGATAGGCGTTAAATCCTGAACTGGACTTGTTTCGGTCTGCTGTTTGTTATTACGGAATAGCCGTGCGTATTCAGCCTTTTTTCTGTTTCGTTCCATTCTCTCTTCGGAACTCTCAGTTAGGAATTTATGTCGGGCTCGAGCAGCAGCTTTTTCCAGTCTAACCTTCCTTTGATCCGATGTTTCGGTGGACCGTATTTCACGCATACGATGTGCCAATTTGGATTTCCGGACTGACTTCTGGTCAGGGGTTTCCATAGCTCTTCTCAGTCTCTGTCTCATTGCATTCCGCATATGACGCAAGGCACGCTCCGCTTCTGATTCATTTTGTCTCCGCTTTCGGTTGGCTTCAGCGTTTTTGGACAGCCGTACCTTATATTCCTCGTATGTCTCCGTAGCTCGTTTTTGTCTCATTCGTTCAGCGTTTTTAGCTAGACGTTTGGCTCTGGCAGCTTCACTTTCCCCCAGCATGCGGCGTTGGGCTTTGGTCAAAGGAGAGGGTGTTGTGCTTGTACTTCCCGGGGTTGATGGAGTTTGTGGAACTTGGAGTGGGACCTGTGGTAGCTGCTGCAAATGTGGTAGCTGTGGTGGCATAATATTGTAGAGATTTGGTTGATGTACGGGGAATGAAGGATTCATTGCTATGTTGATTCTAAAAACTTATTCAACTATGCACAAAACAAACTTTCAATCTTTTTCAGAAACCAAAAAGACTGACGTTTACATGTCAGCCTGCAAAATGGTACTAATATGTTCATCGCTCTGCGTATGCGTGAAACAAATGCTTGAAAACTCGAACATGACATACATCGTTGACAATATGTTACCTGAAAGTTTTTCATATGCGCAGAACTACACATATGTGAAGTTTTGAAGGAACAGTAGATCTACTTACCGTTCGCCTCTCTTCGCTACAGTAAGTTCATATCACTCCAAATTGAATTTGTCCAGGATGAATACTCTAATGTTCGATCACTATACACTCGAATAATGGCGTGAAGACTGGTTGTGGTTCGAAAATATCATCATACATTTGTTTTGATTCAACATTAAATAATGTGAACAGTAAACATGTGCTGCTGGGAAACGTCACGGAATAGATCTGACGTTGCTCCAAGAATAGAATGCATTCGGACAAAAAATAAAATAAAAATAAGAAATTTAATGACTGCAGCTATTTAGGTTTCTTCAATTACCTACTAGGAGACTGGTTCAATTTACTAGAATCTATTTAAAGAACTAAAATTGAACAATTAGAGTATTAGGTTAGAATACAATTCAATTTCAGCTAGTAATTACCATAATTAATTATAATAAGTTGTTATTGATCGTTTATTAATTATTATTTTTGCATTTACAGCCTGAATGTGGTACGAATGAATGTTAAAATTAGTAACATAAGTAAAATATACCGGTTTTTATACATCATATGATAGAGCTTCAGTTTCTCAGCACAACATTAGACATTCATCTAGATTTTTAAATCAAGATTTAAATTTTTGATCGTTGACACTAAATCTATTCGTTGACAGCTCGCTCCCATAGGGGCGCTAATATGGTGATTTTTTTGCTAATGTAATCATGCTTATTTAAAATAGTTCCAGTGTACCAAAATTGATGAAATTTAGGATTTCGGTACAATTTTTAATGCAGATAACGAATATGTATGAGAAAGTCGACGAAGAGAATCGATCAATGTTACTTAGGCTGTGTTCCATTTGGAAAATTTTCACTTAGATTTGACACTTCGAAAATAAATTAAGATGTTCGAAAATCCCTCTGTTGTTGATCGGCCGATTTTCGAGAAAGCGTCTGTCAAAATTTATTCCTTGTCTGTCAGAAATAAGTCTGCTGGAATAGCAGGTTTATTTGAAAATTTTCCATCTGTCAAATTTAAGTAAAAATTCACCAAATGGAACACAGCCTTAGAAAGTGTTCCATTTGGTGAATTTTCACTTAAATTTGACAATTCGAAAATAAATTAAGATGTTCGAAAATCCCTCTGCTGTTGATCTTTCTATTTTCGAGAAGGTGTTTGTCAAAATTGATTCCTTGTCTGTCAGAAATAAGTCTGGTACAATAGCAGGTTTATTTGAAAATTTTCCATCTGTCAAATTTAAGTGAACATTCACCAAATGGAACACAGCCTTAGGACCTAATGCAATGTTCAGCTTGACTTCTCTGCCAAGCTTGCAAATCAAGACCAACAATTCAGGCATAACATTTGATAACGGCACAAAAGCATTTGTAAACATACTTTCTAAGGCCCTTTACAGGTGAACCAAAGTACGCCCACGCAAACCAATACCACTTTCGGAAAGGTGATAGTTACCCCTATCCGATGATGTTGTTGGTTTGCGTGAGCGTACTTTGGTTCGTGCCTGAATTGAAATGGCCATAAATCCATTTTGTAAACAAACCTTGTAAGGCCATTTTCTTGCGAACCGTAATTCGAACGAACCATAATTTTGAAAATAAACATGTTTTCAATGCAAATTTACCCATGCAACTATGAATGGTGTTCCTATGCAGCATTATAGAAAGTTCTGTCCAAAATGAACTATAACAAAAATTGCAAAAAATCATTTTGTAATTTTTTTTTTCCTTGATTTGTTTTCCGTCGATTTTGTTTTCCGTGCTGAGCACCAATGCTACCGACGCCAGAGAGGCAGCTCCCACACCTGGACCCTACCTATCGACCCATCAACTCATGAACCGGGGACCAACGGCTTTACTTCCCTTCCGAAGGAAGACGTGATCAGAGATGTTATGCCTCAGAACATCCCGGCGGCGCCGACTGGGATTGAACCCAGGCCTGCTGGGGTGAGAGGCAATCACGCTTACCACTACACCACCGGCGCCGCTATAAAGTCATTTTGTAATGATGTGTCAAAAATCGAAATTACTTATAATAATTAGACATAATAAAATAAGGGTTTTGGAATTTACAAACATTGTTTTCTACAATTCCTGCATAATGAATAACAATAACAAAGAATATACAAATATTACATATAATAAGTCAAAAATAATTTTCTTAAAAATGAACCTCCCGCATAAATGCGAACCATCACATGACCTTACCGATAATGGTTATAAATTGTTTATAATCCCTGCTAAACTTCAACTGAAATGGTTATGGAACTTTACATGAACGTTTGTGTGATAAAGTTTTAACCTTATGTATTATGGTTTTTTGGAAGCGGACCTTACAAATAATGGGTTGTTAAGAACCATTACCATTCCAAATTCTTGTTTTCTCTATACATTTTCGGAAAGAGAACTATATTAGAACGTTTTTACTTATGGTTTGAGAACATTAATGGTTATGGTTATGGTAGTCAGTAAGGTCCATTAATGGTTTTGTATTATCGCTCAACTTTACGTGAAATATATCGTGAATTGGTAATCAGTAATTTACAGGCAACCAATTCGCGATATATTCCACATAAAGTTGACCGATGTTACAAAACCATTCATGGACCTTACTGGTTACCATAACCATTACCATTAATGTTCTCAAACCATAAGTTAAAAGGTTTTAGTATAGTTTTCTTTCCGAAAATGTATGGAGAAAACAAGAATTTTGAATGGTAATGGTTCTTAACAACCCATTATTTGTAAGGTCCATTTCCAAAAAACTATAATACTTAAGGTTAAAACTTTATCATTAAACGTTCATGTAAAGTTCCATAACCATTTCAGTTGAAGTTTAGCAGGGATTATAAACAATTTTAACCATTTTAGGTAAGGTCAATTTATGGTTTGCACTTATGCGGGCTCTCACGGGGCAATACTGCCACCCCTATATTTATGAATAAAATTATGCAAACATGTTAAATAAATTGCTTCATTGCCCATTTAAGTCTTCGGTGAGCTTGTTTTCACCAAATTTGACAAAACCAGCTACATAAAACATCAACAACAATAGTTTTCATTTGATTTCAATGGTATACAAAGTTCATTTGTTATGTATTGAATAATATTGTAAAATTCAATAGTTAAATTAAGTAAACAATAACAGCTGTTGCTGGTATGATTAATAATCAAAAGGCTATGTTTATAAACAAGCATTAATCGATTTCACTCAATTTAAGAGGCATGGCCCTTTTGCCCCATAGGGGTTGGTACTCTTGCCCCATTGCAGTTTCAAAAAAAGATTTGAGATGACATTTTGAAAAAATCGTAAACAACTTTTGACGAGATATAAATTGCATTACATTGCTGATGTATGAAGGCAATGATATGAAGTTGCAATGCGGTGTAGAAACTTCTATAAATATCCACTATTTGGCATATATTATGTGCATATATAGAACGTACCATTGTTAAGGTGGCACTCTTGCCCCACCCGACCCTAATCACAGTACAAGCTGAAAGGCTACAGTGACCTAGTGAGCATCATAGCTCGAGTCGTCGGTCAATATTATGTATTATATGGAGAGAGCACAACCGAGACAATAGCCTATTAATTATGTCACGCAAATTTGGCCCATTTTCAACCCCCCTCCCCCCTTTGTCAAACTTTTTGTATGGATCTTAATTTTTTTTGTATGGCTTGTCACAGTTTCCAAACCCTCCCCCTAAAAGTGTAACATAATTAATTGACGGTCCCTAAGACTGCAGTTCATAAACTCTCGACAAATAAAAAGATAAAAAAAAAAAGATTAAGCAAGGTGCTGAAAGTTTATATAATAAAGCTGAACTAACAAAAATTTAAATTTTAGGACTTGAAGATTTAGCGTGACATAATTAATGCATGGGCCTATTACATTCTGTAAACTAGAGTCGGTGTATAATGAGTCACGCCAAGAGAAAAACAGTTGAACTCGCATCACGGTTTTCGAAAGATTCCCTTTCTTTTCACTTGGCAACAGAGGACTTCTACATAAACTTCAAATGACTTCTAGCGAGAAAAAAATAGCGGCTGTAGTAAATCATTATATCAGTGATTTAGTCAAATTATCTCAACCAAAAATAGTAGAAATTCTCATAAGTGATCATTGCCAAACGTATCCCATGACAATTTATTGCTCACTGCGAGTTTATGATCATTTCTTCGATTATATTTTATATTTTATTGCAATACCTTTCGTGGACCTTTCATAGCATCGTAATGTTTGTTTACTCTGCACGATAGGTAGCCGGTTTGACAGCTCAATAGGTAGACTTGGCTTCACTCTTGGCGTGACTCATTATACACCGACTCTACTGTAAACCACTGTCTTCAGAGCTTTGAGTTTTCTTCAAAATTTTACAAAAAAGTATTCTAAGTATTGTAGCAAATTCCCCTGAATTTCTCCTCAGAATTTCCTTGGGCAGAAATTTCTGGAAACTCTCCTTTAACAATTCTAATGAGTTTATCCAGAACATTCTTTAAATTGTTTTCAAAATACTCCTTTAATTCTTTGTTAAATTATCTAGGAAAGCTCTCAGAGATTCTTTTAAATTGCTACTCAGAAATCATCCAAAAAATTCAATGTTATTCGATTATCCTGGAATCATTCTAGTTTGTTTTAACCATCTTCGTAAGATTATTCCCTTGTATATTTTCTTGGAATTCTTTTAAAAAACTACTCATATCCTATATCAGCATTATATTGCACTTTTTGCATTAGCGAGTCAAGTAACCATTACGTTGTTTGGCCTCAGAAGAATCCCAACAACCTCGGCTGCCATTTGAACCCAGTCAAGCTTACCACTCAACCACCGACGCCGTCAAGAGGATTGTGTTACGTAGGTATTACACATATTTAATTCTCTTCAGAATGCCATATAAATTATCGTTAGAATTCACTTGTATTTCTTCTCACAATTCTCATAGAGTTCTCTTTAGAATTTTAAGATACCATGCATTTTATTGGATTTTTTTCAAAGTTCAACATCTTGAATATTTTTGTATGCCTCCAAGTTATTTCAATGAGTCCCAGAATTTTGAAGATTTGGTCTGCAATCTCGAAATGCTTTTCCTGGAACAATTTTTTTTATTTTAATGATTCAAAGGATCAATTTTTACTATCCAATATGTGGCTCTCATGACCAAAGCAGCACAATAACGTTCGACCTAATCCCGTTCGATGCCTTATAGGTTCGCAGACCTTGTACAAAAAGATTTCTTCATTAAACAATATCATTTCGCAACGCATTGACTCAGTTGATCTATTGTCAAGGTAAAATTTGTATGCACCTTCCCGACAATTACACAATCGACACTTGTTCGCAGTAGATCGCCATCGGACCAATTACGCTAAATTTGGACCAATAAATCAGATGATGGCTGTTTATAATCATCATTGTGAAATGATTGACCTAAATATGCCCTGAACAGAATTAAAAATATATTTCAGAACCCTTAGAAGTTATAGAACATAAGTCCTAATGTTAATATGTAGTCTACGATTTGATTGATTGACGAATAAATAAATAAAATAAATAAAATAAATAAAATAAATAAAATAAATAAAATACGGATTCATAAAATGTTACAAGGCTGCTATCTTGATGACGTTTTTACGTTTTTCTAGTCGATAATTATTATAACACCCTTGTAATATGTTAGGAATATGGCATAGGAGGATAGACATGGCCAAATCTGGCTACGCCTACTACATGTTATATGAACAGTACTTGGTTCATCCAACTTCAAAGCATAAGATAAATACGATATGGGATGTGATATTTTCTAATTTTGAGATCCTTATGATGACTATCTAGCTATTTTAAACAAATTTAATCGACTTTATTTTTAAATCACGGTTTAAGAAAATCATTTTATTTTGAAGTAGACAAGTACTCAATTTAGGCCTATGCTCCTGGTATCATGTTTGTTCAACGGTTTATGTATGCTTGGTAGGAACAAAGTTAAAATTAGGCACAATGCCTATGCACAATTTAAGTTCGGATAGGTGCTACTAATGGCAACCTAGTAGTTTAGGTATATCAATGTTTAGGTACAATAAATGATCATTTTATTTAAAAATTATATTCGCGAATTCAAGTTTGAGTTCAGTTTACTTCGAAAAGTTTGAAGTGAAAAAACCTAAAGCAGTATCAAAACAAATTTCCGAAAGCTCTTGATTGATAGATGTTTCAATCACTTTATGTTCGTAATTCACGTGTTGCTTATTCAGTTCTAATGTGTAATTCAAAAATGTTTTTGTTTCATCTTACACCTTACCTTAACATCCTACGTTCTTCGCACACAATTCAGATAAAGTTATTCTGATCTTAGCTAGCGATTTAGTTGGCGATTTCCTGAAGAGCACTCGCTATTTTATCCTGATAAAGGGTCATATCAGAATCAGAAAAAACTGTACTCATTTGTTCAAACGTTTCACGCAGGAAGTCTTCCCTTTTCTGCCGAGTTCGTAGCATCCGGTCGATTTCGCGCTTGATCCGCTGTCGTAGGCGATTTTTCACCTTTTCCATAGACACACGAATGTCCTCTTTATTCATCCGTCGCCGTCTGTTGAGTTCGGCATTACGTTGTCTGCGTATGGCTTTCTGTTCCGGGGTTTCATTCTGTCTTTTGATTCGCTGCTGTAACGTGTGCCTAGCCCTACTTAGCGCTTTGGATGTCAACTTCTTTTCGAGATCTTCTGGTTTTATTGGACGAGCAACCTTGGGCCGCTCTCGTTTTTCCCTTTCGCGATCTCTGCTATCCTTGCTGTGGCTGTGTCCATTAGCATTACCCACACCGTTGGTCGATATGTCCGGTTTTGTGGCTTTGTTCGCTGTCTCTGGTCCACTGACGGCCGGATTCGAATTACACACGGCGTTTTTATCGTAATCGAAGTGCGATTGATAGTGATGATGATAGAAATTGAATTCTTCGATACTGAACGGAGGTGGAGGAAAATCCATAGGAGTGGGATGTTCCTGGAGGTTCATCTGGAGGTACGCATACGGTGACGAGTATCTGCTACAGCCGTCCATCGAAGTCAAATTGAAGGCCTAACGGCCAAGTTCTTTACAACAGGGATCTTTCTAAATGGCCGCACAGTTGGCATTAGAACCATTTTACCACTATTGAAATACTGGAATTCGCATAATGGTCATTAAAATTATGTGGAAAAGAAAATGAATTTGTTATGGAATATTTTCTACTTGTAAATAAAATTTGACATAAAATATTGACAGATCAACTCAACACGTCAAGCCCGCTTTGAATCTCGCTTTGATCGACACGCTATTCCAAATCTACCCAGTGACTGGGTGGATGGCACTAAAGCCCTATACAGTAAAAGTATGGACGTCTGTCAAAAGTTGTTCCAATCGAACCGTCAAAATGCACCGCTTTGCTCGATTGGCAAATCAAAGTTGGTACTCGTGGAGAATAGAAGAACTATGAGAGTGATGAAGGTTTCAAAATTTTACACCGTTAGGTATACGAGTGCAATCTTAAAATGCTTTTATTTTGCAAATGGAGCATTTTATTTAAATCTGGTTGGTGCTATGTTAGTAGAAAACTTATACCCCGTTCACATTACAGCGTATATCACGTGATATACGCTGTCTTGCAATGAGCACTCATACATCTAGTTTTCACTGGAAATCCTATGTATGAGTGCTCATTGCAAGACAGCCTATATTACGTGATATATGCTGTAATGTGAACGGGGTATTAAGGACTACTCAATAGACAAATAATATAGAAAAATTAATTTCTTTTCAGATTTTTAGGTGTACACATAGAATTGAGCTTTTCTACCACTGTAGCAGCAACCAGATGTAAATAAAATGTTCCATTTAAAAAATAAAAGCATTTTAAGATTGCACTCGTATACTTCCCCGCGGAAAATTTTGAAACCCTCATCACTTTTATAGTTCTTCTATTCTCCACGAGCGCCAACTTTGATTTGCCAATTTATTTATTTATTTATTTATTTATTTATTCGTCAATCAATCAAATCGTAGACTACATATTAACATTAAGACTTATGTTCTATGACTTCGCAGGGTTCTGAAATATATTTTTAATTCTGTTGAGGGCATATTTAGGTCAATCATTTCACAATGATGATTATAAACAGTCATCATCTGATTTACCGGTCCAAATTTAGCGTAATTGGCCCGATGGCGATCTACTGCGAACAACTGTCGATTGCGTAATTGTCGGGAAGGTGCATACAAATTTAACCTTGACAATAGATCAGCTAAGTCAATGCGTTGCGAAATGATATTGTTTAATAAAGAAATCTTTGCGTAATCCCGACGTTCTTTCAATGTTTGAATGCTGATCAGCAAGCAACGTGCTTCATATGATGGGAGAGGAAAAGCCGTCCAACCTAACTTACGTAATGCATATAATAAAAATTGCTTTTGGATTGACTCTATTCGTTCTTCATGCTTTTTCATATAGGGTGACCAAACAACGCTACAATATTCTAAAATTGACCTCACATAAGCAACGTAAAGTGATTTAATTGTATAAGGATCTTTAAAGTGGAGACCGAAACGTTTTATAAAATTAAGCATATTGCCTGCTCTATGTATTATTGTGTTATAATGGTCCACAAATGTCAATTTAGAATCTAGAATAACACCTAAATCTCTTACATTTTCACATTTTTGAACATTTTCATTACCTAATGTAATACAAAGATTTTGTTTGTTTAGTTTTCTACTGTACGTTATAAGATTACATTTTTTGATATTAAGTTTCAATAAACTTTTACTACACCATCTGTAAAAAACATTTATTTCATTCTGAAACACATTCATATAGTTATCGCTTCCTATTTCTAAAAATAGCTTCATGTCATCAGCGTATATAAGTACCTTGATATTTTTTAAAATAAGAGAGACGTCATTAATGTACAAAATAAAAAGAAGAGGACCTAGGTGCGATCCCTGGGGAACCCCTGACGTGACTTGAATTGGCTTAGATGTTTTTTCGTTGAATCTTACAATTTGCTGGCGATCAACTAAATACGATCTAATCCAGGTGATGAGCTCCATCTCAATTCCCATTTTTTCTAATTTAAAAATCAGCATTGGGATATCAATTCTGTCAAACGCTTTACTGAAGTCTGTATATAGAGCTTCTACTTGGTTACCTCTGTCCATTGCATTTAATACAAAGTCCACAAATTCCAAAAGGTTTGTGGTGGTTGAACGGCCTTTAAAAAATCCGTGTTGTGCACTAGTTATTCTTTGTTTTATTTGACCAAAAATGTTTTTATTTATAATTGATTCGAAGAGTTTTGGAATGCACGAAATGATAGCAATCCCACGATAATTTCGAATATCGGATTTTTTACCTGATTTATATATGGGTATTAAGTAAGATTTTTTCCATACCTTCGGGAATATACCGGATTCAAGCGACATATTAAACAGCCAGAATAAAGGGGTTGTGAGTTCAGTTGCTAAGTTTTTCATAAAAGTAGGTGGGATTCCATCTGGTCCTGAACCTTTAGTGGCGTCCAAATCTCGTAGGCCATTCCAAATATCATGACGCGAAATGTTATTAACGCCAACAGTAGTTGAAAAGTCAGGAAAATAAGAAAAATATTCATAATCACGATCATTATCTGAAAATTTCGTGTATGTTTCTTGAAAAAAAGTGGCGAAAAGATTACATATATCATCAGAATTATTACCTTCCTTTTCATCCAATGTCATTTTTGATGGAAAACTGCACGATTTCATTTTAGTTTTGACGTAATTGAAGAAGTTTCTTGGACATGATTTAATTTCATTCTCAGTTTTTATGTTATACTCAGAAAGTGCCAAAGAAATTGCATCATTGAGTTGATCACAAATCCTTAAATACTTTTCGAGATTATCACGATTTTTATGTTTTCTGTATAATTTGTGAGCTTTTTGTTTACGATTTTTCAAGTTAATGATAAGATTAGTGAACCAAACCGGATATTTGGAGGAATAATTGCGTCGTCTCCTTTTTAATGGAATTTCCTCGTGAATTACGTCAAACAGAATTTTATAAAAAACCTCCACGGCACATTCAACATTTACCTGATCCTTCAAAATGGTTTTCCAATTTAGTCCATTGAATTTAGTTTTAATATTATCATAATTAGCATTTTTGTAGTCGAACACATTTTCATACTCACTGTCGTTGGGGTGTTGACTCTCATGAACAAATATGGAATACTCGATTGCTGTGTGAAATGCTTCATTCTTCCATAAAGGAGAAATAGATTTACTTACACAGAAATCTTCATGTATATTCGTTAACAAGAAATCTAAGAAACAATTCTGTTGATTTCTTACATGGTTTATTTGGTTTAATCCTAAAGACGCCATTTTTTCAAAAATAAATTGTAATGTTTCGTTTTCCCCAATGACTGGGAGAAGAAAACTCTCATTATCTGAATCAGGAATAAAATCAGCATTGCGTTGATTGAAATCTCCATAAATATGAATTTTGAATTCAGGGGGAAATTGAAATACGATTTCTTCAGCTATTTGGAAAAACTTTTCATACGAGGACTTACAAGCGTAATCTGGGGGAAAATAGACTGTGGTAAAAATATGAGTTTCACCAGCTATATTTGTCTTTACCCACACATGCTCAAATTCTTTTACTTTCGATGAAACAATAAGTTCTGAAATAAATTTTGAAGAAATAGCAATAAGAACTCCACCACCTGACATTCTTTGGGTTTCGAGTAAGTCACGATCATCTCTGAAAACATTATAATCATTTCCAAAAGTTTCCTCACTTTTAATGTTCTCGTTCCAACTAGTTTCAGTGCCCAAAATAACTGAAAAAGAGGAACTCAGTATATTTTTATAAATTTCATTCATTTTTGTTGCGCTTTTCATACGATTAAAATTCTGACAATATACCACAATTTCCGTAGAATGTGTTTCAGATGAAATTTTTGTTTGTTCGTCAGAGCTTAGAATATTATTAAAAATATCGGATTCATTACCAGTCACATCCGGTTCGTCACAGTCTGCCTCAGAAAAGTGCGTCAGGTTCATCTCCTGCAAAACATCGTGATCCTCGTCAATTTCATTCTCAGCCGCATCCGGTACGTCACAGACTTCTTCTGAAGAGAGCATCAGATTAAGCAGAAACACATTTTCTTCCTCCAAAGGGTGCGTCAATTGTGTTGAAAACACGAGTGCCTGCATGAGCACGCCTCATACGATGAAGCTGAAGTTGACCGGTTGGTTGGATGTGCTGTTATAGAAGGTGGAAATTCAGCACTCGTCGGGTACGGGTTCAATATCTCAATACAGCTTTTTTCAGTTTTGTGGTGACAGTCGTCCATACTTTTACTGTATAGGGCTTTAGATGGCACCCATAATTGGCAAATCAAAGTTGGCACTCGTGGATAATAGACGAACTATGAAAGTGATGATGGTTTCAAAATTTTTCACGGAGAGGTATACGAGTGCAATCTTAAAATGCTTTTATTTTGTAAATGGAGCATTTTATTTAAATCTGGTTACTGCTACAGTGGTAGAAATGCTGAAATCTAACCTGAAACCTAAAAATCTGAAAATAAATTATTTTTTCTATATTGTATATCTATTGTGTAGTCCTTAAGTTTTCTACTAACGTAGCATCAACCAGATTTAAATAAAATGCTCCATTTGCAAATTATTAGCATTTTAAAATTGAACTCGTATACCTCACCGTGTAAAATTTTGAAACCATCATCACTTTCATAGTTCTTCTATTCTCCACAAGTACCAACTTTGATTTGCCAATTGTTAAAGCTAGAGTCGGTGTATAATGAGTCACGCCAAGAGTGAAGCCAAGTCTACCTATTGAACTGTCAAACCGGCAACCTATCGTGCAAAATAAACAAACATTACGATACTATGAAAGGTCCACGAAAGGTATTGCAATAAAATATAAAATATAATCGAAGAAATGAGCATAAACACGCAGTGAGCGTTAAATTGTCATGGGATACGCTCGGTAATGATTAGTAATAAGAATTTCTACTATTTTTTGCAAGCTTTGCTCCT
The DNA here is from genome assembly GCF_037179485.1 of Ochlerotatus camptorhynchus. Classification (NCBI taxonomy): domain Eukaryota; kingdom Metazoa; phylum Arthropoda; class Insecta; order Diptera; family Culicidae; genus Ochlerotatus; species Ochlerotatus camptorhynchus. The sequence continues at coordinate 316,615 of NW_027040674.1, forward strand.
CCTTTGCCGAGTCATTTTCCTCCTTTGCCGAGTCATTTTCCTCCCTTGCCGCGTCCAGTAATTGTTGGAGATGGTTAGTGTATCGTTGATGAAGGTTGAGACGAAAGTGAAAAACAATTTCAAATTTCGACTTTTTTATACCTACTCGAGGGTTAAATCACAAACGAAGTGACAGACGGACGGAGCGGCTCGAAAACTTTGGTGACTAACCTGCTATTTAAATTTTTCAGTGTATTACATGGCAACACCACTACTACTGGATTGTACCACATGGCAACACTACTACTGGATTGTACTAGCTGTGGTATACATAGTTGGCGTGGAAAAATAATAATAATAATGATAATGATAATGAAAGATAACAATTAACATTTGTATATATAATAAAATACAAAGTAAAGTTTGGCCCCTCAAGTTTTGATATACTCAATTTGAGTTGGATTCAGTTAGCGTGTACCGTTGATTCGATGGTCTAAATAAACTCACACATGCATGCATGAACGAAACGAATTGGCAAATCAAAGGGCGCTCGTGGAGAATAGATGAACTATGAAAGTGATGATGGTTTCAAAATTTTACACGGTGAGGTATACGAGTTCAATCTTAAAATGCCTTTATTTTGCAAATGGAGCATTTTATTTAAATCTGGTTAGTGCTACGTTAGTAGAAAACTTAAGGACTACTCAATAGATATATAATATAGAAAAAATAATTTCTTTTTAGATTTTTAGGTGTATGCATAGATTTCAGCTTTTCTACAACTGTAGCAACAACCAGATTTAAATTCAATGCACAGTTTTCAAAATAAAAGCATTTTAAGTTTGCACTCGTATACCTGTCCGTGGAAAATTTTGAAACCATCATCACTTTCATAGTTCGTCTATTCTCCACGAGTGGCAACTTTGATTTGCCAATTGAGCCTTGTGTGCATCGCTTGGCATGATCGAATCAGTCATTTAACTAATGTTGTAGCGCACGGATGTGCACCTCACTGGTCTTTGTTAAGACACATGGCCGAGGCTTGAAACCTCGGCCAGGTCACGACACTAGCATTTTCACCAAATGTGTCAGAATGTTTTGGTTCTATCTCTTTCACTCTACTCGAAACTGCAATGCATAAAAAAATGACAAAATGATACGCACTCTTTGCACACTGTCAAAGAATCATTGTACACAAAATCAACTTTGTTCAAATCAAAACAAAAAAAAACTAACCCATCTGGTGGATGATGGCACAAGCTTCCAAGAAAATTCTATTACAGTGAACCACATTATTTTAATGGATTTCTTCACCAGTAAGTCGTCTGTCACTTCGTTTGTGGTTAAATTCTTGTTAGTTGTTGTATTCTGTTCTTTCATCGTTTCTGATTGGTTGAACGCAGCAAACGCATGTTATAAAACAGAATGGAAGTCATTTTTTTTTTATTCCACAGTTTGGTTTCAACTTGAGCACATCGTGTGCAAGGAAAATGGCTCGCACCAAGCCGACCGCTCGAAAGTCCACTGGAGTAAAGGCTCCTCGCAAGCAGTTGGCAACGAAGGCCGCTCGCAAAAGCGCTCCAGCCACCGGAGGAGTAAAGAAGCCTCATCGCTACCGGCCAGGCACCATCGCCCTGCGTGAGATCCGTCGTTATCAGAAATCGACCGAACTGCTGATCCGCAAGTTGCCTTTATTGGTATCTTCAAACAGTCCGAATAGAAAGTATTGATCACTTTCGTTTCAACCTCCATCGACGATATTTTTACCATATTAGAAAAGACTGGACGCGGCAAGGGAGGAAAAGGCCTTGGCAAAGGAGGAGCCAAGCGTCATCGAAAAGTGTTGCGTGACAACATCCAGGGCATCACTAAACCTGCAATCCGTCGTTTGGCTCGTCGTGGTGGAGTGAAGAGAATATCCGGTCTCATCTACGAAAAAACCAGAGGAGTGCTGAAGGTATTTCTGGAAAACGTTATTCGTGACGCTGTTACTTACACCAAACATGCGAAGAGGAAGACTGTCACCGCCATGGATGTCGTTTACGCTCTGAAGTGGCAAGGACGTACTCTGTACGGATTCGGGGGTTAATTTAGTATCATCGACTCAGAACAAAAAACCGGCCCTTTTCAGGGCCACCATATAAATTTAAAAGGTGTTTTAGAATTGACTTTCTTGCCAGAATGTGAAAGGTTGAAGTGATGTGATGGAGCGTTCATCGATCTGCGGGTGTTAAGCTTAAATCAACGTAGGTCCTGCTGGTACCGCTACTAATCCAGTACCGACAATATTCTGCATACATTTTGGTGTGGTAGTTCCAGATACGTCGTGCACTTCCGGAATCGAGAGAAGAAATTAATGAAAACGCCTGTGGACGCTTTGTGGAAAGATATCGCAAAAGAGTTAAGGAATATTCCTAAAATATAATATACACAATTAAGTACAACACATAACAGACGTTATCCAACGCCAACCCTGCGGTCGTATCTAGTATACAACCCTTCCAACTTTTTGTTTTGATTTGAACAAAGTTGATTTTGTGTATAATGATTTTTTGACAGTGTGCAAAGAATGTATCACTTTGTCATTTTTTTATGCATTTCAGTTTTGAGTAGAGTGAAAGAGATAGAACCAAAACATTCTAATACATTTGGTGAAATTGCTAGTACAATCCAGTAGTAGTGTTGCCATGTGGTACAATCCAGTAGTAGTGGCAACAATCAATACGAAACTAACGATTTTAACACTTTAGTAGCCTATTGGTCCCAAGCAAACGATTAACGTACCCTATTCTAGTTGAAATTCTATTACTACACCAGTGATGGAATTCTCACCAAAATATCATTTTCGCTTGCGATACGTTTTCTCTAGGGAACTTTCCCTCACTAGTTTCACACTCCAATATTTCCTGAGCGAACTTTCTGGGATGAGAGAATGAGATATCGCGAACTTTTTTAACTCGAATCACCAACGCAAGGATACGAAAAATATCAGATCATTTTTTCTCTCTATCTCTTTACACCACATTCGTTCTTGAAAATTGCACTGCACATTTCACAAGGGAAAGATTATAGACAGAAAGCTATCCCGAGTAAATCAATACAATCTCTAAAGACTGATAAGTCTGGTACCTGGCTGTCTACTGGCGCCTGTTGTTTAAAGTAGCCGTTATCAGGATGATGTGAACAGTTTTGTGCAACTGATTGATTGGTGCATTGGTTTCTGGCAAAAAAAAAAATGAATGAATCAGCACAAGTGTCAACGCCTCATTAACGAGGAACGGGGAGGGTAGTGTAAGATTTTGTGACTAGCAATTTTTATATTAAAACCGTTCCTCAGGATAGGGGGTTGCGGAAGGAGGAGCGCCTAATGTATCCTCATTTTCACGAAATAAAGTTAATGCATGGCTCCTCTCATCACTAGTGTTCGTAATATCGTTCCTGTAAGCTCTTATGCAATAATTATATGCAGGGGGATGGTTGGGAATATAGGTGGTGGTGAACTTTTTCACTGTGCTATTACCAGTGCTGTAAATTCTCAAAATCATTTGAACATTTTTGATGAAAATTAGAAAAGTAGCTATTCGCTATCAAAGGGGACCTCCTCCGAATGGGTGATATCAGTTGCTTAGTCATTTGACGAAGGCATGGATCATTCTCATTTGAGAAACGCTATATATCATTCGATTGAGTGTAACCTACACACAAACGGAGCTCTGGTCGACATTCCGGCGAAAAAGCTAAGCCAACCCGACACCAACCTGACTTCTATCAAACCCCAACCCGATGTTGACCCGACATTGACCCGACATAAACCCAAAATTGACCCGACATTAACACGACATTGGGTCGACATCGACCTTAAATTAGCCTTACATTGATCCGACATCGGGTCGACTTGTCTGTTCGGGACCATTTTCCTGGATTTCTTCTAACTCCACTGTCGTATATCAAATGATACTGAGTGACTCAATTGACAGTGACAATGAGCTTCGAATGAGAAAGGGGCTCTTCAAATTATAGACATGTGAGAATTCGTTTACACAATTCTGTGAATGGTTGTAGTGGTTCATCTTTTTTTTATCTAGTTCGTTTATTTGGAAGGCTCAATCGCGTTAGCTTTACGGAGCCGATAATTCATTGTTCACTGTGTGTAACAAAATTCACTTAATTCTATGTCTAGTAGGAGTTGGGCCGATTACTCGCGGCTTACTCGAGGTTAGAAGGGTACATTTTCGAAGGATAGGATCAGGGGAGGAGCTTGGGGTAGGGTTTCGTTGTCTCATCAGAGCGTTGTCGCCAGTATGAACGGTAGTGCTGTTCTAGCTTCGTCCGGAGTTCAACCGGCTATGGTGGGTGACCAGTGGGCGACGATGAGACTCATCGAGACGGGGGGACAAGACAAACAAAAACTAATAAAGAGAGACAAAAGACAAAAGGAATTAAATTCTTATACTAGACATTTGAAGAAAAACATAAACGGACTGCATATAGCAGAGATCACGGGTTGCCAACACGTCTCTGATAGGAACATAGGGTTGTCTTCCTTGGGCCTCGAGGGTATTCAAAAGTCGCTCTCTGGCGGCGTCATTATCCGTACATTGCCAAACTGCGTGTTCGATGTCATCGTAACCGTTTCCACACCGGCAGATGTTGCTGTCCACGAGGTTTATTCTATTGAGATGAGCATCTAGCGAGTAGTGGTTGGACATAAGTCTACTCATCACGCGAATGAAGTCACGAATTAAGCCCAAGCCTTTAAACCACGCTCTCGAAGAAACATTAGGAATAATTGAATGTAACCACCGTCCAAGATTTCCAGTGTCCCAATCGGTTTGCCAACTCGAAAAGGTACTCTGACGCACTAAATGGTAAAATTCATCGTGTGAAATTTGCCTGTCATACAATTCGCCTTCCTGCGCGCCCACCTTTGCGAGAGAGTCCGCCTTCTCATTGCCTGGGATTGAGCAATGTGAGGGGACCCATACAAAGGTAATCATATATGATCTTTCGACCAGCACACACATCTGCTCCCTTACCTTTGAAAGGAAATAAGATGAGTGCCTACCTTGTTTCATCGACCGAATAGCCTCAATCGAACTGAGACTATCCGTGAAGATGAAGTAATGGTCTGCGGGCATGTTGGAAATCATCCCCAATGCGAAGTTGATTGCTGCCAGCTCAGCAACAAAAACGGAACAAGGTTCCTGAAGTTTGCGGAAGGCGCTAGAGTTTTCATTGAAGACACCGAAGCCAGTGGATCCATTGAGACGGGACCCATCTGTAAAATATCTTTTTATGCAATTGACTTGTTGATACTTTTCAGTAAAAATACGCGGAATAATAATAGGTCGAAGTTGATCGGGAATCCCATGAGTTGCTTGTTTCATGGTCAGATCATATTCAATTGAGGAACTGCGATTGGTGAAGTGAACACGGTCTGGAGTATAACAAGGAAGACACATATCTGATGATATGTAGTGGTGGTAGATTCTCATAAATCGAGATTGTGTGTTCAACCCAAGAATTTCTTCAAAATTAGCAATTATAAGTGTGTTCGTCACTCCGCATTTGATTAGTATTCTGAGAGAGAGCTCCCAGAAACGGTTCTGGAGGGGTGTTACTCCTGCCAGAACCTCGAGACTCATGTTATGCGTTGAGTGCATACAGCCTAGAGCAATACGCAGACAACGATATTGAATTCGTTCCAATTTTATTAGGTGACTTTTTCTTGCCGAGAGAAAGCAGAAAGAGCCGTACTCTAGAACAGAGAGAATAGTTGTTTTATAAAGCGTTATGAGGTCTCCCGGATGAGCACCCCACCATGTGCCGCAAATTGAACGGAGAAAGTTGATCCTCTGCTGACATTTTTGCTTCAAATACGTAATATGGGCATTCCAAGTGCACTTTGAATCAAACCAGACCCCAAGGTACTTGAAAGACAATGATTGGGTAATGTTTCTGCCCAAAAGATTAAGCTGCATTTGGGCTGGGTACCGCTTTCGAGTAAACACTACCAGTTCAGTTTTCTGCGGCGAGAATTCGATCCCTAGATTCATAGCCCAAGAAGACAAGTTATCTAAGGAATTTTGCAATGGTCCTTGCAAGTCCACGGCATGTGGACCTCTTACGGAAACCACACCGTCATCTGCAAGTTGTCTTAGCGTGCATTGTTCTGCCAAACAGTTGTCGATATCTTTGACGTAAAAGTTATAAAGAAGAGGGCTGAGACATGAGCCTTGGGGCAGGCCCATGTAGCTAATTCTGGAAGTTGTCAGTTGTCCAAGGGAAAAGTTCATTTGCTTTTCTGACAACAAATTGTACAAGAAATTATTTAAAATTCCAGAAAGTCCACATCTGTGCAGATTGTCTGACAGAATTTCAATGGAAACTGAATCAAAAGCCCCCTTAATGTCCAAGAATACTGAAGCCAATTGCTCCTTGTGTGCAAAGGCCAGTTGAATATCTGTGGAAAGCAGCGCTAGACAATCGTTTGTTCCTTTGCTCTTGCGGAACCCAAACTGTGTATTTGATAGCAAATTATTTGTTTCGACCCACTGATCGAGTCTCCGAAGGATCATTTTCTCCAACAATTTCCTAATGCACGATAGCATGGCAATCGGACGGTATGAGTTATGGTCAGACGCTGATTTGCCAGGTTTTTTAATGGCTATTACTTTAACCTGTCTCCATTCAGGCGGTACAATGTTGTTTTCTAGTAAGGAATTGAATAAGTCTAGCAAGCGTCTTTTAGCGATATCTGGGAGATTTTTCAGAAGATTGAATTTAATCATATCGCTTCCCGGTGAGGAGTTGTTCGATGAAAGAAGAGCCATAGAGAAATCCAGCATTGAGAATGGTCTATCCAGAGAGCCGCCGCTAGGAGACGCTTCTCGAAGAATATTTTGTGCTGGAACTGAGTCCGGACAGACCTTTTTAGCGAAATCGAATATCCATCGGTTGGAGTATTCTTCACTCTCATTGAAAGATGAGCGGTTACGCATGTTGCGAGCCACCCTCCACAAGGTGTTCATTGAGGTTTCTCGTGAGAGTCCCTCGACGAAATTGCGCCAATAACCGCGTTTTTTTGCTTTGATTAATTGTTTCAGCTTTGTCTCAAGCTTTGAATATTCCTCGAAGTAAGTGGAGGTTTTGTGTCTACGAAAAGCTTTGAAAGCATCAGATTTTTCTACATACAATTTTGTGCATTCTTCGTCCCAACCAGGTGTGGCTGGTCTCCTTTTAAAGGGTGCACTTGGAACTTTTCTTTTTTGTGCTTCCAGTGAGCTTTTGTAAATCAAATCGGCTAGGAATCGATATTCTTCCAATGGTGGAAGCGCATCTCTTGATTCGACACCGATTGTCACCGCCGTTGCATATTTCTGCCAGTCGATGTTCCTTGTAAGATCAAATGGAACCCGAGATGGTTCTGCAGAGTGAGGGCCACACTTTATTGAAATGATGATTGGCAAATGATCGCTACCATGGGGATCATTGATAACCTTCCACTGACAATCCAATGATAGCGATCTTGAACACAAAGATAGGTCGAGTCGGCTTTCTCGAGCCGGAGGTTTTGCTATACGTGTCGCTTCACCAGTATTCAAAATAGTCAAATTGAAATCGTCACATAAATCGTAAAAAATAGCCGCTCTATTGTCGTCATATAGATCGCCCCACCCAGTACCATGGGAGTTCATATCACCCAGAATTAATACTGGGGATGGAAGAATCGAAACTAGATTCCAGAGTTGACTACGGCTAATGGAGGTTCTTGGTGGAACGTATACTGATGCTATGCAAAGATCTTTGTTCTTCACATTTATTTGACAAGCGACGATTTCGACGCCTGATAGAGCAGGAAGGGAAATTTTGTAGAAAGGGTAGCACTTTTTGATCCCTAAAAGTACTCCTCCATAAGAATCGTCTCTATCCAGGCGAATAATGTTAAAATCGTGGAAGTTGAGTTCTTTATCGGAAGAAAGCCATGTTTCACAGAGAGCAAATATATCACAATCAGAATTGTGAAGTAAAAATTTGAACGAGTCTAGTTTAGGCACTAGACTACGGCAGTTCCACTGTAACACAGTGATCATATCTTCAACCTCGTTCGACGAATTATCCATCGAAAGATATGATTGATGCAAGGAGGGGCCATGAAACAGTCAATTGCTTAAGATATGATTCTAATGTTGGAAGCAAGGCAGAAACTAAGCTTCTAAGAGGGTCTTGTATGTTGAACATATTTAATATGAATTCCACAATGTCCGAAAAAGCTAGCAAACCGCGTTCGGACTTGGATTTCTTTTGAGAAGTTTGAGGAGCAGCTTTTTTGTTTTTCTTTTCTTTGTTGGGTAATGGCGGAAAATCCTTACTGCAGCCAGGAAGTGGAGCAGTAGGAGCCTTCGATTTAATTTTTTCATCCCCATTACCCTGGGAATTTTGCAATCCTCTGGGAGTGACTTTAGCTTTCTTACGGCGCACTTTCGGGGAGGAGCATTTTCGTTTTGAGGATCCGTTCGTTTTCAAAGGTGCGTGTACCACCGTAGAGTCACCCTCATCGGATGAGTCAGAGTCCGATTCTTCAGCTGACAAAATCGAAAATTGATTTTCATCTTGGACGGCTGATGCAGCCTTCACCATTTGTGCATATGACTGCTTGGAGCGTCCAGAGATTGAACGCTGCACTTTATCGGAGTGCTGCTTGTACATCGGGCACTCCTGCAAGGGGTGAGGATTCTCGCCACAATAAGCGCATTTTACTGATTCTTTGTGGCAAGAATCCTCTTTGTGGTTTTCACCACATTTGCCACAACGAGTTTTGTTGCCGCAATGGCTGGCTGAGTGTCCCAGCCTTTTGCAGTTGGTACAATTATATACCCTCTGTACAAACAACCGCACCGGAAAAAAAGCACCATCAACTTTGACAAAGTTTGGGAGAACTGAACCAGCGAAAGTCACCCGAAACGAGTCTGAATGCTGATAAACTTTCTTGCCATCTTGCAAAGATACTGAATGCAGTTGCCTGACATCCAGTATCTGTACCTGCTGACCGATTTTCGAGTTTTTGAAGCAACCCGATGCTCGTTTTAAATCCTCGACACTCAGACTCGCGTCGGAGACCACACCTTCTATCTCCACATCTCGAGAAGGGATGTAGATGTTGTACTCAACACTAAACAGCTCATGTTCAGCAATTTTATTTGCCACATCATAAGTCGGTGCTTCTACACGCAGTTTATTGAATCTCTCTTTATGTACCAAGATTCCCGGATACTTACGCAGCAAGTCTCTCGAAATGTCGAGAGTTTTCAAAGGTTTATTTTTAGGCCGAAAAAAGACAACCCATGGTCCTTTCGAAGACGGTTGATAGTATCTAGTTCGCGCAACGTAGGTATCTGAAGACGCCATAAGTGTTGCGCAAACGCGGTGCACAACCGCTTAAAAAGGAAAAAAATACTTCAAAAAACCTTCACCAATTAATCTACTTAACTACTAGTTGTTAATATTTTGTTGCCCAGTGTATGAACAACCAAACAAAACAATAACAAAATTATCAAAAAAAAAAAAAAAAACTTTTTATTAGTTGCAAGAAGTTGCACCACTATAGCCCTCACAACCCTATCAGGGGAGAGGGCAAAGCCACGCGCAAAATTCAATAACAAAAGCGCGGCAATGGGCTAGAGAAGACTATTGTATAGAATACTTAACACCGGCCGGTGCCGGCTGTGTAAGCTGGTGCAGCCACTCCGTTTGCTGCTTTGTTGTTGTTGCTTGCTGCTTTGGAGTGGTGATGAGGTGATGACGGTGAGATGATAGTCCACCTATAGCGTCGCTAAAGGTGGCTACTTCCTCTGCTGACTGCGGTTGCCTTGGGCACTGAACTTCGTCCACGGTAGGTAAAACGCGCGATATAAAAAAACCACTATGGTGGGAAAAAAAAACTCCACCGATTACGAAACTAATACCCGCAACGGAGACACGAACAAACTACGTCCGGCTACTTCAAGCTATCGGCGAGGAATGTAGTGGTTCATCTTCAATCGAATGATATGAAAATTTACAGCACTGGTTACAAGTATCTATTATTAGCTGGTTGCATTGAGAACTAAAACTATAAATAAATTCGGAAAACTTTGAGATTAGTGCGTAATTTCTTTTGTAAACACACACTTAATTCGCCGATTTCTCGTGAATTAAAGTTCAATCTAAAAAACTAATAACACAGACAGGTAGAGGAATGATTCATTTGGAATAGTATAGTTCGCTAGATTGTGCTTTGATTCGTGAGAAATCGCTGAATGACGTGTTTGTTTACAAAAGCAATTACACCCAAATCTCAAAGTTCTCTGGAAATGGTATTTAATGTGAAGGATGCGAAAAATATCGGAGAACGAGAAGAAAACAAACAGACACTCTCGCATGATCATCGCCTACCTTTACTCGCTGGAAAAAAAGAACAAAGCTGAGGGGATATTTGGTTGGTTCGAATCACGAGTACGTGTGAATTGATGTGATATGGAGAGACGAAAGATCTTTCGCGATACGAAATGAAAATTTCTCTCGCTCTACGCTTTCATGAACTTTTTATCATCTCTCGTTCGCGAACTTTTTGTGAGAAGTTCCGTTGGGATTTATCTCTGCAACGAGCTGTGATAGAACTTTTTTTGAAAATGATTTTTCCAACACTGTACTACACTATGTTTGTTTTGATTCGCTATGAAAGTTTGACAGATAACATCAGGGTGTGTGGATTCATGCAGAACATGCAGGGGTGAGTGAAATAGTTTGGGACTGCTTGGGACCGTTGTTCTGGTACTGAGTGAGCCAAAAATAATAATGATTTTCTTCGGGGCCCAGTGGTCTTAGAGTTACCTCTATGGTAGTGGTGTTGCCATGTGGTACACTGAAAAATTGAAATAGCAGGTTAGTCACCACAGTTTTCGAGCCGCTCCGTCTGTCACTTCGTTTGTGGTATTAGGCTCTGAACCATTTGGTGGATTATTTTAACTTTTGGTTAAAATTTGACAGATGAAAAGTTATCGATTAACCCTGCTATCCGAGCATGGTTATTTCTGACAGACAAGAAGTTAAATTTTGACAACCGTGGCTCGAAAACCGGTCGATCGACAGCACGGGGATTTTCGAACATAGAAAATAACTTTCGAAATGTCACTTTTAACCACGAGTTAAATTTAACTCGGCAAATGGTTCACAGCCTTAGAAAGCAGAAATAGAGTGGAGAGAATGTTTTGAGCCAAATGAACTGTGAAAATCTGAGCCAATTGAACATTCCAATTAGATTTTTTCCGAGGATTTCTTATTCTTACTAGAATAAATTTGAGAGTATTGCAATCGAACAGAAATTCAATCACCTTTATGTTTTGTGTGCTTCTCAAATTCAACTAGTTTTTGGAACCAAAAACAATATTCTTACTCTATTGATTAATTGATCTCCGTTGGTTAATAAATGGCACCAAGAAATGTGCAAAATATTGCAATGCAATCAATTATTATTTTGCACGTATCACGAATCAAAAATAAAAGTCATTTGAAATGCTAGCTTCTAGCAAGGGTTGCAAGAAAATTTAGGAACAAATCCCTGCTGGCGAATTGTATTTTGTTTTCTCCGCATATCTCTCCCTCTGAGTATTTCTATTAGAAAGCGTCATCCTCACGGCGAATGAGAACGACTCAAATTTGAGTTTAGTTCACTCATAATCGCCAAAAGTGCAGGAACTCAGCGATGAGTAAAATTTGTCTCATGGTTTCCTGTGGAAAACCTAAAAAATCTGCCGGAAAATGAGGAAATTGACGAAAATTTTATTCAGTCTCGGAGTAGTACCAATAGACTGAGTGAATCCAATCTTTACTTTTCTCAAATTCAGGAATTTTTCCCTGGAAAATCCTGGAAAAACCTGGAAAAACATGAGGCAAATTAACTCATCGCTGAGTTCCTGCACTTTTGGCGATTATGAGTGAACTAAACTTAAATTTGAGTCGTTCTCATTCGCCGTGCTGGTTTGTAAAGGTCGTAAAGGTCCTATTATTTTTCCCCGCCGGGCTTATGCAACGCACACTGAATTTACCGGATTGGTGAATGTCATTCTGATGTGTATTCGTTAAAATTTAATGACAGCGTTTTTGTTTTTGTTTGGAGTTTTATGTAAGAAAAACAAAGAAAAAAAAAATGTTAGTTTTTTCATGCAGACGACAATCATAAAACTCCGTTGGAGTAAAGAGCGTGCACTATCTCAGTTCATGCCGTATATACGCAAATGCTTGTATGTATTTTAAGTGTGACAAGCTGCTTACAGAAAGAAAGCTTCATTTGTTTATCATTATTTGTTTCTATTGTTTCTGCTTTCTTTTTGTGGCTATCCGTGTTTCTATAATTAATTCTTGCCAAACTGAGGAAACAAAGTTTTCCACGTACAAAATGGATTATGTTGATATACAGGCCGTTGAATCTAAGCTAACCGACGTAACCGTAACTCCAATTCCGATGGGTTCCAAGATATCCTCGACTGGTCATATGAATATGTCCAACAACAATTATGGAAATCATCACCAGCAGCACCAACAGCAGCAGCAGCAGCTACACCAACAACAACAGCTTCAGGCACAACATTTGTCAACAGCGGCGGCAGCAGCAGCGGCAGCGACGGCCGCAGTGCCCACATCGGCGCTCGTTACCCCGGTCAACAATTTGAACCACTTCCCGAACAACTCGAACCTGTCCAAGTATGCTCAACTGTTAATGGTTATCGAGGAGATGGGTCGCGACATCCGTCCCACATATTCCGGCAGTCGCAGCTCGGCAGAACGTCTGAAGCGTGGAATTGTTCATGCCAGGATATTGGTTCGGGAATGCCTGTTGGAAACGGAACGGTCAGCAAGACAATAGTTAACATAATTTTTTGATGATAGTAATGCTTACATCAATATCTAGAGTCAGGAATTCATTATTTGGTTATTTTTCAGACAGCGTACGAAAAGGGAATACCAGTCCAATTTCAGACATTGCATTAGTACAAAATAGCTCGAACCCAAATAGTACATTCTTACTGGAGCCTGTACAATAGACCAATCGAAAGTACCTATCAGCTAACTAAGAAACGCACTATTAATCAAAGGAGATTGAAGATATAAAAGGAGTTATTTCAGGTTTATAAATTAACTCTAGAATGTATACACAACCGATGGAAATTTTGATACAATGTAAATGAAATACGATTTATAGTAGAGGAAAAATAATTTTTCATTGCAAAAGACATTAGGTATAACGATAGTTTGTATGATTTGAAGGAACTGTATTTTTAAATTGTGACAGAATAAATGGCGAATCATTGATTTATTTTATGTTTTAAATATTAATAAAATTGGCTAAAGCTTAAGTATCACAAAACCTAAACGCGCACCAAAGGTGTTCAATTAAAATATATAAAACTTTCAATTCCGGTTTTTCGGCCGTCTAATCTAATCTAATCTAACACCAACACTAGAGTGTTTCAGCGTTATATGGAAAAAAGTCAAAGTCTGGAATTTCAAACGCTACCCTCTGGAATGGTAGTTTTGGGGGTCAGAAACACGCTGCCAAAATTTGAAGTCATTTGGTTCACGGGAACCCCTCGCTCAAACGGCTTGAAGTTTGTATGGGGAAAATCGACAAAATGTATGGGGGAGCGAGCCACTTTCACATTCGCGGCTCAAGGTGGCGCTGTAGTGGGTCGATTTTCTTCGTGTACAAAATGTAGCACCTTTGAAGTATTGGGAACATCTTGGCTGAAGACCGGATGTGAATCCGAGTTACCTCCGAAAAGTTATTAGCGTTTCAAACGAACACTACCTGCTTTACTTCTGGGGAGGGCCTAACGCGCTTGTGCAGTTTTTGTTTTTACGAACAGGTATACGAATAGCAATGTTTGCATAGGTATAACTTTTTTGTTTAACCATGAAATTGGTTGAAATTTTCACAGTGAGTAGAAAAATGTTCGAAATTTTGGTCTACTAAAAATTGGAACAGATTGGCCAAGTGGTTCCGGTTTTATTCCATGTTTCCGAGAGGCCATCGGGGGGAGAAAAGGTACCAGTCGTCTACAACAAGGTGTTGCTGAAAATCCACAGCAACAGGCATCTATGGGTAGTGCTGATTAATATTTTAACAAAATCAACCCATAACCTGGTTCTAAATACTGAGCGTCCACCACAACTCAGTATCAGTTTCATGGATTGATTACTTTTACGGATGTTCCGGATTTTCCGGAGGACGGTCCCATGGACATCCAGGTTCATGTTTATGTCACAACGCCAAATTCTTTCTATCATCACAGTTCCTAATGTTTATAAAAAAACGCGGAGCTCTAGGATCAGGATCGTGGATTTATTACTTTTACGGATGTTCCGGATCTTCCGCTGGACTTTCTGGGTCCATGACCCAAATTCATTCTTTTATCACAGTTCCTAATGTTAAAAAAAAAACGCGGAGCTCTAGGATCAGTTTCATGGATTGTCCACTTTTACGGATGTTCTGGATCTTCCGGAGGACGGTCCCATAGCCATCCAGGTAAATGTTTATATCACGACTCTAAATATTTTTTTTATATCACAGTTCCTAATGTTTTCAAAAAAACCGCAGAGCTCTAGGATCAGGTTCATGAATTGACCACTTTTACGGATATTCCGGATTTTTCGAGGACCGTTCGGTTATCTCCAGGATCCATATATAGGAACCATGACTGTATTCTGGCTAATTGTGAACATTTGTGCCCATTAATCTAAATTACAGATCTTGCACCTCTTGCAAAACCGTACAAACACACCTTTCAAAAAAACGTGTAACAACTCTTTTCGCTTTTTAAAAAAGTAGACGACTCTATTTTCAATCTTTTTACAATAAAAATTATCTACAAATCCAAGGAATTCTAAAGGTACCAAAAATTTTGAAATTCATTAAGAAATGGCTAAGTTGTGCCATTGCAAACTTGCCGTTACACGTTTTTCGGAGGCTTCGTAGTCGGCGTAAAGTTTTTTACCCACCGTATTCGGAGTGTTAACATGAATTGTCGCGAGATTTGAACCATAACATTGAAATAGGGGAATTTACGTATTCTCGTCAATCTAAGCAGCGTCCGCACTTCTATTAGCGTTTTGTCAGCGTTACGCACATATATCAAGTGTCTGTTTGTTAACATTCATCTGCTGCTTGCTTCTCTATCCATTCCAATCGACAGAATTTTTCAAACCGGTTTGAAAGCGATTTTACAACGCTCCAAACTTCTCAGGTGAGTGTGACTATTGTCGGCAGCCTCTTTTTCTTCGGCAACCTTCCCATTAGAACTGCGTGTTAACCAGCTGTTCTATTATCGGCAACTCGAAATCAGCCCCATTTTGTAGCGCGTATACTTCATTTGAAGAAAAATCTGGCATAATAGGATTGCTCGGTCGTACAAATATAAACAGATTGAAGCTGAAAGACTAAAGAATCGTTTGAATACATTCAGGGAAGTGTGTTGATGGGAAAACATAGTGAAATTAACGCTTAAATTTTGGTTGCCGAAAACAGTCAATGGGTGCCGAAGCCAACATTTACCCTACTTGAGAAAAAAAAAGTATAATAGTCAAAAATGCATGACATACACCATTTTTGCATAGTTCTACGTCATACTGCGGTTGTGTCTAAGACACAGCCCTTTAATTTTCTTTTTTCTCAAGGGTACAAACGATACTCCCCTAGGTCAGTCGGTAAAGGCGCAGCTACGAAGAAAGTCTATGCTGGAGGCGGTTCTGTTCAATTTTTTTTTTCGGGTTGGAAAATCTCTCGAATTCCATGGGCGTAGGATGTTGCTCTGAATTAAAATGTGGAAGTGCTTCAAAGAGCACTAATTTGAGAACAGGCAAAAAGCAAATATGCTAAAAGCAATATGCTTGAAATGCCATGTAGTAGTGAAACAAATGGTATTTTTAAGGAATGAAAATAGTTTTTTATTTGTCGCGAATTAGTATATAAAGCGGATTTCTTTTGAGAAATCGTGGATTTCGTTGATCAAATTTTGTAAATCTTGTAACAGCCCTGGATTTAATTTCTTAACGAACAACATGAAAAAAATATATTAGTATGCACCTAAACGTAAAAACCGAGGAACACGCCTCATGTAATCGATGGTCTACATCTGATTGACGACAATAGGGAAAATGGATGTAATGTCGGCCTAAATGTCCCTAATTTGGGCCCATAAATTTTCAAAAGCTACCAAAAATATCCATTATTACCATCCCAATGGTTAAACTAGATAAATTTGATAAATAGCAGATTTTTAGCGATGGGCCAAATCTTAGATCCATAGGCCAACGTTAGAGCCATTTCCCCTAAATAAATAAATACCTAAATAAATAAATAAATAAATAATAATTATTATTATTTATCTTTATTAGGGAGGCTTTCAGCCTTGGGCTGGTTCGCCGCCAATTAAATAAATAAATAAACAAGCGTTAGTACAAATAAATATTCGTTTCGAGCTGCGCAATGTGGCCCTGACTTGATAACTTCTTGCAAATCTGCTTGCTAGTGGCGACGGGTGGTGATCCGGGAAAGCACTATAGGCTGCATTGAGTATACTCAACTAACAAATGAAAAGGACCTATAAGCTTTTGTAAACAAAACTTTGTAAGTCCATTCCTCGCAAACCGAAGGCCGCCCACGCAAATCAATAGCATCATCGTGTAGGGGAAAGCTTCCTCTACCCGATGATACTGTTAGTTCGCGTGAGCGGCATATGCTATGCGAGGATAGGGCTTACAATGGCTGATAGGCCTTTTTCAATTGTTGGTCGAGAATAGTGATCGATCGGTAGTTTTCACTTTCTAACTAGTCACATTTTGTGTATATTGGGCATATTACTCTCTATTTCCGCTTCATTCACCCTACCCATTAGACTGATGCAAATTTTGACATTTTCGCTCCACAGTGCTCATACGGTTCCAAATCGGGTCCTGATTAGTCTCCCAAAATTTGAACTCATTTGCAAAGAAACTGACTTGGCACAAACCATTTGAAGTTTATATGGAAATTACTATGGGAAATCAAAACTTTTTGTTCATTGTCTTCTTACCTTTTTCCATATTGCACTGTTCAAAAATTCAAAAGCTATACTTATGGAAAATTTTCTCAGCTTCAACTTAGCAGAATATAGTTGTTGAGCCAAACGTCAAATAAAATAGTTATTAATTGTTTAAGAGATTGATAATCTTATGGCATGTTCAAGCAGCTGTTTTGTGAGCAACACTGTATCTTGCAGTGTGACATAGTAGCCATGATTTTTGTGCTCTATTCCAAGCACCAGAAACACCAATGTTGCCTGCTGAACAGTTGATTGAGCATAATCGTAAGACATTAGTGGCTTGAATTATTGATAACTTACTTTATATTGAAAAGTGGTTAAGCACAAAGTTGTAGCTGAGAAAATTTTCTACGAGCTAAGTTATCATTTTTCAAAGCAGAGCGATATGGTAAATTGTTAGATGGATATGAACAAAACATTTGGTTTTCCTATAGTAATTTCCACATAAACTTCAAATGGTTTGTGCCAAGTCAGTTTCTTATCGAATGAGTTCAAATTTTGGGAGACTAATCAGGACCCGATTTGGAACCGTATGAGTACTGTGGAGCGAAAATGTCAAAATTTGCATCAGTCTACTCCCCATAAATCGCCTTGATTCCTTGCTTTCAAATATTATTGTTTTCATAACATTCTAGGTTTACGTTAACCAAGTATTTTCAAGCAAATCCTTCCAAGTTCATGCTTTAAATTGGAGTCGCAACTAGATTTGCATCGGCTCTGCTGTTATTGTGGATTCAACTGCCGAGAATATGTCACGTATATAATTATTAATAATCGCAACGTGGGCAGCCATGTGGATCAACTACCTATTCTTCGCAAAGGCATTGTTCGTATGTTGAATGGTTAGATTATATTTATTCAATGTTCGCCGTTTGTGTTTGCGAAATGTTTTTTCTATGATAATTCAATGCCTATGTACTCTTTGTGTTGCCTTGTTTTTATGTGGGTTTAAACTTGTTAATGGAAGTTTTGTTAATGTTTTTGTGAAAGCATTTTTTTGGTTTGGAAAGTACAATATAGACCGTTCGCATATGCAGTATAATTTTCAGTAGTTTTGTCGTATTTGCCTGGACTACACTTTGTAGTAAACGTTGTGAGTTGAAAAGTATTTTGTGATTTTAGTTTCAATAATATAGTGTGAAATAGACTAAACCCTAAATAGGGACATTTCTATTGTACAAAAAGTTCCAACGGTCGCAATTGGAATCGAACTCTCACAACCGGTGACACCGTTAACCGCTCACGGTCGGCCGCAAAGTGATGTAATACAGTCAACTATCTCAAACTCGTTTTCGAATGGACTATCGAGTAACGGAGGAAAATTTAGGAAATTTGTATTGGAGAAGTATTCTAGATGGGGGCGACCCCGGCGTAGTGGTTAACATCCTTACCTCTCACGCCAAAGTCACGAGTTCAAATCTCACCCTCGGACAAGTCACGAATGACAAAAGTATTAAAGTGACTATAACAAAAAAAAAAGTATTCTAGATTTTCATCGTGTAAGGGAGAATATTAAGTTGGGGAGAGTTGATAGCATCATAAAATTCAGATGCATGTAAACATTAAGCTTAGATACATTTTTTTCGGAATTATACCTGAATTTTTTTTTTGGTTTATTAATGTGTGTTAGTTGCATTACCCATCCACAGCAGCAAATACCGCAATGAATGATATAAGTTGACCTTGCAGACGATTTAATGATTTTTTAAATCTTATTTCTCGTTTTTTACAGTCGTTTTGGTCATTTTAACGGTTAAAATATCAAAATTAAAAATCTTACTGTGACATCACATTGGAAACTATTTCTGCTATCAATTTTTCCTGTTGATAACAAAACAAGTATTCAATTTGAAGTTATGCTAAGGCAATGAAAACAAACCCGCAACAGCATATTTTTGAAGAGCAAATGTACAGCAAAATCAAAATTTGGTATCAAATTTGTTAATTGCGTAAACTTAAATCAAATAAAATGATTTCAGTTTGATGTTGACATCAAAACTTGATTTCAATTTGCTGTTATTTTGATGCTGGACTTTGCTCGGGAAACTTGCCACCTGGGAGGGATACCCGAGCAAAGTCCAGCATCAAAATGACAGCAAATTGAAATCAAGTTTTGATATCAACATCAAACTGAAATCATAATTTGATTTCAGTTTATACATTGACAAATTTGATACCAAATTTAGATTTCATTTTGCTGTACATTTGCTCTTTAAAAATATGTTGTTACGGGTTTTTTTTTTTTTCATTGCCTTAGCATAACATCAAATTGAATACTTGTTTTGTTATCAACAGGAAAAACAACGGCGCCGGTGGTGTAGTGGTAAGCGTGATTGCCTCTCACCCCAGCAGGCCTGGGTTCAATCCCAGTCGGCGCCGCCGGGATGTTCTGAGGCATAACATCTCTGATCACGCCTTCCTTCGGATGGGAAGTGAAGCCGTTGGTCCCCGGTTCATGAGTTGATGGGTCGATAGGTAGGGTCCAGGTGTGGGAGCTGCCTTCCTGGCACGTCGGTAGCATTGGTGCTCAGCACGGAAAACAAGATCGACGGAAAAAACAAACCAAAGGAAAAAAAAAAAAAAAATCAACAGGAAAAATAGATAGCAAATTTGGTTTTCAGTTTGCTCTCACTGACAGCAGAAATAGTTTTCAATGTGATGTCACAGGAAGATATGTTTGCTCTCAATTTTAATATTTTAACCGTTAAAACGACCAAAACGACATCAACCTGAGTAATCATTATATCAGCGAAATCACAACATCAAATTTAGATTTCAATTTGATCTCAGACTTTGCTCGGGTAAGCAGATAGTACACACGAAATTTATTTTATTGCTTGTTCTTGAGGAACATTTGTGGCACTGAAATCAAATCAAAATAGACGTTTCAAAATAGCCTATTTAGCTTTGATTGTGTAGTGATTGTTTGAGATTGTTCAGTGTGCAATGAGAAAATGTACTTTTCTGTTCTATATTTAATATGCCACTAAATATTTGGGCAAAAACCGTAGTTACCTTGATTTGTTTTCCGTCGATCTTGTTTTCCGTGCTGAGAACCGACGCCAGGGAGGCAGCTCCCACACCTGGACCCTACTTATCGACCCATCAACTCATCAACAGGGGACCAACGGTTTTACTTCCTTTCCGAAGGAAGGTGTGATCAGAGATGTTCTGCCTCAGAACATCCTGGCGGCGCCGACTGGGATTGAACCCAGGCCTGCTGGGGTGAGAGGTTATCACGCTTACCACTACACCACCGGTGCCACTGTTTTCTCTGAAGTTGGAATGAAACACTATCGTGGTTATGAAAATATTTTACAGGGGAAATGCCTCTAATGTTGGCCTATGGATCTAATTTGGGCCCATCGCTAAAAATATACTTTTTATCAATTTTATCTAAATGAACGCGTCATTGAGACGGTACTAATGGATATTTTTGGTCGCTATTGAAAATTTAGTCGATTGCTGAATTTATGTATGGGCCCAAATTAGGGGCATTTAGGCCGACATTACATCCATTTCCCCTTTTTACCATATTCAGGAGCTCTATTTTTTTTCGATAATTAGTCCAAGAATACTGTTAAATGCCATCGAGAGTTGATGGTTAAGCAGCAATTTGAAGTTTTATTTAAAACAGTTTAAAACCACCTACACAGCAACTTAGATAATTAATTCATTCGGTCATGTCAAAATCTTTTCCAGCTTGATGGCATCTATAGAGATGCATTTTTCATTTCAATAATTGCATGCCATTCAATTCAAACGCACATATCATGCAATGCATTAGTCTTGTCATGTGCAGCATATTATCTTCAGTGTAGATCAAAACTTGGTGCAACATGCAACACTATATACCGTTTTCTGTTCTGGGAGTGTTGCTATCGATTGGTTCACATGGGCCTCAAATTTGGACCAATGCTCAAACATTCAGTTTTCCGGATAACAAAAAACCACCCGATCAGGGAGGCGGTGAGTTAGCTAATGATTATATTCTATCTGCTTATTGTTGCTTTTTAATTTTTATTTGCGATTTTTTCGATTGGTTATTAGATTTAACAAGGCAGTTAGCGACAAATGTGAGCTCAGGAATTATTACTGGAATTTTAACTGGTGCTGTTCCGTTGCAAACTGGTAAATTCTCATAATTAAGTGCTGGAAAAGTTCGTGAAATTTCATTAGGTTCGGCAAGAGAAAAATAGTGGGCTGTCATGAACTTTTCAATCACTGCCACAATGTGGTCACACCATTCAAATGTCACAAAAATAACTACTTTATTGTTTTAATCAATTTAAGGCCTCTCACCTATACCTCTTACGAATGGATCAAGTAGCACAAATCAAACCTGTACCTGTGTCCCAACTGGACGCTGCACTACAACTCCTGCTCCGAATGATGGTGCTGGGATAATTGATGTTCGAATTGTGACGGTAAGGCTTTAGTTAGTGTACTAGAAGTGCATGGATAATAGGAAATGAGTTTGTTTTATGACATTTTTTCTTGTCTGTACCGAGGGGGTGACTACGATGCATGAAAGATTGTGTTTTGCTGTGGCTAGCTGTTCGCTTCTTCTTCTTCTTATTCGCATTTCAAGCTTATTGCTTAGCGCATATTAGCTTATTGCGTGCTCTCAACTTAGTGTTCTAAATGCACTTCCACAGTTATTAATTGAGAGCTTTCGATGCCAATACCAATGCATGAATTTGTATATTGTGTGGCAAGCACAATGATACTCTATGCCCAGGGAAGTCGAGAAAATTTCCAACCCGAAAGATTCCCTCGACCGGACCGGGAATCGAACCCGCCGCCTCCGGCTTGGTAATACCGTGCCTTTACTGACTAGGCTATGAGGCCCCCTAGCTGTTCGCACGCTGAGTAGATAGAAAGAAGATTGTTTACGAAGACTGAAGATTTTCTGCAAAAAGATGATGCGCGATGCAAGTAGATGCAAGATTTTTTGAAGATTGATTCGCTAGTGTGAGATTTTTTAGCATCTAGAATTTAGATTTAGACGTGTCGCTCCCTCGGTCTGCACTGGGAGTTTGAGAAAAACATTTTTTTTTCAATGTTGTAATGATATTTCCTTTTACCCTTCTTACAGAATATACATTAGGCTGGGTCTAGTTTGTATGCTGAATCACAACTCCTTGCTCTCCACTGCGTCCTAAAATGGCCGTCATGATGCCTGATATTCACTATCACTTCAAGCTTTAGAGCACAAATCTCGGGCACTGTTGTGACATTGCACTGCAGCAAACGTAAAGTTCCAGTTCCATTGTT